>NW_003852401.1:7615273-7632420 GCF_000181295.1 Otolemur garnettii
AGAATCCATCATCGGAAGAATGAGTTAAACAGTCTACGTGCTCTTCCTTTACCACCACGCATGTGTGTTCCGTCACCTGCTTTTCTTATCTGCAGCTACTCTGTCTTCTCTTATTATTTTGGATGAGCATTAATTATCACAGTATGGTGCAGGGTAATGATGCCGAGGTAAGGCCACACTACATCAGCAGAGGGAGTATTCCTAGAGAAAGGCAGAATGGAATTCCTTGGGCACTAGCGGGGTGTTGTCAGGCTTTGTGGCCTGTGTAACTAGAATAAAGCATGTTAAAGTTGCATTTCTGGTGTTCTATGAGAATTCCTAGAAAGGAATGCACACTTATTTTTCTTTACGGAGCCTTTCCTTAATTGAGGATGTGGGTATGTACACTAATAATTCAAATCATTAATGCCATTGCCTTTGACAGGTACTCCTGCATTCCCCAGCTGCTGCCACTGCTTCTGCGTTTAGGCTGTCTCTGCAGCTACCTTGATGTATTCTCGTGGGCTCTCATAAAAACACGGGGCTCGTTTCGTTAGATTTATCAGATCCCCTTGATATCTTTGTGTGTGGGGGGAGGTGGCTGCAGGCAGGATGGGGCATGCCTGGTGGTGGAGGAAGTAGGAGGATGGTGATGGAAGCACTGGAGACTGGCGAGATAGCACAACACACAAGAGATGGCTGGGCTGGATTTCCTTGGAGGCAGATTGTTTATTTGCTTTAAAATTAAGTGGCTTTTTTCTAGAAGAAATTTTTATTGCCCAGTTTTCTATTTGTTGTTAAATAATTAGAGAGCAGATATACTGAGTCATAGAAAACTTAATAAGATGGTGAGTTACCTGTCATTTTAAAGAGAAAATGGAGGGCTCTACGTCTGTTAATTGTAATACTAGCCCGTTATTCGGCTCCTTGCCTCTAGCTGCTCTTCTGCCTTTTTTCCCTTCTCCCTGCAGACTTTTATTGTGATTATTTTCCAAGTAGGCCTTTCTGGCACTTTGTTGCTTCATTTGTTTTAGTGCTAATGAAACGGCTGACAGTCATTGAGAGCAGGAGGAAAAAGCACCAGGTCTGACCGTTCATGTGGTGTTTACTTGCCTCCCAGATAATTAAACATAAGTATATATTTCCATGGTAATCAGAATCATGTTGGCCTGATCTGTACAGCAATTTAAAGTTTATAAGGAAGCATTATTTACCATTTCTTATTTAATCCCCTGCACAACCTTATATGATAAGTAGAAGAGGTTGCATTATTATCCCCATTTTGCAGATGAGGAAACTGAGGCTCAGTGGTTACAATGTTCTATCCAATGCCATTCAAAGAGTGAGCACAGTCAGCACTTGATATGCCAATTCAGGACAATAAATGCTACTAGCCAGCTGGTTGCAGAGAAGAGTCAAACCCTGTTCCACTTGTCATTTGTCTCCATTGTATAAATTTGAAATTGCAACAGCTCTGAAGAGACTCATTGTTTCTAACTTGACACTTACGCATTTTTCACTAGGTCTGTAGTATTTCTACACATTTAGTGAAAAAGATAATTTACTTTAGAAAGGCATATTCATAAGGGATGTTAAATATGTGGTAAGTATATGATTAGCAGGAAAGGTCTGCGGCTATCTGTGTGTGTTTGTGTGTCTTTACATGTGTAGATGTGCGTGTGAGAGAGACTTGTCCAAAGTTCTATCACTGTTAACTAATAATATGAATGAGGGGCCATTCTAGGTCTTTTAGTGTTAATAAAATCTTACTGATGAATTTTTACATGAATTTAGTACTTTAACCATAATTGGACACACTCCACCTAATAATCTCTTGATGCATGTCATAGAGCCCTAGGTCTGCTGGTTTAAGCAAATAAGGTTTCCTTCTTCCTCCCTTACCACCATATAAGAGTGGGCCCAGAGGTAAGTGATCCGTGGTTACAGTGGTGGCTTACAAGATGACGTTCAGGGCACAGGCCCTGTCTTCCTGTTCTCCATCCCCCATGTGCTGCATCCCTCCTCTCAGTGGGAAGGTGGCCGCCATACCACAGGCGCTGCACCTTCATTGCAGACAAGGAGACATGCCCGTTGTCCATGCCCTTTACAAAAATTTTCCTGAAAGTACAGTGACTTCTGACAAATTGTAAATAGCAGCGTCTGCCAAGTGCTGCAAGTGGGTCTGTGGAGGCAAGCATTTTAGCTGGGTATGTTGCCACTCTCAGAAAACAGGGCTTCTGTTAGTGAAGAAGAAGAGATAAATGGGTTCCACAATAGAGCAGCTGGTTTTATTATTAAAGCCATATTTATATCACTAAAAAACAGTTCCAGAGATTGGATAAGACAGTAACGGCTCAATGTGGAGTTGAGCAGTTATTTGGATTGAGACTTAATATGTCTTTTATTCTCCCATGAAAGTCAAATAGTACATCAGAAATGGGAAGCACATTTTCTATTAAGAGTCACTGGCCTGTAGGGATTAATTTACAAACAGACTATTTTTAAAAGAAAACTAAGGATAAGAAGAAAAAGTTGGAAGTTTCAGTTCTGCTGGTTTTTCAACCTGGCATTAGGTAATCTAAAATTCCATTAAATAAATAATTGGCAAAATAATTAAAAGTATTATCTTTTTTAAGATTATTGAACTAAAAAGAATTTGAGGTAAGTTGATAGAAAGGGAGTAACAGGCAACTAACTACGAATGGAAGGAAGTCTTTCCGCTGTTTACTCTGTACCAATACGGTTTCTGTGGCCCTGATGTTAGTTTCCCTCTCTACCCCACAAAGCTTGCTACAATCAGTCCCCATCCCTTCCATATGCCCCCAGCTTATCTACTGAAAACCCACACTGCCTGGGTACAACGTCCATTTCTGACAAAGTTATTGGTAAAATAGGAATAGAAGGATGCTTTATGCAGTCTGTCTCAAACCACTGACCAACCTCATTGTTAATCGAGACTTCCAAGTGTCTTCCTGAAAGCCAGAGCAAGAGAGAACAGTAACCATCACCACCGTCAGTTCTAACTGAAAGTTAGAGCCAATACAATAAGAAATAGGGTGTAACAATTCCAAATGAGGAGACAAAGGCATCTTTCTTTTTTTAGATAATATATACCTCCCCAAAATACCCAAGGGAATCAACTGAGGAAAATTATGAACAATACAAAGATGCTGAATATAGCTTAGTATCACTATTACAAATACAAACATCTGATATAGGAGATTGGTATAGAATGCTATTCAACTCTTTAAAAAGATGAAGTAAGTTGATGTAAGCAATTAACACGGAATATTATTCATTGCATAAGGTCAAGTTTTAAAATGTTACAAAACAGACCAAGCACTGTGGCTCACGCCTATAATCCTAGCACTGTGGGAAGCCGAGGCAGGTGGGTTGATTGAGATCAGGAGTTCGAGACCAGCCTGAGTAAGAGCAAGACCCTGTCTCTACTAAAAATAGAAAAAAACTAGCTAGGAGCGGTGGCATATGCCTATAGTCCCAGCTACTCAGGGAGCTTGAGGCTGGAGGATCACTTGAGCCCAGGAGTCTGATTTTGCTGTGAGCTAGGCTGATGCCATGGCACTCTAGTCTGGGGCAACAGAGTGAGACTCTGTCTCAACAATATATAAATAAAAAATAAAATGTTACAGAACAATGCAAAAAAATTATTAGTAATAAATGTATGTTTTGTATGTTTTTAATTTTTTCATTGAAGTATAACAAAGCATACTGTTGGATGAGTTTTCATCAAGCGAATGCATTGATTGTATGTAACCAGCACCCAAGTCAAGCAACACCACAGTTCCAGTTAAGCCCCCTTCCAATTACTACCCATAATCTTTGGGGTAGGATTATGGATAGTTTCTTGTTTTTTATCTGTGTGGGTTTCTGTATTTTCTAAATTTTCAACTATATAATCAGAAAAAAAATGATCTTGCATATGTGCCTGTGCATGTAAAAGGGAGTTTTGTTATTTTCAGGCTGGAGTTCCTTACAACTATTAGATATATTCACTGTCCATTGAGTCAATAACTAATTTTTGAAGATGTCTTGAACTTTTGTCTCCCTCCATAACCACCTGTTCATTGTAAAGTCTTCTGTTGCTGACTTGAAAGTAGGCATCAGTTTAAAGGGTATGAAACATGACACAGGTTCTTATTGAGAATTTCAATAGCTTTATAGACCTTTGACTTAAACAGATTGGCTGAGATAGCTATTAATGGTATAGGATTTTCTTGCTATAAATAAGATAAATATATAAATATATCATTTGGTTTCATATTTGACCCCCTTTTTCTTTCTTTCTTGCCTTTCACTGTCTGCTGCTTGTCGTCCAAACCTCTTCTTCTTTACCCCTCTAGATCGTGAACCTTATAGAAGAAACTGGACACTTTCATATCACAAACACAACATTTGATTTTGATCTTTGCTCGCTGGACAAAACCACAGTTCGTAAACTACAGAGTTACCTGGAAACATCTGGAACATCCTGAGGATACAACAACTGGATGCATCAAAAACTATTGTTTTTTTTTTTTTTTTCCTGGGTGGTGATTTTTTTTTTTTGTGGTTGTTGTTGTCTATATGAAAACACTCAGAATGATGCAACCAAAAGGGAAAAAAAATAAAAATCAAACAACCTTCAGCTTTATTTTTCTTTAAAGCCAGTCATCATCTCTTGCTAAAGGAGAGGTTAAGCAAACCAGCCTCAGCGGACCACTCTTCTCTCCAAGGAAATCCCCGGGAAGAGCTAGCCTGGATAGCCTTGAAAACAAATCAAACACAACACAAGAAAGCTTAAAGAATGTGTATGGTATCATGTATCTCTCTCTGTGGTGGTTCATTCCACAGGACGAATGCATATTCAACACACTGCCTTATTACATAACTGATCTATTTATTATCACGTACAGATATTCTAAAGTCGTTGAGGGAATGACACCACCAGACATTCTAAGTACTTGGTCCCGTGGATGCTCTTTTCAATGCAGCGCCCTTGCCATCCCAAGCCCAGTGACCTTACTCGTATACCGTGCCACTTTCCACCAACTTTTTCCAAGTCCTTTAACTCGTTGCAGTCTGTATTTTCCACCTTTTTTTTTTTTTTCCAGTTGCAGGACACAAATTATCAACTGGGGGGGACCAAATAGCCACCTTGATTTTCTTCTTTGTGGTCTTTTTCCACAAAAAGTTGGGGCCTCGTCCTTGGCTGTATCCATGTAATGATCTCGGACCATGGTAGAAAATGCACCAAATAGGATCATATGAATTGCTGTCTAGCCTTAGTCAATAAACCTGTAGGACTTTTAAACAAAAGTGTACCTGTAAACGTCCTGAATCTGGCATTGTTGAGCTGTCATCAACATTCTCGTGTCTGTTTTACTGTTATAATATTAGGTAAATACGGAAGTAAAGGCATTCCACAGGATCATCATTTAAAAAAAAAAAAAAAAAGGAATTCTGGTCCTGTTTTCTAGAAAAATGTTGTAGAAATTCTTAATTTGGATCTATTTATTAGTAAGTTTCAGCTTTCTTCAGCTGCCAGTGTGTTATTCATCTTTACCATAAAAACCTGGAATAAGAGATTTTTGTTTGTTCACAGATGATTCTCTTAGACTCTTTTATATTTGAAAAATTAAAATATTTCTTTTGGGGGAAATTCTTTTTTTTTCTGCCATAACAGATTATGTATTAACTTGTAGATTCAGTGGTTCGATACCTGTTTAGTCATTTGCTAATATTTCCAGAAGGATTTCTTGTATTGGTGAAAGATGTTGCGGGGGGTGGAATTTTTGTTTTCATTGTACCCTTGTTTTAAAAATAGAAATCTGTCCTGTGGCATGCAAAAGAAAGCAAATTATTTTTAAAAGAAAAAAAAAAAAACCAAAGTACTATTGGTGTCATTATTCTAGCTTCTCCAAAAACGGAGAAATGAAAAGTAAGAGCAGCTCATCTTCCAAGTTTTTACTGGGAATTCATCTGAAAAAGAAAAGAAATGAAGAAATACTTCTGGATCCAAAGGTTCGTCACTGGATCAGCCTTAAGAAAGTCTCTATGTGTGCTAATAGACCAGTATCTCCCTTGTTTGTTCCCATGCCAGATGTTGTCTTTTCATACAGAGATTAACTGGTGTCTGTACAGAAAATGGTCTTTCCAGACTCATTCTTTTGGGCACTAATATAAATGCAGATTGATAATGGAGTTACTTCTGCATTTTAAAAAGGGGATTTTTTTACACTGTTTCTTTTTATCCAAAGAAACTATTTTTTTCCTTTAAAAAAATTATAATACAGCCATGCTCCTTGTAAATTCCTTCTCTGAAGCATCCTCCCAGAGGACAAGTGTACTTTCTCAATAATGTTTTGATTCTTAATGATGATTGGCATGAACCGTACTTGAAGCATTTGTTGTGTAGTCCACTTCGCAATGTGCAATGACAGACTTTCTGAGTCATTTTAGACCTTAGGTGACTGATGAATTGTGTCGTTTTAGTTATGTTTTGTTTTTATCCTTACAGGTGGAAGGGGAGGGCAATGTTTATATGGAAATGTTGCAAAAGTCAAAAATCTTTCAAAATTTCTAACTGCTAATCCACATCTTCGATTGAACTAGAAATTTATCTGGCGTAACTAATAGATCTGTATAGTTTAACTAGAAATGAGTACGTGTAGTTTTGAACATTTTAATTTTGGTAGCTATCTTGTGTAGCAGAAACTATGATTTGGCAATGTAAAGATTTTTTGGTTAAGTTACCAACCAAGAAACAAAGTTAGATAAGAAATGGCCTAACAAGGATAATAAAGCTGTTAATAGTGCTAAACTTTAGACCTGGAAATCAGGTAATAGAGCAGATGTCTTCAGAATATCATAAAATGTGAGTCTGTAAATTGATAAAATGCAGGAAAACTTCCCAATTTACTACTACTAATTGTGACAGCAATACGAATTTTTCACAAAGTTTTGATAGAGGAGTCACATGAATTTTTTTGAAGTGGTACTCCTGGCTCTCATCATCTAATTTTTAAATACAGAAATATAAATCCCTGTGAATTAATTTCAGAGTTATAATACTTAAAGTAACCCCACTCAGTTCTTCCTCATTTGTATGCACTCAACTTTGAGACCTGGTAAGAATTTCTTTAACACGGGGTTTTTTTAAGCACAAAGGGAAAATGGCAGTGTTTCATTTCTCCAGTGTGTACATATAACTAGATGTTTCAAATAAAATTAATTGGGTGAATGTGAATATGGTTTGAACCAGCCAGAGTATGGTAAACTGTCTTTAAATTTTTTCCCAGTGATTTGGGAGGGGGATGTATGTACAGAACTCCCACCTCTCCTTTAAATTAGCTTTTGCCTCTGGTTTTCCAGCAGGATGTGTGTGCGTGGGGAGGTCCATCTCTCTTAGGATATAATAGTCACATTAGCAACAAAAGTATTCTGCAGTTATTTCATGTCTTCACCACAATCCGCCACTCTCTCAAAATGTGGACAAATACGTATGTCTATCTATGCTATCATGTTGTGTCAACATAAGGGAAGAATAGTAAAACTTAAGGAGACAGAAGCTTTAGGGGAGGAAAAAAGTCTTAATGAGTGTCCTAAACATTTAAAATGGCTAAACAGATCTCTCTAATCTGAATAATTAACCTTTTTGCAGAAAGAGCCAATGAAATTGGTTTTCTTCCACCCAAAACAGTTTTTGCTGATACCTTTCATAGACCCATCTAATCTTAAAAAGAAAAAAAAAAAAAATTAGGCCTAACATCCTATTTGCCATTTCAAGCCCCATAAATGTATTTATTGTACTTAAGAGAGACGTTGCGGTTCAATGTTTTAACTCTACCTACTTAATGGAGTTGGGTGTTCAGTGTTGGAAATGGTCAGTGTCTGTATTTGGTGGCTTGTGATCGTCCTTCTCACCGTGGAAGTGATCAGCTCTGGAGTAATTTGCTGTATGCTTTCCATCTTTGGCGTTTTGTGTACTAATGCTGTGTACTGCTCCTATATTTATATATACATATAATTATCAGAGTAATCTTGCTGTGGACTGTTGCTCTAAAACTAGGACTATGATGTAGAGACTGCTGCAGCCGCAGTGAACAATAAGGAGTCGATGCCCGTGGTTTAGTTTAGTCTTGGGCTGGAAGTCTACATCTTTTGACCTCTTTTATTTTATAGGATGCTTTTTATTATGTAGGCACTGCCATTCCTGAATATTCCTTGTAAAGATGCATTGAAGAAGTCAATTTCAAAGGAAGACAAAGCCACTGCTGTCTGTAAACTATAAATATGTATTTTGGCACTTGTACTCCAGTATTCTGAAAAGAGAATTACAATGGAAATGCTGACAGATCCTTAATGGTGGCCTGAGCTACCATGCAGTGCAAAAATAAATTAAGTAAAAATGTATTCTTGAGATTAACAGTGCAAGGCTATTACGTTTTATAAATCTGTCAGTATCTTTTTAATGGAGTGTGTATGTGTAGCTATGTTGAAAGATACACTGTGTATATGTGTGTACATGCTTTCATGTGAACTGCAAGGCACACATAAGATGTATTTCCCATCTCTAAAACCCATGTTGGAACGTAAGTACAGATGGATAGAAGTAGGTGTTTTACTTAAGTTTGTATCTGATTGATTGCAGTACTATTTTCTTTAAAATGTACAGTCTTACTCTTTTGCTAAGAGTCGTTTGACCACACTTTGGCTTTACTTTGTATACAGGAAGAATGAGCCCTAGCCCTTTTTCAAGAAGTGATGCTGTTCCTACAGAAGAATTAATGGAGAGATCTGAGGCAGCCAGAGAAAGAACATGTGTGCAAACCTGCTGAGGGCAGAGAGTCCCTGCCTCATTCATCGTTAGGTCCCCAGTGTCTGGCACCATTTTCTGTGTCCTAAAGCTGGTATATGTATTATGATCTCTGCAGAGATTGGAGCAAGAAGTGGTGGGGGCACATTCTTGGAATAAACTGGGCTACTTATGCATGGTATTTTTTTTTTCTTTTTCCTCAATTTCCTTGGAAAGTTTTGTTTGTAAACTAAGCAATGTGCTGTAGCTCCGAAGAGTCCATCTTACAAAGGCCCCGCCTTTATTTCAGCAGCGGGAAGTGCTGCGGCCTTCATTAGGAAGGAGAACAATGACCACAACAAAGAATGAGATCCATTCAGCTTGGCGTATAACCAATGAGGGTGTGGTACTGTCTACTTAATAGTAAAGAGCCTGACATCAAATGCGAGAAACAGACCCTATCTTCATGCAGGCTGACAAACCATTTAGGAGATTATGATGTGGACTGCCTTGTCTCTTATCAGGTAAAGAATGGTGTTAGGTGGGGAGACATCAGTCCCAGATGGCCTGGGGTGGCAGTAAAACTTCCTAATGACTACAGTCGAATGGGGCTAAACTCTTCCCTGTTTCAGAGCAGATACTCATTTGTTTATTTGAGATTATGGCTGATGGATGGCTTTGCATCTTCCCTGGTGTGAAGAGTCAAGATCAGCCTCGTGGGCCGCTGAAGCACTCACCCCGGAAAGTTCTCAATACTCTCCCAATCTGATATCGAGGAAACCTGGAGAGGGTTGGTAGATCAAGGCCTAACTCTCAGACCTCTCCGGTTGGTAATTCAGGGACATAGTGTTCAGCGCTAGTGGCCTTGTTTTTTTCTGATTAGTGGTTCAATTAATACTATTTTATTGATTTCCTTGCCTGCGTACCACCCAGATGGAAAACACAGAGCCCATTTCAATGCTTCTACTTGCTTTGCTAGGTAATACTATCCACACCTTCCTGTTTATGTGGTCCCTTTCTTCAGAGGCATTTCCAGACTTTTCCAGGGGTTGTTAAACTGCTCTTGGCTCTAAGCTTGGCCTCTTGGTCTTAATTTCCCCTTAATTAAAGAAGGGTCACCAATGTGGTCCCCAGGAGCTAGTGAGAGACATACACAGCACAAACTCAAAAACACTCCAATAATTACAACTGGGCCCTGTGGCTCTTAAATAATGCAAATATAATCTACCACCTGAATGGGAAGGCTCTTTGAGTCCAGCTTTACTTTCTTCAGGGCAATTGGGGTATGGGGCAGTCACACGAATAGGTGGCCAGAGGAGCAGGGAGATAGATGGTGAGTCAAGGCAAAGCTATTTGCTCATTTTCTCCTTGTAATCGTGTCTTCTACCACACGCAGTCCCCACCACAGAGTTCTGAAGTTTCAAAAGGGTAGAAAAGGATAAATCCAGGGCATTAAAAGAAAATAATCAAAGCTATTGAAAAGATAAAACAAATGAGTCGCACTAAAAGGGCCGTCTGTGCAAGTAATAAGGTTGAAACACTGATACTGATTTCCTAGCCGAACAGCATTCCTCACACATGTGGTTCGTGTATCCGTGTCTGGGTGGGTGGTCTGTGAGAAGTGCTAAACGCAGCAAGATGGCTTAGTTTTTGAGCAGTGGAGGGAATCTTTGGGACAGGCTCAGCCTGTGGCATCTATAGTCCCTGCAACATAAAGAGGCTTTCCTTTTGCTTTGTTCCAGGAGGGAAAGTTTTAACTTGGCTTATTCATTTAAATGTGAGTCTGTATTTTGTACAGAATCAAAGGGTAGAGGGGAGAGAGAGAGAGAGTGTGTGTGTGTGTGTGTAAGTGTAAGCACCTCCTTGTCCCTCATCCTAGTCCTGGAGGGCTGGGGGAATGCGTGGCATGGAATGTAATGACTCTCCATTTGTTCCAATGTATTCCCTGGGTGGTAGGCACCTGTAAACATCTCTTTTCAAAGTGATGCTGTTTTAAATAACACCTCAGTCTAGATGGGACAGGAAATAGTACTAAAGACACATATTGTGAATACAGTCGACAAACAAAGCCAAATAAAAGATGGACTCCCCCCAAAGCACATTTATACTAACAAGAATGCCAAATGAATCACACTCTTGTCACGGGGGGGTAGACTGGCTTGTTAAGGGAAACTCTAGATGCCCAGCAATCGCCTGTGAGGGGGATGAATCATTGCCAAATCATGTCTAAAGTTGCTTCCTGAATATCCTTGTGGACTGTTAAATGTGGTGGTTTTTGTTTGGCCTTTTAATCAGTTGTCAGTTGGCGGATAGATCATTGTCTTCCAAATTAAATATTTGTTTATAGGTTTATTGTCTGTCTCCCTGACTAGCACAAAAGCTCCTGCATCTTAAAAAGCTGTATTTTGTTCCCTGCCCACTCCAGGAGCTAGGATAATTCCAAGACATACTACACACCTGTATTTGTTGAATTAAAATGTGAGAGCATTTTGTGGAATGCTGATCTCTTTTGACATTTAAAAAAAAAAAAGAAGGTTTTGTGTTTAAGTTTGGAGAAACTGCCTAGTATATGACCCTCTTGGCAATTCGTGACATGCTAATATATTAAATCTCTGGGAAGCCACATGTTCTAACAAAAACCAGACTTGTTTAACTTTATTTAACGCACTATTTCCCAAATTGTATATAACACAATAGTAGTAACATGAGATAACAGATGTTTTGCTTTTAAGAAAAAAATTTAGTTTCTTTATCAAAATAGTATTTAAACTATATTTCATTGTTCAAGGTTTACAACATAATTCAGGACAGTAGAAATTCAGAAAAGAATAGTACCACTATTAATATCCCCAGAAGTGGTTTACTGAGTTAGCTAACCATTGGGTTATTGTCCAAACTGGAACTTTTTTATTTTTTTAAGAGATGGGATCTGGCTATGTTGCCCAGGCTGCTAGAGTGTATTCACTGCTCACAGGCACAATCATAGTGCATTTCAGCCTTCTAGTCTGAGGCTCCCCCTGCTCAGCCTCCTTAATAGCTGGAACTGTAGATACTTACCAGCAAAATGGAACATTTTTGAGATGAAATAGGACACTCCCAATAATCATCCCTGGACAACTTGGGTAAACTGAGGCTGTCTTTGGCAAACCAGAACCTGTCGTCACCCTTGCTTCAAAAAACTTGTTTTGGGACATGCTGAACTGAAAATATACAGTATACTCGGATTTCGATATCACTCTGAGATATGTATGATACAAGGTGTTTAGTTGGGCTGACACCCCGATTCTTGATTCAGAAGAGAAAGGCATAACAAATTCATTTAACCAAACTTATGGGACATGGGAACCTTCAGAAATGAAAATCCAAAAGACCCAGAGAAAACTGTATTTTTATGTTTAAGTTTTATGAAGAATGTATAGTAATTTAGAAGTCTGACTGGACAAAAAGGGAATATGAAATAATGGTAATAAATTGGGGGAAACATAACAAGGCCTGTTTGTTCAGATTCTTCTTGGCCTCTGGGAATATGGCAGAACTCCATTGGAATGGGGGCCTAATGACCTATTTTCAGGTAAGGTTGGTCAGAGAATATTTTAACGGCCATGCTTCAGGGGAGAGAGGTGGGCAAAGTCAGAATGACCTTTCTGCTACTGAGGTTTTCTCGATTTCTTTCAGTTTAAAATTGTATGCCAAGTGCCATACTTGGGGGTATGGTGTTCTGATCCCCAAAGGCTGCTGCTTTATGGTAGCAGTTGGGTCTTTCCCTTGTGGTAAGGGTAGGCTCTTAGGATCCAGGTATAAACTCTCAGGGTTGCCGAAGAAGCATTGTGGTTAAAGTGGTCTCTTCTTCCTCACCCTGCCCCTGTGTTAGCTGGCCAGTAGTGACCTATATGTAAGGGGGACCCAATCCTTAATGAAGGTGCCCGGCTCTGTGTCCTGAGCTGTTGATGTTGGAGTTGGGGTGTTTTTCCTCACATATGACACCTTTGTTTGAGAGACCAGCCTTTCATTTTCGCCTGCTGAGTCATCACTCCTCCCGTTGCTGCTCTTACTTGATAGCTGGCAGGACCCCATCCCTGGGCCCCACATCACCGGAGTTGTTCAGTTGGCAGGTTTTCTCACTGTTGGAGCATGTTCTGGAATTTTGCTGCTCTCCACTGTGTATCCAAGCCCTGCTACCTGATATCCTTTGTTATTTTAGTGATTCCAAGTTGCATGGGCACAATTCCTAGCATAGAATAAATGCTCAAAGAATGTTGAATCAGTGAATAGATAAATCTCCTCTTGGCTTGCAAGGGGGCTGCTACTTTTAGGCCATTCTCTGCAGCCTCTTTCCCTAACATTGTGTCTTTCTTTGCTACTACGTTAAAGGTACTATAGTATGGTGACAAAAATCATAGACTGTAGAGGCTAAATGGCTTGGTTTTGAGTCCCAGATCTGCCACTCCTAGCCATGTAAACCTTAAACAACATACTTTGGTTTTCTTAATCTGTGAGATGCGGTTAACAATGGCCTTCTCTTTTAAGGTGGTTATACAGATCAGATGTTTGTAGCACACTGTCCCTAGTGTGTAGCACCCTGCTGTATCAATGGCAGTTATTTTTACTTTTCTTATACTGTTGGAGTCTGATGATGAGATCTTTCTATTCTCTTTGGTTGGTGGAGAACTTGGACACTATGGAGGATTACCCTGGTGCTGTTTGCCGTCCAACAAGTGTCTTTAGCTTAATTGTCAGCCTATTGGGATGTGCCCACTACACTAACAGACGGGATCATTGCAGGGCAGTCATCTGTGCCTCTGCTGCCCCTGCCCCCGGCAGGAAAGGGAGCCAGATTCTCTTTCTGGCCTCAGGGTTAGATCACATAAAACAGAGTTAAACACATTTCCCCTTGCTGAACTCAGTGGCTAAAGGTAATGTTTGTTCTGGAAGCTGTGGTAATATGTTCAAGCCTTTTGTGAACCATTGATTTGCCCCCTTGCATGACTGCAAACTTCCCAATCCTACACAACTTGTCATGAATGAATGTCCTAGGTCACAGGCAGGACATGGGAGCACATCCTCTCATGCTGTCCTCCTGGGGGTGGTTATACAGCATGATCATCACTGTCTTCTTTGCACAAGGGTGGCTTACCACTTCGGTGAGTGGTTTTCTCTTCATTGTGTTGGCCATTTGCCTGAAGCAATACCAGGTTGTGATCTTAGTTACCCGATGTTCTAAGACCTTACAATGATACTACCTTTAACCAAAAAAACCAAACACTTACGCCACAGAGGAAGAGCCTCTGTTATAGTCTGATTTGATTTGTAGCAAGCAACTCAGCAACATTTGTTTGAGCATTCCACTCTTAAAAGCCATGCCACAATTTTGATGGGCTGTGGTTGGCTACATCCCTTTGTAGAGGACACTAACCTAGCCCTTGGTTATGTTGAAATGCAAAGAGATGCTAATTTAGTCATTGTTCTCTGTATTCTTTTTTCTCCTAAATGTATTAGTTTCCTATGGCTGTTGTAACAAATTACCACACACTTAGTGGCTTAAAACAACACAGATTTATTATCCAGCAGTTCTGGAGGTCAGAAGTCTGAAATGAGTTCCACTGGACTAAAATCAAACTGTCAACAGGCTGCGTTTCTTCTAAAGGCTCTTCCAGGGGAGAATTCATCTCTCTACATTTTCTAGGGGCCACCTGCATTCCCTGCCTCAGGGCCCTTTCCTCTGTCTTCAGAGTAAGTAACATAGCCTCTCCCACTTTCTCTCTTTTCTTGACCTGACTCTTCCTTCATCTTTTAATGAAACTCGAATTAACTTGGGGACCACCCAGAGAGGTAGGAAAATGTCCCGAACTCAAAATCTTGAGTTTAATTGCATCTGTTCCTTTGCCATGTAAGGTAACATATTCATAGATTCTGAGGGATTAGAATGTGGCTGTCTTTGGGAAACTATTAGAATGCCCCAATCCGGAAGGGAAGAAGCCAGTCTTGAAATCCCCATCCTTCTGAAACGTTTAAGCAAAGTTTCCTTAAATATCTAAGCATAGCTTACTTGGTCCACATTAAATATTAAAGGAATTTGCCACTGTTCCACTTGAGTATCATACTCTGTGATGATGAACATAGTGATTTCTTCAGAAGTTAGAGACATATCCACAGGGAGGCATCTTAGACGACTATGGGGTTAGTCACTGTGATGAAAATTCAGTCGTTCACTAGATACCTGTTGAGTGCCTACCGCCTCCCAGCCACTGTCCTGGGGAGCGTGTGGAAATGCAACTGCTGTGTCTATAGTATTTCCTTCCCCTCTTGCTGGGTGCTGAGTCTCTTCCCTCCTGAGCACCAGTGTCATCACGTGGTTAGGCCTTCTCGGAAAGTATATGGAACTCCTTAACTGGCAGACAGACCCAACAGCCTCTCTGGGCTGCACCCGCCTTATTCCCAGTACTGACGGAAACGCCATCTGAGTTTTGCAGGCTTTGTAAAGGGATACACCTGAGTGAACGGGTCAACTTAAAGCTGTGTGCAGGGAGCAGGCTGGGCATTGACTGAACAAAGGCACCACCCGGGCAGTGTCTGCCACAAGGTCAATGTATTATTAGTTGTTCTTTGCTGCTCTGGTTTGCTGAATAAAGATTAAAAACCGGATGACTTCAGCTTCATCTTAAACCAGATAATTCAGTGGTTCCCCTGTGCAGAACTATGGGCTGGTTTCATCAGAATCACCCAGGGAGCTTTTACTACCTACTCACCTTCTGGAGGTTCTTACTCAATTGTTTTGCATGGGGCCTTGGATGTGGGTAATTTCAAATGCTCCCTAGGTTATCTTAATATGCAGCCAGGGTGGGAGTGTAAAAAATAAAGTCCTGGTTCCCACGGTCGCAGATTTCTATTCCATAAGCCTACGAGGGTGAGTCACATGGATTCCTATTGTTGAATTTCCTCAGGTGATTCTAATTGCAGCCATGTTGAGGGGCTACTACCCTAGCAAATATCTTTTGGCACTTTTAGCTGTCAGGATTCTGTTTCCCTTGTGGCCAATATAGATTACTGAGGTCCATCTCCATTCCAGGCTTCCTGACAGGCTCTGGGGACTCTGGTTAGAAAACTGCAAGTTTAACACATGTTCTGGGTAATTCTTATCAGGAGAGTAATTGTGGGAAAGGCTGTGTAGCATTTGCCTCGGGATCCTGATGCACGGAACATAAACCATGCCTTTACTAACAGAGAGTGAACCAGCCCACAAACCCCCTCCTCAGTCCTGGCATTTGGCTGGTCTTGCCCGCTGACTAACATTCCTGGGGTTGAGTTGGAGGTGTAAGAAGGACTCGGTGTTGTCCTGGCAGTGCAGAATGCTTTGGTCCTGGAGCAATTCTCCTGCAACTTTCTGTGAGTTCCTGGCTGCCTGGGAAGTAAGGCTTAGCTCTCTGTTAAGTCATCAGACAGGTTTTCTATAAAAAAGACAAAAAGGTGTCCAAAAGCACTGTGCATAGGAAAAAGTCAAATCAAATGCAAATCTGTCTGGATAAAAATAAACCAGAAGTACTTAAGAATACACCAATCAAATTTTCTCGGATGTGGACAACATGTTGGCACTAAAAGCTTTAGTCTATCTTGATTCTACAAACGTGTACCAAGCACACATTTTTAAGGTTTCCTTTATACATAATCAGATTTGCAAGCAATTCTAGTATATGAAGAAAACGTTCTTATTGTTTTAGTTTCAATGACTGCATTGTTTCCTCCTGTACTTTACTCATTAACCAAGGCCAAGAAATTGTTCCTGTGACATTAAGTAGCTTTTTCCTTTGGTGGCAGATAGTAGCTTTGGCAGTCTCAATGTGATTCACAGCTTAGATTTTCGAGTTCAAGATATTTGGTACAGAGTCAGCTGAGTCCTCCTTACAGATGATATTCCATGATTGAGTCCTCAATATTGATCATCTTCTCATTCCTAACCAATTTATAAAACTCAAAGCCATTTGAGTCTTTTGCAAAGATCCTCCATAGTCTTATTTCAGAGTTAACTTACGACCTACACGAAGAGAAATTTCAACTTAGATTTTGGATATATTCCCTTTTGAATACTAAAGATGGTGACTCCCACTAAGTTGAGCAGGAATAGAAATTTTTTAAAAATTCATTTCAGTTTTATAGGATTTAAGGTATTTTTTTCCTAAGCTGACTATTGATTTTGCATTGAAATTCCTCAAAATAATTAGCTTATTGTATAGAAACAAATTTTAGTTGGTAACAAATGGGAGAAGGCAGATTTCTTGAATGGTGTAAAATTTAAGATACTGATTTTTTAAAAATCCCTCCCCTTTCTCTTTGAATTGATTTGATTCACCAATAAGGTGAGTAGAACTCATGTATAGGA
>NW_003852401.1:7632765-7634286 GCF_000181295.1 Otolemur garnettii
AGGTATAGGCAAATTAAGAGTTCTTGGAACTTTCTTCTCTGATGGGGTGAAGTATAATCCTCCATTGTGATAAATATACCTGCTCTCTGGTGGATTTGCTTTTTTACCTGTCTTTGTGTCTTTTAATTTTATATGCCACTGATCTTCTTGAATATAGGTCTTTTTATTGTAAGCTGCCTGTTATTTTAATAGCATGGTATAAATTATAGTTAAACCAATAAATAA
Source organism: Otolemur garnettii (assembly GCF_000181295.1). Taxonomy (NCBI): domain Eukaryota; kingdom Metazoa; phylum Chordata; class Mammalia; order Primates; family Galagidae; genus Otolemur; species Otolemur garnettii. The sequence goes on from NW_003852401.1 coordinate 7,632,991, forward strand.
TTGTTTCTCCTACTGACAGGCCTATCCCATGACTATTTTTTCTTTAGTTGTTGGCTGAAACGATTTGCCAGACTGTAAGCTAGGACACTAAGTTAAAGACAAGCCTCTGTCCGGAGCTTAAAGCTAGAAGGGCGTGCTAGACAAGGAAACCAAAGGTTACAGGACAGGGAGAAATGAGATATGAAAGAGCAACTAAGTGGACAGGTATAGGGGATTGCAGAACACCAAGGAGGCATGTATCTGAGCCTATACAAGAAATCATCCTAGGGAAAAGGAACAGTTCAGACAAAGGGGGAGGTATAGCACATTTCAGGCAACTACATGTAGTTTGGTATAACTCAAGGATAGTGCGTGTAGTAGCAAAACAAAAACTGGAGAAATAGGCAGAAGATACATGATGTCAGTCTTTGTTGGCACACTAAGGAACTTGGGCTCTCTCCAGTGGACAAATGGGCAGCGATGCAGAAGGATAGGGTTGGGAATAGCATGAACACCTTTGCATTGTGAGATGGGACCCACACTTCCCCTCATCCACAGAGTAGCCACTGTAGGTGCCCTAGACCCCAGTATCTCTGCTGCAAGACACTTTCAGCATGAGTCTCTGCTACGTGTATCTCATTGTGTTTTCATTACCTATTATTTATCTCTTGCTGTGTAACAAATATCCCCCAAACTTAGCAGCTGACAACAATATGAATTTGTCATCTCTCAGTTTCTGTGGATTCTGGGCTTGGCTCAGCTAGATCCTGCAGCTCAGAACCTCTCCCATGGATGTAATCAAGGTGCTGGTCAGGACACAATCATCTCAGGGTTCAACTGGCGCATGGTGTGTTTCCAAGTTCATTTAGTGACTGTTGGTAGAGTTCAGTCTTTTGTGGATTATTGGGCTGAGGGCACCAGTTCCCTGATGGCTGTTAACTAAGGGACACCCTCAATTTTTTGCCACCGGGGTCTTCTAAACTTTTAGCTTGTTTCATGAAAGCTAGCAAGACAGTCCATTAGCAAAATGGAAGTCAGAGTCTTTTATAACCTAATTATGAAAATAACATCCCATCACTTTTGTTGTATTTAATTCATTAGAAGCCTCCTGCACGTCCTCAAGTTTCTCTCTATTACCATGTCAGCAGAAGGAATCTAGATTTGTCCTCTGGATGGCTCTCTACTTTGAAAGAGTGGAGAGTTTAATGGTTGTTTAAGGAACAATATTATACTTGAACCAAAGTGCTGGACACCTAGAGGCATTTTCTAATATCCCAGACCTTTGGAAAAACTCAACAAACCAGGGTTAGAAATTTT
>NW_003852401.1:7634376-7635213 GCF_000181295.1 Otolemur garnettii
TCTCAGCTTGGATTTTTTTTAGATTTTTTATAGGTTTACCAACTTTCTGGTTTATAAATCATGGCCATTTGTCTTTCTCTTTGGGATGTCTTTAATGGCTTGGGAAGCAACCTGCCTCCTGATGTGGCTGTTCAGTGCACACATCTCATAAGGTCTAGTCCTACACAGCACTCAGAGGACAGATTTTGCCCTGGGTTTATCTTTTATAACTTTTATAATTGAGGAAAATTCATTCTATTAGTCATACATCTTATTTTTAAAATTTTCCACTGAAATATGACTTTCCCTTAAATGTGACTGGCCCTCTGCTGCCACTCTTTTCTTAGAGGTGTGTGTCACTGGCCCCGAAAAGATGCCACTATCCAAATCTGCTCTTACAGACAAAACTGAATTTTCTTTTCCCAAGTCACTCGCCATTCAATAAACATCAAATGCCTACTATTAGACAGTCTTGGTGCAAGTCAGAGAGCATAAAGTACAGACTCTGCCCTCCTGAGAGCTTACAGATTAATTTTTTTGAGTTTGGTATGTCTCATTTTATAAAATCTTTTCCTTTATGCAAAAGTTCCATCTAGTCAATGATTTCAAAATACAAGCATTAACAATGGCACCAACAAATTGTTCCTGAGAATGTTCCAAACTCCTGGGATCTCACATTTCCTGCATTTTTAAGGCTATGGTGCTCTGTCATTTATTGGCCAAATTAGAATCTTTTCAGGAAGGCTTTGTAAAATGCAGGTGATAAGAATAACTTGATGCATTTTTTTACTAAAATTTTTATTGGGAACACTTCTTCTAGACTCTTGGGCATTCGTGCATCAACAAAACTTCATGCAG
>NW_003852401.1:7635298-7635916 GCF_000181295.1 Otolemur garnettii
AGTCAAGAGTAAAACAGACAAGTGATGTGAACCTCAGGGGAAGGCAGGGGTTGGTTCACAAGTGGAAGGGACAGCAGTAAGACCAGTGAGAGTGGAAAACCTGAGAGGTGGCTATCTAGAAACACAGGTCACAGGGGCCTCGCTGCGGCTTACACTAATGATGTGGCTTTTTTTCTGAGGGACACAGAAAGCCATTCAAGAGCTAGGTGCTGAGAAGAGTCATCTGGTCACTGTTTTAAAGATCATTCTGGAGTTTGGGGCGGGTTACATGGGACAATGCATGAAAAACAGCACCATGCTGGAATATGGTAAAAACACAGTAAAGATTATCTCCAGGGATGAGGGCCCTATGATTATAAAGCATCAAGCCTTTGGAAACAAATTGCAAATTTCTGTGTCCTCCAGTTGTATAACTTGGATCCTAAGATATGGAGTTGATGTTCTCAAGGATGTAGGCTCCTTTAGAAAGGAGTGGGGTTTCTTCCCTCATGGGAATAGGAAGGGGAGTAAATTGTAGACAAGGGCTCAGCACCTGTGGCTCAAGTGGCTAAGGCGCCAGCCACATACACCTAAGGTGGTGGGTTCAAATCCATCCTGGGCCCACCAAATAACAATGAC
>NW_003852401.1:7636711-7646989 GCF_000181295.1 Otolemur garnettii
AACCCGCCACCTTAGGTGTATGTGGCTGGCGCCTTAGCCGGTTGAGCTATAGGCGCCGAGCCAGAATAAGTGCTTCTTAATGGATTAGGCTGTGACTGGAAATGGAAAACGAATACACAGAAATAATGAAACTCGGAGAAGGGCAACCTAGCTGCTCAACTCTGGCCAGAGGGGCCTAGGGAGGAGAGGATCCACTGGCACAGCAAATGCCAGTGGATTTTAAGAGCAGTAGTTGAAGGGTTTCACAGGCACGGTCCTTAGTAAGCACCAATCCAAGGTGCTTGTTAAAGCAAGCCTTTGAGGACCGTGGGTGCCAGGATCCACTGTGTGCCTAGGAGTTTCTCTGAAATCTAGGAAGTTAGGCAATGGGGCTCTTTTTCTCTGTCTTGTCTGCAGAATAGAAACGGTTCATGGGCATCAGAATGTCTTGAGTTCTTCAACCCTTTTGCCTCTTCTAACAGCGCTTACTTCAGCAGTGGTTTGGCAGAGTTGGCTGTTTCCACAAATGTGCAGGGCCCTCAAGTGGAGACAAGCAAGCCAGGGTGCTCTCTGCTTCCCTGTGGCTCCTTTCTCCTCTCGCCCTCATGTCTGTACTCACAGATTTTCCTCTTCTTGCTGTGTGTACTATGCATTGCTCTCTCTTACGCCCTTTCTTCTCCTGCCATTCTTTTATGCTAGATTTCTCTTCTTTCATCACCTCTATTAAGCTTTTGAAGCAGTGAGTGATGTGGGTATTTGGCTGCAATGCTTTGAAAGGTTGGTCGTTGCCATAGTGTTACTTTAGCACAAGGGCAGAGAAGTGCAGAAGGCTTTTGTGTCTTTGCCGGGGCAGGAGGACAGCCTTCAGGACAGGAAGAGGTCTGAGTGTGCAGCAAAAGGTGGACAGTAATTTAGAAAAGCAGGAGTTTTCCTTCAAAGCTTTAGAAAGGTTTAGAAAAGGCTATTTATAATCCACCAGGGGATTAAAAAGACAATAGGCAGGTTCTGGGATATGGCTATAGATCACCTAGACAAGATGAAAAGATAGAGCAGCTCAGGAAATGTGTTTACAGATAAGAGGCAAGTTTAAAAAGCTGGCCTATGATCATGGGACTTTGACTGATTGCACCTACTAAATAATGTATAAATGAATGTTATTCAACAACTACAGATATTGACTACCAAATCAGCAGTGGGAAAATGGAGGCAAAAGCATAAGCCTTTGCAATAAATCTCTGCAGCCCAGGCTTTGCCCGGGGCACTCCCCTGTGGCCCTGACCTCTCTCTCATGTCCTCCAGCTAGGCTACTTGCAGCTAGCTTGTGGGGGAATTGATTCATCATTCATTTGTTCATTCATCTATAGCCATGCATGTGAGTACCTACTCTACCTACTCTGTGTCAAACTGGATGTGTTTAGAAGAAAAGACTTAGCTTTAGCCCTGAAGGACTTCCTGGGAAGGAGGCAGGAAAATGAACCCAGCTAATAAAAAGATGACAACGAAATTTGTAGAGAGGTAGACAAAACGTAGTGAAAACCTAGGCAGAACACCCAAGGCTGGGAGGTATCTCAGAACTAGGGCCTGGTATTTCATCTCTGGTGTAAAGAGTCTTGGGATATTCTTAAATGGCACAGAGAGAGAAAAATCTAGAAAGCTAGCAATCCCTGCCTTCCTTCTTTCTCAGCCAGGATTAAATACTTGAGTATTGAGAAACGGCATATATTCCAAGTTCACCGAGAAAGTAGATGTGAGACCAAAATGAATCTACTTCTTGACATTTCTCTCCAATACAAAAATTAAATATACTTTTTAAAAAATTCCTTGAGATAAAAAGATCCAAGCAGACAGATAATGGGCAGTTTTTTTTTTGTTAGATAGAGAGAATGAGAATGTGGACGATTTCAGGAGATTTTCCTAAAGCCAAAAAATATGCTGATGACTGAGGCTTTTGGATTAAAGTTGGGTTTGACAATGTAGGTTGCTTCTGTGAGTCAACACTTTTAAGGTTATTAAATATGAAGATAATGGGTGATATCTGAAAGATGGCCAGGACGACTGTGTCTCACAAACACACCCCTCCCTCTGGGGGAAAATAAACTCGAAGCAACCAAACTTCAGTGTTGTCGGAAATTCTTAGAAACCTCAGAATAATTTCACAAAGAACAGCTGGCATATTTTAGTTTCATTAAAAACACCAGGCTTCCATTTAGCAAAGATGATCTCTCTAATCTTCAGATTTCCATCAGGGGAACTGGAGATGTCCAGTAATCAAAAGTCAATGGTGGGCGGTGCCTGTAGCTCAAGGAGTAGGACTCTGGCCTCGTTTGCCCCAGCCCCGGCCATAAACCCCGAAAAATAAAAAAATAAAAAAGTCAATGGTTACCTGTTGAATGTGTCAAAGAGGTCTGCAGTTAATGTGGTCTGCAGTTAATCATAATATATGGGCTGGGAGATTGGTTATAAGAACTTACTCTCTAAAAATGATTAACAGTAAGATTATAAAGCCTAACAAGATTTTGAAAAAAAAAAAAAAAAAAACCATTGCCTACCCCCAGAACAATCAAATTGGGATCTTTGGTGGTGGGGGCACCAAGCACCAGGACTTGATTTTCAAGTTTCTCAGGGGCAAAGAACTCAAATTAGGCCTCCCATTTGATCCTGTAATCCCATTAGTAGGCATCTACCCAAAAGAAAAAAAATCCTTTTATCATAAGGACATTTGCATTAGACTGTTTATTGCACCTCAATTGCCAATTGCCAAAATGTGGATACAACCTAAATGCCCACCAACCCAGGAATGGATTAACAAGCTGTGGTATACATATATCATGGAATACTATTCAGCCATTAAAAAGATGGAGACTCAGCTAGGCACCTGTGGCTCAAGCGGCTAAGGTGTCAGGCCACATACACCTGAGCTGGTGGGTTTAAATCCAGTCTAGGCATGTCAAACAACAATGATGGCTGAAACCAAAATGTAGCCGGGCATTGTGGTAGGTGCCTATAGTCCCAGCTACTTGGGAGGCAGAGGTAGGAGAATCACTTGAGCCCAGGAGTTGGAGGTTTCTGTAAGCTGTGATGCCACAGCACTCTACCCAGGGCAACAGCTTAAGGCTCTGTCTCAAAAAAAAAAAAAAAAAAAAAGATGGAGACTTTACATCTTTTACATCTTTCATATTAACCTGGATTGAGTTGGAACACATTCTTCTTAGTAAAGCAACACAAGAATGGAGAAGCAATAATCCAATGTACTCTATTCTAATATAAAGGCAGTAGATGATCTAACAGAAGGTGGGGGGTGGGGGAAAAGGAGCGGAGAGAGGAGAGCAGAGTAGGGGATGAAGGGTCGCAGTGTATGGCACACCTCTTGGGGGTGGGACACAATTATAAGAGGGACTTTACCTAAGACATGCAATCAGTGTAACCTCATTCTTTGCACCCTCAATGAATCCCAAACAATAAAAATAAAGTTTCTCAGATGCTTCTAATATGCAACTGTAACTAAGCACCAAGCTCTTGGGGGCTAACCTTGGACATATGTGACTCAGTAATGGAGATCCAACATGATTTATCAAGGTGATAATTGTAAATATTGCTCAGTGTAGAAAAATAGAATTGGGTTACTTTACATTTGTTAGAGCAAGGTCCCCAAATGTTATCCATTGCGAGAAACATGGTTGGCTTATAACAAACAGGTTGCCATGGCAGAAAGTCTGATTAGAATGCTATTGAGCATAGGATATGATCATACCACTGTGGCTTAGTGGGCCTTTCGTAGTTTCTGTTTTGAAAATCCAGAATTGTTCTCCTAGACAGGCATTTGAAGGGAGTGGAAAGATTTGGATTGGAAGCCCTAAGGAGATAGACATTTGCTAAGCTGAAGCCAAGTATCAAGTCTCATGCCTGTGAAAACCTAATACAAGTAAATTTCCACCATATGGCAGCATTAGTTCCTGAGAAAGGTCATGAGTGCATGGCATAAATATGAATCAAAGCCCAAAGCTTTGATTATGCAAAATAGCTCTCTGTGGCACTTGAATATGGTGACCACTCTGGATTTTCCAGAGGAGAGTTTGGCCCCAATTATCAGTGCGAACCACCAGTGTCCAGATGTTTTTGAAATCCTAGTACATGATTTGTTGAACTGAACTACTCTCTCCAAGTTGCTTCTCATACATAGAACCAACCTATAGCCACTGAGGTCCATAGGCACCGATGAGCTGATGAGGGGCACCCCAGGAATGAAGGCCTGTCCCTGTGGCATACAATGTGGAAACTAGCTTCTTTCTAGCACATAAGTCATTTCCTCCCTTCCCTTCTGAGATATCAGCTCTATGTCCATCTTTTCCACTGCCTGGGCTTCCTTTTTGGGTCCCACACCTATGTCTCACGCAAAGATCCAGATTTGGCTCTCTCGTTCCCATTACATTTAGGCATTAACATCTGCTTTGGGAGCCACACACCTGGCTCCAGGCAGTACTATATCCCCTCTCTGCAACCATCATTCCACAGATGTACCCACCATCTTTGGGGGGACACACAAAAATGCCTTGATAAAGCATTTGTTCACATTATCTATCTGGAAAACCGGATGCATTATTCTCCCATACATTTTGGTGGGAAAAGGCAGCTGTTTCTACTAAACCCAGTGGTTCTCAGCCTTGGCTGCACCCATGTGGAGGGCCCACACCTGGAGATTGAATTGGGCCTTACCAAAATCCTTTGTGGAAACCTCAGTTTAAGCTTTTGTCTCTGTTTTGAAATCCCAGGACTAGAGTTTGTGCATTCCCACTAGCTCATTAGCTCATACAAAGTTCATCAGGAAGGAAGAATCACCCAACTTCCATCTTTCTGTGGCGCAAAGGAGAAAAGTTGCCGTCCCCCCGCCCCCCGCCCCCACAGCTGTAGCATAGTGATTATGTGGGCTTCCTGCAAGGAGCCTCAGACACTTAGGCCCACAGGAGAGCCTTAGACACTTAGGCCCATGAGGATCCTCATTTCCAGTGTCCTGCTCTGTTTGCACAGGAATCTATCTGAACATAAGGAGCCTCTGCCTCTTTTAAGGCACGGGCTTGACTCCAGCCAAAGATCCAATTGCTGGTGGGAAAAAAATGATTATCAACACGGAGACAGCTGCTGTTGTTCTTTGTTGTTCTAACTTTCAAAGTATATGACAGAAGTTAAAGCCTCTGACCATTTAATTCACTTCTATCCTATTTCATTTCACAATGAGTTCAAGTAATTTTACATGCAAAGGGTGCCATGTAATTTTATATCTTAAATGACTGTATTCAACACATGACATCACACATGAATGAGCGTAGCTGTTCTTTTCCAAAGAAGATGCAAACCTGTCCCACTGTCTGGCATCTGTTAGCATGGCTCCAAGACGTGGGCTGTCTTCTGTATAGAACATCTTGGCTGGTGAAAGTCTGAACTGAAAATGAACCAGTATCTGTTAAGACAATTTTGTTAACCTGTTGTTACCTACCAATTACATTGTTCCTTGTTTTAGAAATCCAGTTGAAAGAGGTATGCTAAGAACTCCATTAGGAGTAGCCAGCATGGGTTTTTATAAGTATGGGTAGAGAATCTGCCTACAGCAAGTAACGCCAGTGCTGGCATGCCCAGAAAATTCCAGCTAGAGGTGGGAGTAAGTGGCACTTGGCAGAGTTGTCCTCTTGTCCTAAGAGCTTAGCCTTGATGTAAAAATGTGTTTTGTTTATGTATTTTTTTTCAAGGTTACATTATGGTAAGCCTTTCAAAGACAATTTCTACTGAGACCTTTCTTCCCCAGCTTGATTCCCTCCCGGGCTGAGGCTGACACAGGTGTGGTGGGTGGGCAACTGTGGCTCCCAACAGTCTTTAAGATGGAGCTGTCTGCTGGCCTTTGACAACCAAGTCACCTAAAACCTGGCCACTGTTCAGCCAATGTCCCTTGCCCTTTGGGGTGCTCCATGTGAGGTGAGAATTAGAATCCATGGAGTGTGCACTAACCGTTTCCTGCTGTGCCATGAGATGGGTTTTGATTACTTTAAAAAATCTTCCATATTCCTTTTATTATACAGATGGAGTAGCAAGGAGCAGGTCGCATACATTTATAGTTTTCTGTTTAAGAGAGACACCTTGGTCTTGTTATTTAACATCCCCAGTCCCACTAGACCACTAGCTTGGCGTGGGCAGCCGGCAGACAAGCCACACCCCTCACCGTACTTTGCTCATCGTAGGGACTCATTAAATTGTTGAATTAGTAACTGATCTCCATATTAAATTTCCTCTTTGTCCACAGTCATTAAATTCATAAGTGTTTTAAGAAGTTTGAAACTTCCTGAATGAATGTATCAATAGCTTTCCCTCAAGCAAACAAACACAAATAGCATTGCCTTGAAAGATCCCATTTAGCACCTTAGTTACCACAAGTGCTCATTAGGGGTTCCTTTTTCTCTGGAAGGTGTACATTTGGATGAGAGTGTGTAAGTGGGTTGTGAGCCTAGCCACATGCCTCTGTCTTCTCTACTTGAAGCCCTGTTCTCCCAAGCTGAAGAGTAGATGACTACAGGGAAAATGTGACTCATAGCAAGTGTCGTTATTAAATTACCTTCAAGTGTCTCTTGTAAAAGATAACTCCCTGCATTGTAGAAATGTCTTTGACAAGAGAGGATTAGGGTGAAATTGCAATTACCTTGACATAAAGGAATGAATTAACTTTCCAACTTGCATTTTTTGCAAGGCACAGATTCAAGCTGCTTGGAATATAAACATAGGATACACTCACAATAGCTTGGGGCACTTCAAAATTCAAAGGATGGGCAAGGAGCCCCAAGATGCTAGGCAACTTCAGAGGTATTTCTCACCACAGAGGGAATGCCTGCCTGGGCAGAAACCACCGGCACAGTTTTGTAGTGTCTGCTCTTGTGCTAGCAAGGTTTAGAGGACAGCCACGACCGAAGGCCCCTGGAGTAGATGGGTGCAGGGCACAGCTGCAGGAAATAGGGAAATGCTCATCCAAGATTCAACTTCCAAAACTGCCCGTCCACTCGACTCCGCAAATATTGACTGAACACTTAACTATGCATTGGGCCATAAGTTCAGACAGACAGTCTTGGCTGTCAGGGACTTGGAGAAGTCAGACATTAAACAAATCGCGTGAGCATGAACCTCAGCCCACAATTCATGAGCAAAAATACACACTTTTGTTTGTTTTCTTTCAATCAGTGCTGACTCTCAGCTCTCATCCTGCCAAGGCAACAGGAAATTCCAACTTCTAGGTTTGCACCAGAAGCCCAGAGCCTTCATGAGATTCCTGAAAATACAGAAGGGCCTCTGGTTTCTGGTCCATCATAGTGGCTGCTGGCATCCCCACTTTGCCTTAGGCTTTAGCTGGGCAAGGAGGCTGAGAAGCTTAGCAGCTGAGAGGTATTCCTCTACTTCAATGCCACCTGTGGACATGAGCTGGGGAGTCCATGGCAAGGCACTACCTTCCCCAGGTGCCCCTCTGGGCCATCCCTCTGATGCCTATTCACAGCTCCTTAGGTGCCCTTCTGTGGAAACACAGCAGGTGCCACCCAGCAACAGGAGCGGAGGGTCAGCAGGGCAGGGCTAAGCTACCCTTGCATGGCAGGGGAATCTGTTGTCCAGATTCCGATGAATTTCATACTCTTTCCCCTACCATCGGTCATATATTCTGGAGAGCAGTTATATCAACATATGGCTTAAAATTGTTTAAAAGGCCGAATTTTTGGAAAATGTGCTCAGGGAAAAACTATTCCTCTAACTTGGCTATATGGCTACGCTTCCACATGGTAGCCGTTAAGCTGAAGCATTTGCCAACAGTCACCTGCCTTCCTCTTCTCCAACAGAGTCTTTCTTTCTCTCTTTCTGTCACTGAAGCTAAGGCTCTCTCCCTTCACCTTGTCTGCAGGGGACTTAGTAGCAGCATCTTCATTCAGCCTCTATGTTCACTCTGGGAAAGTCCCATAGCAAAGAAGCACAAAGCCTGGCACCTGGTAGAAATGAAAAAATGGAGAAATAGAATACCCATACATTAATAGTTCACCCCAACCAGGCCCCATATTATAAACTGCATGAGGTTTATGAAAGAGGCATTGTCTGCAGTCAAAGGGGATGTGATGGTCTGTGGGGCCAGAGGAGGCATCCTTGAAAAAGTTGACGACTAGGGTGAGATCTCAGGGATAAAGAAGAGGTTAGCCAGGGGATCTAGGGTTAGGATGTTTACAAGCCTGGGGGAGAGAGAGAGTGAGTGAGCTAGAGAGTGAGCAGGCACCATCTGAGACGAGAGAAAAAGCCCAAGGGCAGGGGGAGAGAAAGGAAATATCTGTGGTGATCCATTGGTGGTTGGACAGAGATCCAACCAACATTGTTGAGTCTGTCCTTCTTGCTGGGTCCCTTATAGAAGGGCTTCCCCTCAATCGGTTTGTTGGTAAAGGAGGCTGTCTGGGGACAGTACAGATAGAGGAGAACTGGAATAAGTATGGAACCTGAAAAGGCTAAGGGGAAGGAGCTACACAACTGAGCAACTCCATGTGCAGAGCCAGACAGAACGGAGCTCGGAGTTGGCCATCCGGTGTGAGCTACTTAAATTCTCTGAGTTTTGCCAAATCTCCGTCTGTAAAGTTAAAACAATAATCCCCACGCGATAGGTTGCTCAAGCTTAAATTAGAAGTCTGGTGCACAGTGAGTAAACCAGTCCTGGGTCTGAACGTAATTCCTCCCCTTTCTTTGCTCTTTCCATGTCAGGGGCCATCCCCGAAGGCTGTGGTCAGCAAGATCCCAGCCAATGGCAGCCCTGCCAGGAGTTGGAGGGCTCTGCTCCCGCCCAGCTCCAGCTTCCTCCTCTCACACGTGTGCAGTGAGTGAGCAGGCCCTCTGCCTCCCCCAGTACTGCCACTCACCTCATCTCTCCAGTCCAGGCACAGCTTTCTGCTCTTGCCAATCTCTGGGTTTTTCTTCATCACCCATTTGGCTTGGCTTCTCAGCCTCTTCTATCACCGGTGTTATCAGTTCCCTACGCTGAACTCCCTGTTTTAAACTCTTAGGGTGATTTCTGTTTTCCTGGATGAACTGTAACTGATACAGTGAGTGGCAATAGCTCTCCTCCCTTTGACAGCTGTTATGATTAAGTTGTGTCCTCTACACCCCTGGTGCCTTTGAATGTTATCTTTTTTGGAAATTTGATCTTTGCAGGTGTAATCAACTTAAGATAAGGTCATTAAGGTAGGTCCTAGTCCAATGACTGGTGTCTGTATAAGAAAACGGAAGTTTCAACATGACACACACAGGAGGCTCTCCATGGAAAGGCAGAGACACATGGGAAGACCACCATTTGGCAACAGAGGCGGAGATTGGAGTGATGCAGCTGCAAGCTGCGGAAGCCTGAGGACTGACCACAACCACCACAAGCTAGGAAAAGGTGAAGAGAATTCTCCCTTCTCGCTTTTAGAGAGAGCATGGGCCGGGAGTAGTGGCTCACACCTGTAATCCTAGCACTCTGGGAAGCAGAGGCAGGTGGATCACTTGAGGTGGAGAGTTTGAGGCCAGCCTAAGCAAGAATGAGAGCCTGTCTCTAGTAAAAAACAGAAAACCTAGCTGGGCGTTGTGGTGGGCACCTGTGGTCTCAGCTACTTGGGAGGCTGAGGAAAGAGGATTACTTGAGCCCCAGAGTTTGTGATTGCTGTGCTGTGAGCTATGATGCTGCCACTGCACTCTACCCAGAGGGCAAGAGAATGAAAAAAAGAAAAATAGGGCATGACCCTGATGACACAATTTTAGACTTCTAGACTCCAAAACTGTGAGGCAATAAATTTCCGGGGAGGGGGGAGGGTTCAGCCACCTAATTTGTGGTGCTTTATTATGGGAGCCCTAGAAAACTGCTATGGTTTGGATGTGGTTTCACCTGCCAAAACTCATGTTGAAGTTTGATTCCCATTATGGCAGTGTTGGGAGGTGGGAGGTGTTATGGTCTTGGGGGAATGGCCCTCGTGGATAGATGAATCCTGTCACTTGGGAATGAGTTCCAGCCCTCTCGGGAATGGATTAGCTCCTGAGAGAACAGGTTGGGTTGTTACAGTGAGCCCAGTGTCTGTGGTGTGGCCCTCTGCACATACTGGCCTTTCTGCTCTTCCACCATGACGGGCAGCAGCACGTAGCCCTCCCAGAGCTGAGCAGCGGCTGGCACCCTGCTTTTGGACTTGCCAGTCTACAGAATTGGGAGCCAAATAAACCTTTTCCCTTATAAATCACTCAGGCTCAGGTATTCTGTTATAGCAACAAGAAACAGAG
>NW_003852401.1:7647569-7654980 GCF_000181295.1 Otolemur garnettii
AGAAAGAAAGAAAAAGAAAAGAGGAGGAAAAAGGCACGAATTTCACAAATCCAGAAACATTGCACAAAACACAAAAGCAGTAATGTAATTGTGCTTCTAGGAGGATAAGAATCAGAACTAGAAGCTTTCTGAGACTCAGTCTTCCCCCCACTCCACTTTTTGTTTTTTTTAATAACAGACTGGATTTTTCTGTTGCTGTTTAATTCATAGCTTCCACATTTATATATTGTACTTCTGGCCACACAGAGACTGCTTCAATTCTTCCCAAAGAAGAAAATCTGATTGGCTCAGCTTGGGTCAAGTGGATTGCGTTCATGGTTAGGGGGTGGGGGTCAGTCACAGTATCCAGTTGCTTGCCCAAAGCCCACCCCTTTGGAAAGGAAATTTTAAAGTGCTGAAGGTGGTTATTACAAGGTCCATTGCCCAAGGTGTGTTCTGGGTTGGATGCCCTCTGGGCCAAGGCTAAGTATGAATTATGGCTACAGGCCAACCCCCCAGCTCTCACCTCCCAGTCAGGGCCCTGGGACTCACAGCTGGCCTTATCAGACCCCACCATCTGGAGGTACAACACAGAAAGAGTAATGGGAGACATCACTCTGCCCTTGTTAAACCTGCAAAACCAAACCTCCCACTTCACTAAATGATGTGTGATTCTGTTATGTAATCTGTGGGTAATAATAGCTAACATTTATTGGACACCTATTACAGGCCAGTTGCTAAGTGTTAAGATCATTCTTTCTAACGTTCATAACTCTGCAAGATTGATTTTGTTATTCAGTTTCATCCCCGCCGTTCCCCCAACCCATTCTAATCTCAAGCCACAAGGTGAAATGACTACTGTATTCACCTTTCTGTGACTTAATTGGTTTTGTAACAGCTAATGCATGCCCATAGTTCAGGTATGTGAGAAAAGTAAGTCTCCTTCCCACTTCTTATGTCTCCCCTCCCTAGAGGTAGCCAACGTTGCTGGTTTCTTATATATCATGAAAGCAGAAATGTGTCCTTTTTTGTTGTTTTCACAGAAATGATGGATAACTCTTCATGTTTTTATAAAAATTTTAACACTGTATCTTGGTGGTGACTAGTGCAGAGAGAGCAAATCTCATGTGAACGGCTTCTGTTGAAACATTGTGAGGAAATGCCATTATCTGTTAAACCACTCCCTTATTGGTGATCACTTCGGCTATTTGCACTTCTTTGCTCGGAGAAATAATGGTGTAAGAATATCCGTGTCGCTATGTCTTTGGACATATGTGTTAGTATATCTATGGGAACCCCCCCATAGATAGATATACTAAGTGGAGTAGCAGGGCTAAATGGTGTATGTGCTACGCATTTTTATTTACATGTTCAACTTGGCCTGCACTGCGGTTGCACCTGTTTACAATCCCAGCAGCAATTCAAGTGAGTGGTTGCCTCCCCTCTCCCCAGCAGTGCTTCATTACAGGATTTGCTATTTGTTAATTCGACATGTGAGAAATGTGATTTGCTTTCTCTTAAATATCTTTTTAAGTGTTGTGCATTGTTTTGGAGTGTGTGTGTAAGAGATAAAGAGAAAGAGAGAGACCTGTGTGTTCAGGTCCTTTGCCTATTTTCCTATTGTATTTTTGTCCTTGTTCTAGTTGATTTGCCGTGATTATGTATATTTAGAAAATTAGTCCTTTGTCACACGTGTTACAGATGGTTTCCTCAGCGTGGAAACCATTGGGTCGGTTGCCATTGTCTGCATTTTGAGTTTGCTGTGCGTGTTGCCCACAATTTTTTATTTTTATGCAATTGATGGAGCTTACCCATTTTATTCTTTGTGGTTTCTGGGATTTTTTTTTCATACTTTGGTTTTTTTCCTTTCTAAGATTATAGAATAATTCTTTCATGTTTTTTCCTAGTGACTTTCCACCCATCTGGAATTTACTTCGGTCTCGTGAGTAAATTTAGCAATCCAGCTTTATTTTTTTCTAGAGGCTACCTAGTTGTCTCAATAGCATTTGTTAAAATATGTGTTTTTCCACCACTGATAAGAAATGCCACCTTCCTTGTGTTGTACATCTCTGTGTTTTGGAGTCTACTCCTGGATTTTATATTTTAAATCAGCACCATGATGTTTTAATTACTCTAGCTTTATGTTATACCAGCTGGTACAACCAGCCTGCCTTTCTTATTTTTCTGTTTCAGGAACTTAAAAAAATAATCTTGTTACGATGTATTTGCTGTAGATGATTTTTAAAGAACAAAGGTTCTGTCACTATTTTCATTAAAGTCATATTTCTTAGATTTCTAGTTATCTTATCATTAGGCTGCTGTTATAGATGGGATCTTTCTTCTAATCTTCATTTATGACTGTGGTTTTATATTTAAGGCTGTTGATACGTTTTAGCACTCATTTTGTACATAGCTGCCTTTGTAAGTGTTCTTATTTGTTTTAATATTTTTTCCTATTAGCTCTCTTAGTGTTTTCCCATAAGTATATATCTGATCGTGTCATCTACAGATACTGGTAACTTAGCCTGCTGGCGAGTTTTGCACTAGTTAATCCCTTGCCTTTTCTAATTGTGTTACATGCGTCTCCAGGCAAGTTTTAAAAGGCTGAATGAATCTGGAAGTCCTTGCCTTGTTGTTGACTTTAATGGGGATGTTTTTTGTGTCTTTCCACTATGTATGGCCCCAGCTTTGGGCATATGGCACATGCTTTGTGTTTCATGGAACTTTGCCAGTATGCCCTTTGCCCATGTTAATCCCTTTCCTCTGCTTGGGAAAACTCTGCTCGTCCATCATGACCCCTTTTAGATGCCATCTTCAGTGTGGAGTCTTCCTCAGAGCCCAGGCTCTCAGTCATCCTCTCTGTTTTTCCACAATGCCCAGTGGATATGTTCAGTGTACATGAGACACAGTGCGCTGCTGCGTGGCCGTCTGCCTTTCCTCCCTTAGGTTGTGAGCTGCTTTAGAGCAGGCGCTGTGATCAGAGCTGGATAAGGAGTGGTGCATCAAGCAGCTTCTGGGCGCACTGACCTAAGGGACACCAATGCATCGTGTACTCAATCTCTGTCTACACCCTCTTCTTGACCCTATAGCTTTTAAATACAAGTGATCCAAATTTATATCTCCTGCCCTTCCCTGTCCTTGGGGTAAGTATATCCAACTTCCAACTTGACCTATACAAATTCAGACCATACCACCACATGTATCATGTCTAAAACAGAACTCTCAACTCCCTGTGCCTTCAAATCTGTTGCCCATCCCCTCTCCCCCTTCATCCCCATCTCAGCCCGTGGGACTGGAGCCCTTGACTGCACTCATTCCACGCCTTATACATGCCGCAGCAAGGCCTGGAGGCCCTGCCGCCAAGACCTCGCCAGATTCCCACTGTGTCTCACCACCTCTCCTGCACAGTTGTCATCATAATCCAAGCCAGCCTCATTGTTTGCTTAGATTCCTGCAATATGTCTTTAAGTATTCATCCGATTTCTACTTTTTCCCATAATAATCTGTTCTCCACTCAGTAACTTCTGTGATATCTTAAAAGGGCAAATCAGATCATGTCACTCACTTTATTAAACCCTTTAACAGTTTCCCATCACATTTAGAATAAATGCGATCGTCTTATCATAGCCTGTAAAATCTGCATTCTTCCTTGCCCTTTAATCCCCTTGGCTCACTCTGCTCCCCCCCACCGGCTCTGTCTCCTCGATGCCACATGTTCATGTGGGCCTGTCCCTTTGCTGTTGCTCTTGCCTGGACAGCTCTTCCCCCAAGTCTTTGCATGAGTAGTTCCTTCCTAATAATTGAATCTGGGCTCCATTACAAATAAAAATCTAAATCAGCTCCCCATTCTACAGCCACCATTCAGCATGTTTATTGAGCGCTTGAATACCCAGCATTCCTATTCTTTGTCACATCTTCCTGTTGTATTTCCTTCATTGAACCTATCATTATCTGAAATTAATCTGTAGATTTATTTGGTTAGTTGTTTATTATTTTCCCCTACATGCTAGTAAAACGTAAATCCATATGAGCAAGGATATTATCGGGCTTGTTGGTTGGAATAGGCTCTGTAGCTGAACAGTGCTGGTACAGAGTGGACACAGAAATTCGTTGAAAAAGTGAAATTAAAAAAAATCATGTATAGAGCCAACTATCCCAGGCACATGATACCATTCTTTAAATAAATGGCAAAACGGGAACAAGCTTCTCTCTTTCCAGATAGCACCCCAGAAGGGAACCACAAGCGTCTCTTTCCAGGGTCTGCTGAACATTGCGGAGGGTTTTTGTGACAAACACATGCAATTTTCACAATGAACCAGTGGCCACCCTCCCCTGACACCACTCAGGGGACAGCGGCCTGAAGGTGGCAGGCAGTCAGTCACGATTTTGAAACCACACAGTGCTGGTTTGGTGCTGTTTATTGGCTACGTTATTTTATTACCTAAACTTAAACTTTATAATACATTTCTCTGCCCATGAAGTGGTCTAATTAAAAAAGAAAAAAAAGAACCACAATTTGAAACTGAGAAGAAAACAAGGACACTAGAAAAGAGCAAAAAACAACAAACAAAAAAATTGAAATACTTTATTTTAGCTCACGGAGGTAAAGTGAGTGAATTTACTTCTGCCTATAATAATTAAATCCTTTACACCACACCCCCCACTAAATAGACATCAAACAGACAGACATCAAACAAGACATTTTTTTTTTAAAGCGGCACCAAATAATTAGGCTGGTTGGGATCCCCCATGTACTGGCCGATCCTGAGTTGTCTCATTCGTCTTCGCTTTCCCCAGGGCATCTCCCAGGGCCCTTGATAAAGGCTGATGCTCGGTTAAGGTTTATGAAATGAAAGGGGCAGGTGAGAGTCTTGAATTTTTCCTTGGCATCCAAAGAGCTGAGAGATATTTGTGCTTTCAGCACAGAACTGAGCCATCCAATGCGTAAGGCATACTCCATTCCATATGGCCCCTCTAAGAGTTTACAGCAGGAAGAATCAAATACACAGAGCCCTGCCTGTGTTTACATTACCCCAGACCAACAGAATGATGTGGCCAGACTTCGTTACAGCCGTTTTTTCCCAAGGCTTGAAATCTTTAAAACATCTCTCTGGGCGTATTGGAATTCTTGTGTAGATGCATTTAGCGTAATTAGAGTCAGCCAGCCTCGGTAACTCTGGTATGTGTGATGTAATTAGTAAAGCAACTAGTGGAATGCATTGTACAGCCTCTCACCCCATGTGGGAGGAGGTGAGATGCTGACACAGGGCACAGAGACTGTGCAGCCATAAACTGTCTGGGATGACTGTCAGAGGAGGGCATGTTCTAATTAAGACTGGGAAATGGCTCCCCTTTCTCTAGCAGAGATGTTCTCAGTACACTCTTCCTCTAGAACTACTGAAGGGTTAGGGCTACACCCAAAGCGGAATCTAACTTTCTCCAAGTCCTACCATTGCAGTGGAGGACAGGGACAGTGAAGTTCTTTCCAGTGCAAGAGGGTTTTTTTTTTTTTTTTTTTAAAGGAATTGAGAAAGAGAATTTACAGAATTAAAGATTCTTAAGGAGTAAATAATGCCAAACTAGAAACACCTGGCTGAATATTTGAAGCCTGTGAAGGTGGTGATGATAGTGGTGACTTAACAAGTGCAGCTTGTTAAATCTTACATGGTGCAAAGTTGTTGCCAAGAAATGGCTGCTCAGGGAGAGGCTCATGGGGTGCCACAATAATAGCCCCCCAAAGATGTCCACGTCCTAACTCCCAGAAACTGAGAATATGTGCACTTACCCAGCAGAGGGGAATTGAGGTGCTGATTAGATGACTTTCAATTAGAGAGATTAACTTGGATTATGCTTTTGGACATGACAATAGCAAGGAGTGGGAGGGGCAGACAGGGCTAGGACAGCAGGAAGATGAGCCTGAGGAGAGGTTGGGGGTGGGGGGGGGTGGGAACTGGTGTGCTGCTAATGACGATGCCTGGCCCATTGGAGAGAATGCTCAAGGCGGGGCTAGGAACTCTGCTTTCAAGTCTTGGTTTTACCACGCCAGGCTATATTCTTTTTAAGCATTAGAACTATCATTTGCAAAAAACGAGATGATGACACTTACCCTCCCTCCCAGGTTGTTAGGCTCAAGTGAGGAGCAGACACCAGTTATTTGCACCCTGTGCTTTTGGACCCATACCCTGGTGTGAAGCTCCAGGTGAAGTATAAACAGCCTCTGAAACAAGTCACCTGTTTTCCCTTTGCCCAAAACTGCCTGGAATTCTAGATGACACATTTAAGAACAACCTTGGCGCACCAGGTCTGGCTCCTAGCGAACGCCACCTAACCTGCTGGTGAAAACCCCAAATCAGATTTTGCTGGCTGCTTTGGGCATGCGTCCCATGGATCTGGCACTGTTGGCTGATATACGAAATCAGCAGAAAATTCATCCCCGCTGGGAGACATGAACTCCTTCTAGGCAGAACCCAGGGACTCCCTGAATGGTGAGTCTCACTTCCCTCTCTGAAGCACTTCAGATGGGGTCTGGTGGGCCGCCTTCCCTAGTAGGAACTTAGGCTGGGAATCTTTTGTGAAGCTGGACACGGGGACAAGGTACAGTCTTGGTCTCATCTGACTTGTGGGAGAATGTGAATGACTTTCTGACTGGAGCTAACGGTGGGTGTAGCTGACTGCAGAGCTGGAGGAGAAGACGAAAGTGATAGAAATGGAGCCACCTCAGTCTGCAGCCTCATCTCATAGCACTACGCTCTGGCCAGCCCGGCCCTCCTTTCTCTTCTTCTCTACCATGCTTGTTCCAGATCAGTGTGTTTGTGCCTCTGCCTGGTATACCCTCTGTCCAGAGTGATCTGGCCCTAGATCTCCAGGTGGCTGCCTCTTGCCCTGGTTTGGTTCATGGCTTGAAGGTCATTTCCTCAGCCACATTGTCCCCATTCACCCTGCTAATAGCACCTGCTCCCATTCCCGTTACCCTCTCACGTGCTTTATTTTCTTCAGCGTCCTTGTCACTACTGGAATTCTGAATTCTTTCTTTCCGCCCCTGTCTGTCCTGTTTGGTGCTGCAGTCCCAGTGCCAGGACTGTAGGTGCTCAGTGCATGTTGCTGAATGACACCTCAGGGTGCTTGCTGACACTCCCCGGGGGCCAGGCACTGTGTGGAGAGCTCTGCGGGTTCTCAGAGACAGCGCTGCATGACTCTGGGAGGCACAGTTTGCACTTTTTGTTTTACAGATGTGCTAACCCCGGCCCAGAGGGGCTGAGTGACCTGCTAGATCCCACCACTGGTGAGTAGGGGACCCTGGGTCAGAACTGGTGCTCCAAGTGGCTGCAACAGTCAGAGTGGCAGCTTGCAACTCTGTGCATGAGAATGACACAGCTGAAGGATCCATGACTTGACCTCTTCTTGACCATGGTCTTTTTTTTTTTTTTTTTTT
>NW_003852401.1:7655178-7696969 GCF_000181295.1 Otolemur garnettii
CCGCCACCTTAGGTGTACGTGGCTGGCGCCTTAGCCAGCTGAGCCATAGGCGCCGAGCCGTGACCATGGTCTTTTAAAGTAGTGTTTATTGATTTTTTAATATGCATTTGAATCACCTGTAGACTTTGTTAATCTGGTGACTCTGATTCAGTTGATTTCATCTGTGGGGGGAAGGGAGCGTGCATGTGCGCGCGCGCGTGTGTGCGTGTGTGTGTGTGTGTGTGTGTGTGTGAGTGTGGCAGAGTCAGGGGTACTGAGATTCTGCATGTCCAAGCTCCTGGTTCTGCTGGTGGCCACAGTTAAAGAGCCAGCATGGAGATGGTCTTCTGACTTGAGAACTGGGTCAGCTATTTGTAGAACAAAGGCAGGATGAGAGGGACCTGGCCAATCTGTGGTCACATCAATTACTGCAGCTGAGCAAAGAGAGCAGCAGTCCCTCCTTCCCTGGGAGAAGCGGATGTTATCCCAGCACCCTCTGCAACCTGGTCAGAGACTGAGGACCGGAAACTTGGGTCTAGCATGTGTCTCTGAACCTAGATTTGGTTTCCAGTTGTGTAGCACTTGGCTCAAGACCAGCAAAGCGGCTGAGCCAACTATAGAAAGTCATCTCTTTAGCAATAAGTGTTTCCTGCCCTCCCCTCATTCCTTGATTTGGATTCCATTCCTGGACCCCAAGTGCGGTTGTCCAATTCTAAACTGTGAATAGGAGACTTGCCTGGGGTTTAGGAGTTTCTAAGAATGCCTATAATTTGTTGGAATTTTCTCTATCTGGAAAAGAAGTATGAAATGTCTGCTTTACCTATATTAAAGGGTTGTTGTGAGAATTGTGAAAAAGCAGCATTTTCTAAATGTGAATGGACTTGGTTTTGGTAAGACAAAGTCCAAGCATTAGAGAATATTGATCATAGGGTGAAAAAATTTTTCCCTCTTCAAGTTTCTTTCAACCTTCCAATTAAATTATTAGATGAAAGTCTCTCTTTAGCACCAGTATGTCTTAAACAGTTCCTTTGTATTTCCTAATTATTTTTAAGCAGAGAGAGAGAAAGTGAGACCGCAAGCAGCTATACCTAGCTAGACTCTAATACGTGTAATGGTATTTCGCTTTCTTGTACCTCTTCTGTGGTTACCTTCTAAGTGCAGCAGATAATACAGGTTTTTCTTTTAAGATAATTATATAAACCTCCCGTTTAAAGATAAATTTGAATAGAACAAGTAAGATGATTTAAAAAATAGTAAGTAAAATTACAAGTGAATGCAGGTATAGTAGAAATTTTGAAGATAATGTGACAATAAGTCAATCTCAGAAAGTAACATATTATGGAATATAAAGGGGTGTGTCCATGATATTATTCATGTCAGGAGACGAAGGTACACCTGCCACTCGGCCATCTGGCCCTGCCCTGCCCGATCAGTGATTGCTCCCCATGGCTGGCTCTGGGCTGGTAATCCTGCCAGAGGGTCCTCAGACAGTTCGTGGAGATGAGTGTTCATCCCAGTGCAGCTAAATCCCAGACCCAGGTTAACAGAAGCCTGTGGGCCTTTCTCTACCTATGGATACTTTCAGAGAAAAAACATAAACAATGCAGCTATATAAAGATTTATTATCTTTGCCTTTTATCATATTTGCCTGTGGTAGAGACAAATCAATTACTCTACTTTGGGCCTTGAGTTTTTTTGTTTGCTGTTGTTAAAGGAGCTGTTGCGATTATACATAGTTATTAATTTTGTGATTATTTCCTAAGTCACACTGCAACAGGCCAAAAGAAGTTAAAGAATCTTCAGGAATTCCAAGGCAACATGGGGTAGCAGAAACAATGCCAACTTCCAACATTACAGATGGGTATCAGAGTCCCGGCTCAGCCCCTGGTATGGGTCACCCCAACTCTGCTGCTTAATTCATGAATTGAAGACCTAACTGCCAAATCCTCAGAATGTGACTATATCTGAGGATAGGGTTTTAAAAGAGGTAATTTGTTTAAAATGAAGTCACTAGGGTAAGGTCTAATCCAGTAGACTGGTGTCCATATAACAAAAGGCGAGTTGGACACAGACGTGCAGAGGAAAGGCCAGGACCAGGAGAAGGCAGAGGGAGAGGGTGGACATCTACATGCCCAGGCAGGAGGCCTCAGGAGAAACCGACCCAGCCAGCAACTCCATCTCAGCCCCCCAGCATCCAGGACTGGCAGAAGGCAAGTTTCTGTTGTCTAAGCCGCCAGTTTGTGGTACTTTGTTGGGGCAGCCCTAGAAAACGAGTTCCGCCCCTTCCCGCTAGTGGTTTGCTTCACCTCTCTCAGCCTCGGTGTCCTCATCTGTATACAGAGGGTGGCAATAATATGCACACACAATTCAAGAAAGGAAAAAACTGCATCAAAATTGTAATGCTCAAGGCTCATTTGACTTCTGCAATTCTAAGAGGTTCAGGATAAACATTTTGGGTATATATTGAGTATTATAATTCTAATACACTTTTTTCCTTTCTTAAAATGTATGCACATTTTTTGGCACCCTCTGTATTGGGATGATAGTCTCTGCTTCAAAGAGTTATGTGCTTATATACACTGAGGAATATAAAATACTTAGTGCAGTCCCTGCTACATAAGAGAGGATAAATACTTGATAACCATTTTATTTGTCTTCATTCCTGGAACAGGTCAGTCTCCAGTCACTCCCATTAAAATGGGTTGAGCAGAAAGTGACAGTTATTTTTGCCACCTTTTAACTGAAATCTCCTTGAATGTTAATTGCTATTGTAATTTAGGACTTAACCAAGATACGTGGTCATCTACATGGACGTTGTTGTAACTATTAGTGTTAAAATGGTATCACCTTGTCTGGTCGAGTTCACTTTCTTTAAAATGCGTGTCTCTCAGTAACTTTGTGTTGGATGCTGTTTTCCTTATCCCACCTGCTCCTGGTGGTAGCGTATGAAGTGGTGAGTCACTTGAGGTGACTGACTAGGGGAATGGCATGATCTTAAGCCTTACCAGGGGATGATGGATGGATGCTGGGACTGGGAGCAGGGATGCAGGTCTATCACTGTCATGGCTCAGGTAAGCTGGTGTATGTGGCCCAGTGACTGTGGGATCCCACCTGGGCCCACATCCTTACTCTGCTGCTTATTATCACTGAGTCTTTGGATAAATTACTTTTTCTCTGCAACTCGATTTCTTTCTGTGTAAAAGAGAAAAATGAAAATAGTACAGGGGGCCTATCTCCGTTTATATAAAGATTGTGTTTCTGAAGACCTAGCAAACTTCAAAATATACATAATTAAATCAGGAGTAATTTAGCTAGAAAGATAAATGTATAGTGAGCTTTATATTTATTCTGATAGGTGAAGTATGCTTTGCATTATTTTCACATTTTTAACTTTGTACCTTTCTGAATGATTGAAGCTTTCCAAACTTACATATGTGTTTTATTTAAAATACCAGCGAGAAGTATTTGGCTGTTAAGAGTCTTTTTTCCCTTAATTCTTCTCTGAATTTCTGTGTCTTCAAAGTTTTAAAATAATTTTAAAATGTGTTTGTTACAGTGGGCTTTTTCTAAATATCTTCCTTTCCCTTCAAAGAGCACTCGGGCCAGACAGTCAAGTTTTCCTCTGTGCTTTATAAGCCCTTTGCAGAAAGCACCATACAGAATCTGCTCCCAGGGCTCTGGGGTGGGAATCGGGGGTTGGAGGGAGGTAGGAAGTAAGGGAGGGAGACGGCATCCAGCAGGGAAATAGTTAACTTGCCTGCCACTTAAGTGGGGGAGACCCAGCTTGAGGCAATCCCAAGTGAGGCAGCAATAAATTCAAGCCAGGCCTTCGGAGTGGAAACTGAAGCTAGCCGCTTTAATCAGGTATTTCAGAGTCATTCAGCATAAAAGCCGAGTCGAGACTAACAAATTCATACTTGGAACTGTTTTACAGCCATGTCGTGAAATGTAGCTGAATCCTCAGTGGACTTGGATACACCTATGTGGTCACTATCAGTTAGGGACCGCTTCCCAGGGTTGCCCCATCCAACCCCCCAAAGCATAAGATTTCTAGCACCCCTGGAGCTGAGCACCCACTTTCTTGTCTCCCTATTAGCTCCAGGTAGGATGCAAAGACTAGAAACACTGTGAAGTTACACCCCTGGGCTCTCCTGACTGGATAAAAGCATTGCCTGCGTCTGTAAATAAGGAGAAAATGGATTCTTTTGACAGCAAAACTCTAACTCAATTTCAAAATATGGCCATGATCAGGTAGAGGGAAGACTTAAATTCTTGTAGGAGGGAATAATGTGGTGGAAAAGTGTTGGAAGATCTTCAAGGCTCTTGTGCAAATGTCTTTTGCTTGATTGTTTTTACAAAACCTTTAGTTATTTGAACTGGCCCTGGCTCTATGGGTTGAGGGCTATCGTCTTTTGTGGCCCTTAATACCATGCTGTCCGAACGTGGGAACTAGATTGCTTCATTCTGCCCTGGGAAAGGGAACAGACTTGAGGGATTTTAAATGAATGTATTAAATTTGTTGATTATCAAAGAGAAAAGTAGAGAAAAATAAATAAACTCTTACAGGATCTTGGCTGCAGTACAGGGGCCAAAGTTTAAATTCAAGCTCTTAACCATGTAGGATTTTGCAAAAGACCTTCAGTGTTCCCTCCCAATTCACTCAGGTTGGAGGAGGGGTGTACCCTTCTTTTAGGGGCCTCTGAGGCCCTGTTTCCCCTCAGGATTCCTTTTTTATGTAAATGAAGGGCAAGAAGAAGGATGGTTACTGTGCTCCCATGATGCATGAACAGTGGCAGCCTCATGATAGTTTCTTTATAAAGTTGTGTAGGTATATCTATGTACTTTAGTCAAAATGAAAAAGTGTAATGACCTCGGTATTTTCATGTGCAGTTAAGGGAGTAAAGTGGTCCAGCTTTTTGGCACTTGACAAAAATACCTCAAGTACTTTAAAAATATTCAGAGCCTTTGATTCAGTCATTCTCCTTTAGGAATCTATCCAAAGGAAATGATTCAAAAAGTGTACTGATGGCATCTTGATACACCACTGCATTGTTTATAGTAGTGAAAAATTCAACCTCCATGTTTACCATATTGGAAATAATTGGTTATGTTAATGTTGTCCAGAATATAAAGGTATCCTCCTTGGCAATGAAAAGTAAATGATAACACTGCCAAAGGAACAATAAATGAAAGAAATACTTGACAAGCCAGACTTCATTAAAATTAAAAACTTCTGCTCTCTGAAAGACAAAGTTAAGAGAATGAGAAGATAAGCCAGACTGGGAGAAAATATTTGGGAAAGACACTCATATGAAGAACTGTGATCCAAAATATTCAAAGATCTCCTAAAAGTCAAAAATATGAAAATGATTTGATTTAAAAAAGGTAAAAAAGGGGCCAAAGGTCTAAACAGATACTTTAGCAGATAAGACATACAGAAGGGAACTAAACATAGGAAAAGATGCTCTATCATGTGTCATCAGGGAAACACAGGTTAAAACAGCAATGAGATACCACTATCCACCTATAAGAACGCCCAAAATCCAGAGCACTGACAACACCAAATGCTGGCAAGGAGGTGGAGCAACAGGAACTCCGGAAGACAGTTTCCTATAAAACAAAAAATATTCTTGAAAAAAATTTATTGTTAATTAAAGATATATAATAGTATATATTTATAGAGTACTTATGATATTTTTAGACAGGTGTACAATGTGCATTAATTAAATCAGGGTAATTGGGGTATCCATCACCTCAAGCATTTATCATTTCTTTGTGTTAGGAACTTTCCACTATTATAGTTATTTTAAAATATACCATAACTTATTGTTGACTAGAGTCACTGTGTTGGGCTATCAAATATTGTTTATCCTATTTACCTATATTTTTGCACCTGTTAACCACCCCCAATTGATCCCCACTATTTTTCCCAGTCTCTGGTAACCTAACAATGTTTTTACCATACAATCTAGCCATTGAGCACCTTGGTACCTACCCTAAGGAGTAGAAAACTATCCACACAAAAACCCGGACACAGATGAGATCAATAGCAGTTTTATTCATAAGTGCTAAAGCTTTTAAACAATCAAGATATTTTCTGTAGGTGACTGAATGAATAAACGGTGGCATCCAGACAATGGGATAGCATTTAATGCCAAAAAGGAATGAGCTATGAGGCCAGGGAGAGACATGAACCTTTAGAAGCCCCTTAAATGCTTATTACTAAGTGAAAGAAGTCAATCTGAAAAGACTACATACTGCATGATTCCTACTTTATGATATTTAGGAAAATGCAAAACTATGGAGACAATAAAAAGATCAATGTTTGCCGGGGTTTGGTGGTGGTAGTGGCAGGGATACATAGGCAGAGCACAGAGGAATTTTAGGGTGGTGAAAATACTCTGAATGGTACGGTAATGGTAGTATCTGCTAGTTTACATCCAAATTGGTAGAATGTACTGCACCCAGAGAGGACCCTTATGTAAACTGTAGACTTTGGGTGATTATGAGGTGTCAATGTAGGTTCATCGATTGTGACTAATGTACCCCTCTGGTGGGAAATGTTGATAATGGCTGTGCATGTGAGGACCCAGGGAATGGATGGGAAATCTCGGTACCTTCCTCTCGATTTTGTTGTAGACCTAAAACTACTTTAAAAAAGTAAAGTCATTAATTAAAAAAAAAAATGGCATGGGGAAATGCTTAGGGTACTGTTGTAAGAGAAAGGAAGCAGAAATGAAAAGGTAAATGTATAGTCGTGACAGTTGCGTGAAACCACACTCATAAGAAAAGGAAATGCATCAGAGGCACCTCTGGGTGGTAGGGTTATCGTTAATTCTTTATGTTCCAAAGTTTTCAAAATTGAACCTACACATTTTATATAATCAGAAAACAAATGTATTCCCCAAACAATATTGAGGTATGAAACATTTGCCAGTCTTCAGCAGACGAAGCGGGGCTAGGAGCAGGCTTTCTTGCTTGGAAAGTGGGACTTCTGGCCAACGCTCCTTCCCTGACTAAGGCTGAGAAGCTGAGAAGATGCTGCAGGTAGAGCTACGTGAGCACCTTCCAGTCTTTGCTCCTGTTTGCAGGGGAGCAACTGGCCTTTGTGGCCTCTCCAGTTGGAAGATGGGGTAAAGGAAGTGCTTATCCAGGTTGTAATCCCCTAGCATAATGACCAGAACTTTCTTGTGGTTTTCCTGGGACTTAAGTGGGTGGACGGACAGTGTTTGTATTTGTATGTTGTACTTGGATTACGCCTTGATGTGTCACTATGATGACAAAGGAGTTTGCAACAGCGGGCCGACTAACTTCCCTGCTTTTAATAGAAAGCACATTCCAGTGCCTTATTTTATCTGTAACACATAGAGCTGCTTAGAACAAAGCGTTGCCCCTAAGACATGGTCCCCAAGAGTCTTTAATAAGTTCCAGGCCTCTGTGAAGGTATTAATTAAATATTTTAAACAGAATGGCTTTAGCTGGCTGGGGCATTTTTATGAGGAAAGGGAGTATATTTAAAACCAGGGCTGTTTCTGTAACAGGAACCTGTTTTGAAGAAAATGTTCTTGGGTGGGACTCCATGGGTACCAGGCCATCAAACCTATGGGCCAACTTGATGTCAAAAACAGACATTCTGAATGTTTCAAACAATATTTGAGTTGGGTTCTTACTGTAGAATTTGGACACAATTATAAAGGGTAGTTTTAACAGAAAAGAGACTAGTAAGAGTCTATGAGCATGCCAGGCAGTGTCGGAGATCGTTTCTCACAGGACTACTATGAGAAGGACTTTGATGAGGTCATTTTACAGACAGGTTATCATTTTTAAGGTTGCAATGTTTGATGAGGGAGCTAAGATCAAAACTCAGTGTAAAGTCTGTTTGCCTGTCTGTTTGTCCATCTGTCCAGCCATCCATCCTCTATTTTAGAATACTCCTTTTCAATACTGGAAACAAAGATAAGCTTAAAAAGCAGAACCTCATCCAATTAATAGGCATTTTTGAACCCAAATAATCAGTTATTAAACATTATGTTTACTATGTAGAAGCACAGAATTAGCTAATTTTTCTAGCAGGCAGTGTGAAGTGGGGAAAAGAGCAATGCACTTAGAGTGAAAGGCTGGACTGGGATCCCGGCTCTGCCACTGACTGACTTCTGTAGCACTAAGCAAGCTCCTCCCTCAGCAACTTTCCAAGCTGTGGCATATGGATACCATGGAATACTATTCAGCCACTAAAAGACATGGAGACTTTACACTTTTTGTATTAACCTGGATGGAAGTGGAAAACATTATTCTTAGTAAAGCATCACAAGAATGGAGAAGCAAGAATCCTATGTACTCAGTTCTGATATGAGGACAATTAATGACCTAGGACATGGTGAGCGGTACAAAGAACCAGGTTACACTGATTGCATTTGTTACATAAAGACCCTCTCCTAATTGTATCCCACCCCCAAAAGGTGTACTACTCCCTGTGCCTCTCCACCTCCACCCTCCTTCCCTTGAGGGGAGAGCAGAGAAAGGGAAGTGGGGAGGAGGTGGAGGGTCACAGGGAGTGGCACACCTTTTGGGGATGGGCTACAATTAGGAGAGGGTCTTTATGTAACAAATGCAATCAGTGTAACCTGGTTCTTTGTACCCTCAATGAATCCCTAACAATAAAGAAAGAAACAAAATTAGAATTGCACCCAGTACTGTGCCTAGGAAGAGCTCAGTGAAGGTGAACTGAGGCTGAATTTGGTCCTAACACTGGTGAAGAGTGGGGAAAGGGTTGTCCTTCAGTCTCTGGGGGTGAATCTAGGAATTCAGAAGCCAGCAGTTCAGCAGGTTCACAAGGAGCTTCCTCCTCTAGGTTAAAGGTAGCCAAAGTGACAAATTGAAGAGGTGACATTTGCAATGAGATACTGGAGCCCCTCTAGGGAGTGATCAGGCTCCATTGGGGATCACGTCTGGAGCAGGAATGACTGATGCTGGTTTCTCTTCTTCCTGGATTCACTTAGTGCATCCCAGAGCCCACCACTCCACTTGCTGGCATGGCCAGCTGCTCTTGGGGCTCCCCTTGGTGTATTCCCACCTGCTCAGGAACTCCATCCTATTCATGTTCCCAAGCTCCTTTCCATATGTTATGTTGTCTTGTGAATGGAACCTTTAAATCTCTAAATAAAGCCTACATTTGTGTCTGTGGAGGTCCTTTGTGACTGGGACCAAGGGCTGCCTTCATGGAAGAGCTGACTTTTATTGTCTGTTTGATGAGCTTGTCCTGCCGGCCCATGCCCCATCTCTTGTGATTCTTCAGAAACCTCCAAGCTTTCCCATCTAGCTATTCTTGCCTCTTTCATTCAAGACCCCATCTTTTCTTTCTCTACCTTTCTTGAGGAGCACCTTTAGGAGACTGATATATACACACCCCCAAACTGTCTCTCAGCCCCTCTGTGGCTGCACAGCCTCTCAGACCCTCCCACCTCACCCAGGCTTCGTGGATGAGCTATTAGAACCTGGAGCCTGGGTCTTCCCCAGCTAGCTGAGTGGCCTCTAGTAAAGACAGGGTGAAGGGAATGAGGGACGCAGGGCCTCGCTCACCTCTCCGCCTCTCTCGTGGCTGCTCATTTCATGCCTCAGAACCTCCTCTCTAAAATGATGGTAATGACTGTATCTTCCTCAGCACTCTCTGGGGGGCTGAAATGACTCAGTATCTACGAAGCACTTGGTGGTGTCTAGCCCACAAGCTGTTGCTGTTGCTATCATGGCTGATAATGAAAATAAGCAGAAATACAACGATTTGAGGTGGAACATTGGATGTGAGCAAAAGCATATCCAGTTTTAATTCTCGAGTCTCTCACTTTCATGAGTGTGCAGATTAATTTTTCTGACCCTCAGTTTCCTTATCCGTGTGATGGACATAATAACCGCTAGCTGACGGAACTGTGGGAATGTAAGGTCTCGGGACTGTGCCTGGCACAAGTCGAGCCCCCGGGGTATTTAGTCACCTAGTTTTGTGGTTGTCTTGCTCGCTGCTGCTAAATGTCCCAGCACACTGGGGGCCGCTGCTTCCTTATGGAGTTGGCCTCCACCACTGCTGGGAGTGGGAGGTGTGCAAGGCAAGCAGATGAAGGTTAAAGTCGGGGAATATTGTGTACTTGAGCTGAGACTGATTCACAACATGTCTGCACAGATTGCTAAGAGTCTAGGCATTTGCCAAAATGGGGGAGATGTGGGGGGTGTGAGCAAAGGATGTTCCATCCCTGGGAGTATAAACACAGCCTGTCTGTAACCTAAAAAGGCTTGGCTGGCAGGGCCATCACAGTCTGCTGTGCATTTTTTGGACTGTGCTCAACCTCCCCAAGAAGGAGCCCAGGCAGTTACCAGTTTTGCAGCTGAGAGCTGTCACAGGCCAGAGCCAGGAGTGCTGGACCCTGCACAGGGCTCCTGGCTGGTGAACAGGGCCTGCCATCATCCCCTAGGTGGGCAGTGACTAATCAGAATGATACCCTTGCCTCATTCACCATCCACGTGCCAAACCCTCCCCAGAACCAGTTTATATTTTCCCTCCTCCCACTCCAATGGCTTCAATGCCCTTGGCCTTCCAACTGCAGCCTGCCTTCCTGTTGACAGCCTCAGCCTGGCCCTTTGATTCAGTGTCTTTGGTTTCCCTGGCTGGCTTCTCTCCCTGATCAGGATTAATGTCTACAACGGGGGTGATGTTGACAAATTCTCTTAGAGCCCAGCTTGGATTTTGAGGCTCATTCTGTGACCCTCCCTTGGGTTTTCTGAGACCACAACAGCACTTGGAAAATCTGACTGGCATGTTGGTTATGAGAACAGTCTTTGGAATGGGACAGACCTGGGTTTGAATCCTTGCTTAGGCTGTAATCCAGAAAGACATATTCCTAAAAGCCATGATCCCAAATGTCAAAATCCTGAGTCTAAAATCCTGAAAATCACAATACCCAAATCCTGGAAAAAATAAAAGCAATATTTTAAAAAGACATTTATTTACATTTTTTAAAAGGGGATTTGTTTGAGGAATATAAAAACATGACAGAACGCTTCCTAGGCCACTTTATGCAACAAAAAAGGCAATAATAAAATACATACATATATATATATATATATATTTTTTTTTTTTTTCTTTGCTGGGGGCTGGGTTTGAACCCACCACCTCTGGCATATGGTGCCAGCGCCCTACCCTTTAGAGCCACAGGCGCCACCCAAAATACATATTTTTGAAAGCAGAGTATACTCAGGTACACTAACATCATACAGTTATGAACAGAGGGATGGTACAAATAAAGAAATACATCAAAAAGTGGAATATATAAAAGCATATCGCTATGGTTGGTAATTCTGTGCAGCCAGGCTTATAACTGCAGTTGTCTGAAATACTATGACAAACAACCTAAGTCTTTTGACAAGGTCAGTCAAAGCCGGCAAAAGGTCACCACTGCATGTGTAGTTACCCGGAGATCTCAAGAAGTTCTATCTGTCACACATGTGGATATACAAAAAGGATATCTCTCCATTTACTGAGGAAGTTTCAACCTACTTATATGCATGCACAGCACTGACACACACAGGCAATATAGTGACGATACACTTTTGTGGTGTCAGGTTTGCACAAAGTGCATAAGAAAATGAGAAGTCTCTGAAAGTCCTTACACAATTTATGCCTCCAGTGTTGGAAATGATGCAAAGATGAAATATACACGATAGCGACTTGGTGCTTTGTGAGAAGGGGCAGAAGTTGCCCGCAGTCGAATCAGTTGACGAAAGATGTCTTGTATCTGTCATTCAAATTTTCACTTCTGTGATCTGTAAGACACTTGTTGCACTTGTATTTGGACCACAGATTTTTTTTTTTTTTTTGCAATTTTTGGCTGGGGCTGGGTTTGAACCTGCCACCTCTGGCATGTGGAGCTGGTGCCCTACTCCTTTGAGCCACAGGTGCCACCCTGGACCACAAATTTTTAAGTGGACGTCGTCCATGTGAAAGTCTGGCTGTTGCTTAGTCATTATAGTTCAGTGATTTTCTGCTTTTGCAGTACCAATAATAATTAGCCTGAAAATTTTATATTTCACCATTAAGTAGCCTCATACTTTATAGTGGCCTTTCTGTGAGGGATCAATTTCAAAGATCTCTTCCACTGTGTTGTGAGGAATGCAGTAAGAAGTAATGATGCCCAGCTTCCCCAGTGCCAAACACATTTTAGTCCGTGCTCTCCTGAGAGACATACAGATCACACCTCCGTCCCCCGGCTATCAGCTCTGGGCAGGTTTTCTTTCCCTTCTGCCATATCAGGGGCCATGGCCAAGATGGCCACGTGCATGGCTGGTGGGGCAGGAGCTTCTGAGGCTGCTTACCCCTGAGCGACCAGGCAGGTCCCTGGAGCCTGCACAGGGCTCCCCGGCCCCTCTGTGCAGTCAGGCCTTGGGCCTTGTCCCTTGTCTCACATAGCCATGGCCCATCTTGCCAGCCCTGCCACCACTGTGGCCTGTTAGATCTTCCCAGACTAGAACCCTGAGCAGCAGGCAGGCCCAGGAAGGAGGGTGCAGCAGCCCTTCGGGGCCTGCTGGGCTTCCCTGCTCCCAAGCCATGCTACCCAAGTATGATGCATATCCTTATTTTTCCCTAAAGTATTTGGGCAAAAAAAGTGAGCATTACACACCCCCAAATACAATAAAGACATGGAAAATGTACTAATCCCTTCCCTAAGACTTGGCAGCTGTCAGGATTTCAACATTCGTGATTTTAAACTTTTTGGAATTGCGATTTTGGGGATTTTAGATGTTAGGGATTCTAGATATTAGGAATTTTCATCTACAGAGATTTCAACATTTGGGATTGTGGTTTTTTTGGATTATGATCAGCACCAATTCACAGGATGTATTTGTATATGGGTGTGTGTCTATATGCAGAGGCCAGCCTCCTTCCCTTCCCCAGCACAGATGTTTGGTCTTTTTATTTACTTATCTATTATTTTTTTATACCTAATCTAAAATTTAGTAATGACAATTGGGATTTTGCAGGTATCTGAGCAGAGCAGCGCAAATGTGATCTGAGGTTTGAGGGAAGAAGACTTCAGGTTTGAAGGAACATGACTCTGACCTCAGACCCCAGTGTCCTGGGACTGTGCATGTTGCGTTGCTCTCACCAGTGTGCATTCCTGGGTTTGGGATGGTGCCTTATTTTCTTGTTTGCTTTGTTCTAGAAACCTAATATCTGTCCAGGCAATGTTTATTGAACAGTTCTTGTATAATAGCCAATTTCTTTTTCAATTAATACTTTTTTTAATGTAAGAAAATTATTAAGTGATTCCCAGTGTCTTTAATAAAACTCAAGGAACTATACTCAGGGTTCTCTCGAGATACAGAGTTGTTGTTTTCAATGCACGTCTTAAGAAAGCACTGGGTCAGTAGACCTGAAGAACTGATGCTTTGGTCTGAATCATCTCAGAGGTAAGAGTGCCAGGCTTTCTTCAGAATGCAGCAGCAGCTCTTCCCAGGCCAGTCAGCTGGAGGGGGGTGAAAATGCTTCACCTTGTGGGCTATGTACAGCAGCAATTGGTCCCTTAGAAATAATTCCTTCATAGGCTGGGAGGGATTCTAATTTATTAATCTTGTCACAGTGATGAGCAGTCAGGTGGGGACATGTGGCGGAATTGTGACCGGCACATTCTCATGGCCTCTGTGAGCCTAGGAAAGAGGTCTATGGAGAGGTAGGTCCAGCCTGGGCACAGAGTCTGGGCTATGGGGCATTCTGTACCAGGGGCAGCAGGCTACTGATGTGCCAGCTCAGGAGGGAGAGGGGGCTTCAACATCAAGGAAACGAAATGAGAAGGAGTCCTGAGAGAAAGATGGCACAGTGGAGGCATGAAGATCAAAATGTACAAGTAGTGGGAAGCATCGTTGGGGTGAAGACGGCTGGCAAGAGAAGCATGGTGAGAGCCTCAGGGCCAAGTTCTCCCAGCACAAGGTATCCACCATAATCCCCCATCTTTCTGTGTAGAGCTTGAGGGCTGAGTAGACCTACTGTGTGATGTTAAGTGGACTGGTCCTTAATGAAAATAAGAGTAGGGGTGGAAGCAGAGGTCATGAGAAATGTCTTCAAATATCTCTAAGAGATTGCTGAAAAGTGAATTGACTACAACAAATATGTAGCATTGGGGAGGGCAAGGTATAGAAATTCTTAGTCTGTGTTGTAGATCATGGGAGATGAGAAGAGGATAATATTTATATTTTCTGTGGAAGCCCCACTTCACAAATAAAAGTATGGACACTTTCAGGTCCATATTTGAGCCAGTGGGCTATGGAGACTCTGCCATCCCCTTCCACCAGAGTGAAGGTGGTCATAGTGCCTCCTTATGAATACCACCAGGTAGGTGAGGGTCCACGATAAGACACTGGGCTGTTTCAGCCGGCTGACCTCTGATTCTCAGTTGACCAATCCTGTAGTCAAGATTTGACCCGAAAGGCCAGTCTTAGGGCTCCCTACATTGACACCAAGTCCATACTGCCTCCTTGAGAAATTCCTACAGTGGCCACCAAGATGTGAATACACAAGAGAGGTCAGGGAAGGAATCTCTCCAGCGAGTCCCTCTTTGGGAGCCATGTCCACCTTTCTGGGAGGAGGAACAGGGAAATGTGGGGATGTTACAGATTGAATTGTGTCCCCTCAAACAAATCAGCTGAAGTCCTCATCCCTGATAACTCAGAATGTGACCTTATTTGGAAGGAGGATTATTGCAGCTGTGATCAGTTAAGAAGAGTCCTACTGAAGTAGGGTTAGTACGACCGGTGTCCACATAGGAAGAGTCAAGAGAGACGCACAGGGAGAATGTCACATGATGATGGAGACAGAGGCAAAGATTGCCGGCTGCTAGGAAGAGGCAAGGAAGGGCTCCTTACAGGTCTCAGAGAGACCGTGGCCCTGCTGACTTCTTGATGTGGGGACTCCAGCCTCCAGCATGGGGAGACAAGACATTTCTGTTGTTTTAAGCCACCTAGATTGTGGTACTTTGTCATGCAGCCCTAGTGAACTAACACAGGAAGCTGTGGGAGAGCCAGAGATGACACAATGTGTCATGTGTGTTTCTCAGACCCTGCGTTTATTAAGATTTTAAGTTCTTCTCTTTTTTCTTAGTTCTTAAGTGAATTGGCAACTAACCTCATCTCCTCTTCCCCCTCTCCTTCCCTTTCCTACATTTCTCTCTAAACGCATACAATTTTACGCTTAAATCTGGGTGACAATTAATGGACTGAAGATTTCCATGAAAGTAATTGATTCTGTAATAACATTTTCTGACCATCTGAAGCCTCAGTTTCTATGTGAGAGACAGACATGCTGTGGTCAGCTTCCTCTCCATGAACAGGTTTTTTCGTCTGGCCAGCTCCAGCATGCTGTCAGCACCCTTCACTGTGTTGTAGTTGCATGTGTAGAAATATAGCACCCAGCCCAGGCTGGCAGGGCTTCCGTATGACAGAATTCAAGGATGTGACCCAATTTTCCATCTGATGCCCTTTCAGGTCTCCCTATTGTCTTTTGAATCACTGCTGCTTCTCCTTCCTACGGCTGTCACTCCATTCCCCCCATGCAGCACAGACCCTGTCTCCTATGTGGTCCTACCTGGTTCCTCTCCAGTCATTCCTCCACCAGGTGATTTTCCTCAGCACGCTCTGCTCATGTCACTTTGATCATGAATCATGCCAAAAATGGCCAGTGGCTTTTTGAGCACCACATCAGCTCCAAATGCCACATATTTATATTTAATATCCTCCATAGCATGTCCCCAGATCCCCGCAGCCTCATCTCTCATGTGTACGTCAAGTACCGGAAAAACTGGACCGCAGCCTGTGCTTGCTGTCACATTCGCCTGGTCTCCCCTCTGCGTTTCTTTGTTCATACTTCTCCAAGGATGTTTAAAATGTCTCTGTGTCCCTTTGTCTTTTTCATCTCAAATCCCAGCTCCATTCATGCCTTTCTCGATTGCCCCAATCACAAAATCACGTACTCATCTTTAAATCCACTGTACACCCCTTTGTATGTTTCTCTGCTGGCTCCCTGACACCCCAGGCTAGCCTTGCTTCCTCTTGGTCGCATTTTGCAATTATTTTGTATCCTGACGTCAAAATTATTTGCAATTATTTTGTCTGCTGACCTCCCTGTGCTTCCTCAGTTCAGTGTTATGTGTATGGTTGTACACGTTGTTCACTGCACAAGGACCCCTGCTCAAGGTCGTGAGAGGGGCTGAAATCTAGCCTGTGTTCTGCCTGCTAGTGGTGTACCTTGTTATAGGGCCAAATTTCCAGCTTTAAAAAACTTCTCATGAAGATGCTGCATTGGCCTGTGTTGGGCTGCCCAGTTCTCCCGAGATCAGCTGTTCTCTGCCTTACCTCTGCCCTCTGGCCTCGCAGTTGCAAAGGCCTCTGTGAACTCCATCCCTGCCCCTACCTTTCTCCAGAACCCCCAAGTGTGCCTGCACTGGACATTCAGAGCATTTGGACTGTATTTCCCTGGTAGCACTTTCTATGGTGGCTGGTGGGTAACTCTCTATAGCATCAAACATGATTTGTCCTGTTCTTTCCCCTCATCCTGCAGCAAAAACCTGCAGAAGCCGCAGGTGGTGGCGTCAGGACAGCTTAGGATCCAAGAGATTCATTCCAGCCGCTAAAGCACTAAGCTTTCTCTGTGATCACACATTTTTGCACCAGCCAGAGCTCACACATGCCACTGCAGACCGGCGGCCAAAGGCATGTGGATATCAGTGACTACTTAGAGAAGCTGGCCAAGGCTGCTGGCCCGATGGAGGGCGAGGGGGGGAGGACCCAGATTATGTGTGAGATGGGATGCGTTTGAAACAACTGACAAGAAACCGAACGTCGGAAATCAGAACAGCTGTGAGCTCCTCAACGCAGCAGATGGGTATGGGGGGAATGCTACGCAGCTTTAATCACATTTAACACGCCTGTCAGGGAATTGGGTCCATCTTGGTATTAATTCGGGTTCTCTACATTGTTTGTTTGACAGAGTTCAGCCTTACTCTGCTTGCTGCACTCAGCATGGCTAGAAAGAAATTGATCTCTGTCCCTTGTTTTCTGCAGAAAGCAGCCAGTGCTGTTGTGCCCTGCCTGGCTGGGATGTGGCAGGTTTGTGCTGGTGTTGGGTGCAGTGGCAAAGGGGTCTGTGAGCTTCGTCCCCTGCTCAGAGGATAGGCACTCAGCTGAGGCTGGGGCAATAGTGCTTAAATAGCGAAGATTCTAGCCCTGATTTATGAGCACTGTGCGATGCCACCAGTGTGGATGTGTGGATGTGTGTTTAAATTCTGAATTGCTGAGTGCTTCTGTGAATCACAGATTCACAGAAGCATAGGAAAGAATCCCAATTTTTTCCATTCTGGACCAAGCCAGCACACAGTTTCCATTCAGTATTTTCCAAGGAAAATCAGCCCTGCTAGCTACAAGCCTTGAGAGTGGCAGGATGATATAGGGGAGAAGGGCCTGGAGGGGTGTCCTCAATAGGTAGGAGTTTAATGCGTTTGTTCATTGTCTGGGAGATGCTCATGGACACCAGCGCTGTCATGGGCCCTCTGCTGCTGCAGCTACAGGACAGAAGAACTAGCATTTATTGAGGCCTATGCTTGTATGTGTAGTAAGGCATTCACTAAAATTTCTGTAAAATGGTATTATGTTAGTCTTCATCTCACAAATGAGAGAACTGAGACACAGAGAGGGGAATGACTTACCTGCTAAGGGCAAGCAGCTTGGCTGGGGGAGCACCCCGTCCGTAATACAGTTTCTAGTAGCTAGAAGGAAGGCACTGAACAGTCCCAACATGAAGAAATGATGAATGTGGAGATGATGGATATGCTAAGTACTCGGAGCTAATCACTGCACAGTATATGTATCGGAACATCACTATGTACCCCAGGAATATGTACAATCATAATTTGTCAATTAGCAAAAACCCCTGCACTCCTCTAGTCCCTCATGACAATAGTGCTGCCCCTTGTCTTGCCCCTGTAAAGAAGAGGGTGTGACTGTGGACAAATCACTTCCTCTTTCTGTGCCTCGATTTCCCATCTGTGAAATGGATGGGGTGACAATTCTGCCCTGGTGAAATGAACGAGTACACAAATCAACATGTTGTTGAAACCTCCTAAGCAGGATATAAAACTTAGTTGTTATTATTTTTCTGTGGTTATCGTTAAGAATGACACAGCAAGCATTTGCATGCTGTTTCAGTTACTGTGGCTGTATAAAAAAATTGTCCCCAAAACCTAGTAGCTTGAAGTAATGACAACATATGTTTTGCTCACAAATCTACAAACCAGGCAGAGCTCTGCAGGGAGAGGCTGTCTGTGCCACTTAGTGTCAGCTGGGATGACTTGAAGCCTGGTGGCTGAAATTATCCATGGGCCTACTCACTTGTCTGGTGGTTGACGCTGGCTGTCAGTGGAGACCTTTCCTGGTGCTGTCAGCTGGAAAACCCATGCCTGACTTCTTCATGTGGCCTGTTTTTCCTCCCAACATGGTGGCTGAGTTGTACCAAGGATCCTAAGAGAGCTAGAGCTAGGCAGAGATGTAACCTGGCCTTGGACTTGGCATGGCATCCCTTCCACTGTTCTGTAGTTTGGTGTGGTAACCGCTCCCCACTCCCATCACTTTCCTGATTCTAGAGGAGGGAACAGACCCTATTTTTCAGCAGGAGGAATGTTGAAGTTACATTACAGAAAGCACATACAGGGCTGGGTGTGGTGGCTCACACCTGAAATTCTAGCACTCTGGGAGGCTGAGGGAGAAGGATTGCTTGAGCTCAGGAGTTCAACACCAGCCAGAGCAAGAGTGAGACTTTGTCTTTACTAAAAATAGAAAAATTAGTGAGGCATGGTGGCCCATGGCTGTAGTCCCAGCCATTTGGGAGGCTGAGGCAGGAGGATTGCTTGAGCCCAGGAGTTTGAGTTTTCTGTGAGCTATGATAACAGGGCGCTCTAGCCTGGAGCAACAGAGTAAGACTCTGTCTCAAAAAAATAAAACAAAACAAAACATAAAAGAAGCACATACAGAACAAGAGGCTTAGAAAACACAAATTACCTCATGAAGTCTTTCATTACACCAGTCTGAGCTTCCCTGGCCTAAAGATTCTAACAGGTCAACACAGACAATGCTTATGCATGATGCAGACCTCTGCCACCAGTGATGAGCAGACAATGGCTGCAAGGGACTAAGTATGGAATGCCCTTGTTTCTAAAACTCACTTCCCTCCTCATTTTCAGAATTATCAAATTTAAATGCATCTTATGGTCTGGAAATTTCAATGTGTTATTTCTTTTCCACCTCTTCCTTCCCCATCCCTTATCAAAAAAAAAAAAAAGGAAAGAAAAAAAAGGAAGTGTTAATCAAATTGCTTATATATCTTATAATCAATGGTGTGTAAAATTGAGAAACTTTGCTAAGACATGGGCTTAGAGCATTCTTTTCTTCATATGTTCATTTTAGAGATATTTGAGTGTCAGTCATTATCTGGGAGTTTGACTTAGGGAGTGATATAAGGACTAAGATGGATTGAAAGAATTAACTGCCTCTTAATATTTTGAAATAAAAAAGATTCAAATAGAAAATAAAAAAAAATAAAGAATTAACAGAAAGAGGTGGGGAGGTAGCTTTGGCTCTTCGTAAGACTTGGAACTCAGGAGGCTTCCTTAGGAGGAGTGGAGGCAGGGTGTTAAGTGTACACTCACCAGTGTGGCTCCTTGAGGAAGGATTTCCCTAATCACCCAGCTGAGAGCTCTATGAGGGCAGGTACCTTGTGTATGTGCTTACCCATGTCTGCTCAGCACTAAGTGACTGACATAGAGTAGGTGTTAAAAAGCTATTTGTTGGATGAATTAAAAGTCTATACTTGTCCCTCTTATTTGGGTTTTTCTCTTGCAGCTGCCATCCTCTCCTTATCTGTGGTTATTAGAATAGAGCTAATTCCCTTCAATTCACCCCAGCTCACCCTGGACAGGAGGGAGGAGAGGCTGAGCCTGTGGGAATTGCGCGGCCAGATCCTCCCGTGGCCTCCTATGTGTCTGCTCACCTTTGCTGTCCCCAATGAGCTGAATGTTGGTCTGGTTCTAGCTTCTATAGGTAATGGGTAGTCCTCAGAAGGAGGATCAGGAGCTGCACCAAGTGTCCTATTGTCTTTTGAAAATGCTGGGTTACAGAAATGGAGTTAATACCATTCTTTTCCCAGCTGAATCAAGGAGGAAAATTTTTGATTATTTATATATGTTTAGTTGTCTTAAAGCAATGTTTCCTTACATGCAGATCTCCTGCACAAGACTCACCCTGGTGGGTTTATTTAGGAATCAGCCTCTGCTCCATACCTGGAAAATCCAAAGCCCCAAGGTGGGGTTAAGGAAACAGTATTATTAGTAAGCACTTTAGTGTTTCCAAAGCAGATAGGTCCCCATCCACATTTCGATAATCATAATATCTTGGTGCAATTAAGGAGTTAGAGTGAGCTGGGTTTAACTCCTCACTGTGTGACCTGGAGCAAGTTGATTATCCTTTCTGAACGGCACTCAACTACCTTGTTCAGGAGAGCCCTCTTTTATTCCTTTTGTCCTGCTATTATGTTATCAACAGCATCACCCTTCCCCAAGTGTCATGAGTTAATAGTAACTGATAGGTATAATTTATCTCTACTCATTTGTACAAGGCCAAGAATGGCAGAACATTGCTAGTTGCCCACCCATGGTCATTCTCTCCCTCTGCCCCAATTCTATTTAACTAAAATGACAAATTACAACTTCCCTGCAGCATGGGATAGAACAATCTGATGAACTATAAACAGGAGTTTCATTTTTCTGTAAAACTTCTTTAAAACACAGAAACTGAGAGCTCTATGAGGGCAGGTACCTTGTGTATGTGCTTACCCATGTCTGTGCCTTTTGCCCATCTTCCTTCATCCTCTTCCTACCCGAATGCTAGAGATAGAGTCCTCTTGTCAGCACAAGGCCAGCAGCATAAGAGCAAAAGTCATTCTGGGTGGCTAAAAGGAAGCTCAACAGAGCCAAGGTCTGACAATAGCCATACTACCATCCTGAGCTGCCCTATAGCCCTGGAATGTCTTCCACTGCCCATATTGTATATGATAGCCCAAAATAGCCCTTTGTTTGGTCAAGCTGTGGTAGATTAGGTTTTCTGTTATATGCAAACAAACCTCTTCCTAACTTATACAAGAACCTATGCAGTCACCTCTGGATGGTATCATGAGTATAAATGAGGGTAGTGCTTGGAAAGTACATAGTACAGTGTAGGCATAAGGTGCTTAGTTCAGGATGGCCATGCTTTCTCTTCTTTCCTGAGAAAGGGATTGTATTAATCTACTCAGTTCATCATAACAAAATACCACAGACTGGGTGACATAAACAATAAAACTTGATTTCTCATAGTCCCGGAGGCTGGAAGCCAAAGGGGTCAACAAGGTTGTTTTTTCCTGAGGCTTTTCCATTGGCTTGCAGATGACTCCCTTGTCACTGTGTCCTCAGGTGGCCTTTCTCTTGTGCATATGATTCCCTGGTGTCCCTCTGTGTGTCCTACTCTCCTCTTCTTATAAGGACACCAGTCATAATTGGATTAAGGTCCCACCCTTATGACATTAATTTTTTAACCTTAATTACTTTTTTAAAAAGTCCTGTGATGGTTAATTTTATGTCAACTTGACTGGGCTACAGGGTGCCCAGATATTTAGTCAAACATTCTGGGTACATCCATGAGGATATTTTTGGATGACCTTAATACTTAAATTGGTAGACTGAGTAAAACAGCTTACCCTCCTTAATATGGATGGCCCTCATTCAATCACTCAGAGGCCTGAAATAGAATAAAAAGTCTTAATATCCCATAAGCAGAAGAGTATTTTTCCAACCTGATAGTCTTTGAATTGGCACATCAACTTTTTCCCTGCCTTCAAAGTCAAACTGAAACATCAGTTCATCCTGGTTTTTAGTTCTTTGGACTCAAGCTGGAGTTAAACCATCAGCTTTCCTTGAACTTCAGCTTGCTGGGTCACCCCACTGATGAGTGCCTTGCAAACCTCTATAATCAACATGAGCCAATGCCTTAGAATAAATCTCTTTCTATATGTTCTACATATATCCTATTGATTCTGTTTCTCTGGAGGACCCTGACTAATACAAGGTCTTATTTCTAGACATAGTCGCATTGGGGCTTCAACATATAAATTTGAGGGGACGGGATTCAGTCCCCAATCCTGGAATGTTCCTACTTGTTTCCTTGAGAAGAGACTCTCCACATGGAAACATGGTTTGCCATCTCCTGCCCACCTTATTAACTTTGGCCTTTTGTTTGGGTCATTTTGGCCTGATGATAGTAATAACCTTAGGTATTCCTTTCACTGTAACATTTTAAAACTGCTAATGAAATGAAGTTTTGCTTGTTTGAATCACAAAAGCATAAGAGAAAAGCTGATTTGCAAACAATGCCCCTGTAGTTTTTGTGTCCCTAAAACTCCCAGTAAGGCATTAAAACAGAAATGAAAAGCCCGTAAACATGTACATGCTGTCCTCAGGAAAACTGTCTTTTTGTTTTCATTTGCTAGGGCCCACTTGGTGGAAGGAAGTAAGACAGGAGAGGCTGAGGCCCCACCTGCTGTACTTTCCATGGATGTGATGTTGCTGCTCCTCTACTTGGATCGTTAGTTTCACAGCTCTGGCAGAATTTTTCAAACCCTTCAAAAGAAAAATTTTATCTTATGTTTAAAAAAAAAAAATCTCTTCTTTTGTCATGTAGTTAATATCCTGCTGGACAGAGTTGTTGAATCTTCGGTCCTTGGCTCAACTATGCCACGAAAAATATCTTTTAAGCTTATCCACATGGCCAGGTTTGCATCATCGCATCTCAACAGGTCTCTCTGCTGTTATTAAAGTAATGTATCAGAAAGCACATTTTCAGTTATATAGACAACCAAGAGCTTCCTGTAAGGATCAATGCTGATTTTGACTTATAAAAAGATCAAGTTCTTGGCTATTTAGACGTCTGTTGCTTCTAGGTCTGGAGTTGGCAGAGGCAGCTGGAGGAGGCGAGTGACTATCAGTCTAGAGTCCATAGAAAATGCTGGCAGAGCACTAACAAAATCAGATTCCCCCTCCTGCCCCCACACAGGGGTATCACTGCGTAGTGTGCGTTGGGACTCAGAAACTGGCCTATTGAGCATGCACATAGGCATTCTGGTGCAGGGGGTCCAGAGATCATTTAAGAAATGCTGACATCCAAATGGAGAAATGCACATGGCCAAAAACTAGATGCTCAAAACCTCTGGTATTTAAAGAAGT
Source organism: Otolemur garnettii (assembly GCF_000181295.1). Classification (NCBI taxonomy): domain Eukaryota; kingdom Metazoa; phylum Chordata; class Mammalia; order Primates; family Galagidae; genus Otolemur; species Otolemur garnettii. The sequence goes on from NW_003852401.1 coordinate 7,678,491, forward strand.
ATAAATAAAACTAGTATTATTTTTTAAACCTATTCAATTGGCAAATAGTTTTCTAGATGGTGGAAAATAGCACAGGCAAGGACACAGTGACTAGCTACACCCTCTTGCTCAGGAAGGTGGGAAGAAACTGATCTAAGGGATAAGGAAGGAAAGGGAGGCAGGATCTGATCATGTGCATTAAGAGTCTATATATATCTATACCCTTAAAACAGGAGAAAACACAAAAAGACACATAACAAAAAAAAAAAAACAGAGAGATCTCAAAAACACACAGACACAGGCACACCACAAAAACAAGAGATATCTCAAAAGCACACAGACACAGCGCACACCACAAAAACAAAAAATATAAAAAAAACAAAGAGTCCAAAGTGTCCGGCATGAAAGGCGTTTGGTTTAAATAGTATGGTAGATTTAACTGATGCCACACTATGCAGAGGTTAGAATAATATTGTTCAAAAATACGTAAAGTCTTAAGGAAGTTATGAAATGACAACTGAAAAGTATGTCTAGAAAACTCATTTCTTCATCCTTTTCCACATTTTTCAATATTTCTATAATGAAAATGTCTTTAACTTGAATAGTTGGAAAGATGCCAAGCAATGTTACCTTTCAAACGGGGGTGGAATTACTTTTGGCATCTGTTAGACCTGAATTTGTATCTCTATCACCGATAGGGTATGATTTGGGGCATTAAGCTCTCTGCGTTTCAGATTCCTCAACTGTAAAATCAAGTAAATGCTAACAGCATATGGGGTTTTCATGATAATTAAACGAGAGAATTATATAAATGCACTGGTCACATAATAAGAACATATAAATGTTGGATTTTGTCTCCCTTTCTTTTCAATTTTTTTGAAATCAGTAAAAGCACTCAACTTTCTGGCCAGAGATCAGTGAAAAGGAATTCATTTCTTTTACACAAACCATGGAATTTCAAGTTGTTTCTTTTGGATCCTTTTCTGGGTAAAAGTTTCTTAGGGCATATTAGATGCTGTTGGAAGTGAAAACTGGAATTTGTAGTTGGCACCTTAGTCAGCTAATTGCAGCTGCTGGTCTTATTTGTTTTCCCTTTTGTCAGTTTTAACAGTCTGGAATATTTAAATAATCTCTCTCCTCCTACAATTTTAATAAAAGAAAATCTTAGGATTCTCATCTAGAGAGGCAGTAAAGCTCAGACTATTAGAATTTTCCATCTTCTAAAAATCCCACAGAGTCCCAATACCATTTATAATAGCATCAAAAATATAAGACACCTAGGAATAAATCTAATGAAAAATGTGCCAGACTTCAATAAAGAAACCTACGAAGCATTATTGAGACAAATTTATAAAACACTTAAATAAATGTACCATGTTCATGTTTTGGAAGATTTAATACTGTAGAGATGTCAAATTTCCCCAGATTAATCTATATGTATGTTTGCCAAAAGCCTTCAACTAGAATTTTTATAGCAGCACTATTTATAATAGCACTATTTGACAATGACCCAAATGTCCATCATCATCAATAGAATGGATAGCTCTGCTGTGGGATATCCCCCAAATGGACTACCATACACCAATAATAACAAGCAATCTGCCATGACAGCCAGTGTTATGGGTAAATCTCACCAACACTGTGTCACAAAAGAAGACACACAGAAAAGAATGTGCACTCTATATGTATATACATTTATATAAAGTTTAAAGACAGGCAAAATTAATCTGTGTGATTAGAAGTCAGCATTGTGGTATTTTCTTGTTTGGGAGGGGGGAGCAACGATTAGGAAGGAGTACAAGGGAAATTTCTGGGGCACTGGTAATATTCCATCCTGAGGGTTACATGGTTGTGTTCAGTTTGTGAAAATTCATCAAGCTCTGTTTTAATGATATGTATATAATTGATACTTCAATAAAAAGTATAAAACCTTTATGGCTTCCTTAGGATGAATATGAAGGATGAATAGGACAAGGGACATTGCTGCAATTGTTTCATCAAAAACTTCATGCCTGGCCTTCTTATAATCTTTGGAAGCAAAGCCCCACTGTTCATCTGAGAGAGAAAAGGAACTGAAGTTACTGCACTGGGAATTAGCACCAAGGGAAGGCAGAGTAAGAACCTACTTCAGAAGCTTTGGTTATAGCCAGTAGAGATAGGAAAAGAGAGGCAGGAAAGTGATAATTAGTGAGCAATGGTGATGAGTCAACTCCTGATTTTCCTATGTGCTTTTCTCTCATATCTTAATTAATTCACACAACAAAATGACAGGATTATTATTACATATAAGAAAATTGAGACTCTGAATAGTTCACTGGTTGACTTGGTCAGGACCAGACAGAGAAGAGTGGATTGCATTATTTTCCCGTGGACGCGATTAACAAATTACCATAAACTGGGTGGCTTAAACAACAGAAATTTATTCTCTTACGGTTCTAGAGATCAGAAGTCCAAAGTCAAGGTGTCAGTAGGGATGTACTTCTCCGAATGCCGTACGGAAGGTTCCATTTCTTGTTTCTTTCATACTCTGGTGGCTCCAGGCAGACCTTGGCTTTCGGCTGCATAACTCTAATCTCTGTCTCCATCGTCCCTTGGCCTCCTACTTCATTTGTGTGTCTTCTCTTCTGTCTCTTATAAGGACACTTGTCATCGGATCTGGTTGACACTTGTCAACCAGATAATTCAGGATGAGCTCATCCTGATATCCTTAACTTGATTATGTCTGCAAAGATCCTTTTTCCAAATAAGTTTATGTTCACAATTTCTAGGGTATAGGATGCAGATATGTCTTTTGGGAGACCACCATTCAACCTACTACAGGGGCCCAAGTTTGTTAAAAACAAAGACAAAATCAAAACCATAAACCAAAAATCTGATGCAGCTGCAGCACTAGGGATTTCTTCTCTTTGGTAACATTGGCCACCACTGATTCTCACACAATCATTCAGGCCAACTTCTGAAATGCCTCAAAGCAATGGATGTTCCAGAGTCCAGTAAAGAGAAAGAATGTCCTGGAAATTTGCTGTCCATCTCTCTCACTGTTTGCAGTGGTTCTCAACCTGTGTGTTGCGACCCCTTTTTTACAATGACAATACATTGTGGCATTAGGAAGGTTGAAAACCACTGTCGTAGAGGATGCTGTAAGTACCCAGGCTGGCACCCCAGTGGTATAGTGCTGTGCTGGCTGCTGACCCAGCACCCTCTTCTTCAGAGAATTGCCTTTGATCAGATGAAAGCTGGAGTTTTTATACTCACCCCACCCCACCCTCATACTTCCTACCAGAGACCAATAACAAACAAGGGATATAAATGTGGGTCCCTTGCCTGAAGATAGGACCTCCTCCATAATTTGTACCCTGGAATGTTCTGTGGGATAACCCTGAAGCCACCTAGCCACATCCTTGTTTAACTTTCTTCCCCACCCTATCCTGCTTTCTTGCTCCCTTTTTCCTGAACCCACTCCCACAATAAGCTACTTTTTCAGGAATCCTCATATCAGACTCTGCTCCTTGGGAACCCAAACTGAGATACTGCCTCTGCTGTCCTAATAGCTACCTTTCCTGCCAGACCTGCTTAGCGCCTTCCATTAGTTCGGCAGATGCACATATGTGAGGATTTTCAGGATGGGACTACTCAGCAAGCTGAATCTCTCTCTCTTTTTTTTTTAATTAATTATTTTTTTTTTGAGACAGAACCTCAAGCCATCACCCTGGGTAGAGTGATGTGGCATCACAGCTCACAGCAACCTCCAACTCCTAGGCTCAAGCGAGTCTCTTGCCTCAGCCTCCCAAGTAGCTGGGACCACAGGCGCCCGCCACAACACCTGGCTATTTTTTGGTTGCAACCATTACTGTTGTTTGACAGGCCCGGGCTGGATTCGAACCCGCCACCTTAGGTGTACGTGGCTGGCACCTTAGCCGCTTGAGCCAAAGGCACTGAGCCAGTAAGCTGAATCTCAAAGTCCTGACCTCCAATGGTTTTACTGACAAATTTTATAAATACCCAGCTTGGAAGATCAATATCACTGATGTCAAGGAGAGTGAGTGCCTGAGACTAGGAGACCTGCTTAGCTGCACAGGTCACTTGTTTTAATGGTGGAGAAGAAAAGATCAGTTCGTTAATCCAAGGAAAAAAATTTTTGCTCATTAAAATGTGATCTTCCTCTTCCTAATATGCTTTACACAAGAGAATAAGAGTATAGGACGCTTTGGCATTTAATTCTATGAGCCAAGTGAATGATTGGTCTAGCAAGAGGGTTGTCCAGACATCTTGTTTAGAAATGGATCAGTGAGTTGCTGATGGATCTACAAAATCATTAGCATCATGTCTTTTAAATACAGCCTTCACTTGAAATAAGCAGCATGTAGAGGACTTTAAAGATATGTATTATTATAGACATATCTCAATAGACATATCCTGGAGTAAAACAAGATTGTCTATTAACTTTCCCTGGATATAGAGACATTAGGAAAAAGCTTTCAGGATCCCTAATCAGAGCTGGGAAGTGGGAGAGTGTATAAGAAGAATGTGTGGGACCATCTTAGATGTGGCCTCCAAAGAAGGAGTCCAGATTAGCCGAGCAGAGGTGGATACTTCTAAGGGCCGAACATTTAGGAGCAGACACCACTATATATATATATATACACATTTCCACCAGGCCACAGGGCAAGGTGGCTCTTGAAACTTGAGAGGGAGTTTGTGATTCTCCTATGAGTGCTCCATCATTAGTGTGACCCTGTGTTTCTCATGGGTACCATGATACTCATGGCCTCCTTGCTTTTCTCTACAGGTCTGCTCCCTCACCACTTGTTTGCCACAGCCCCTTCCCCAACCTTGTCTATGTTCCCTTTTAGCTTTAGATCCTGCTGCTGACAACCTCTTTCTGTTGGTATTCCTTAGTTCCGATTCAGAAGGGAGTTCCAATGGCTCTGCACATCTGTTCCTGACAGGCTGCATCACCATAGCTCCCTGGCCAGCCCTCAGATTCATTGCCTTGAATCAGGAGTCCACTCCTGATACTATCGTTTAGGGCAGCAGTCCCCAGACTTTTTGGCACCAGGGATCAGTTTCATGAAAGATAATTTTTCCACGGATGGAGATGTAGGAGAACAGGGAAATGGGACAGGATACAGAGCTCAGGTGGTGATGCTGTGTGTCCTGGTTCCTAACAGGCCACTGATCAGCGCCAGTCTGCAGCCCCGGGGTTGGGGATCATAGATCTAGGGTCTGGCTGAGATGGGGGCTGAAACAAAAGACAGCTGCTAAGGGCTGCCTCTTGTGTGGATGGTGGCTGGGGTAGGCACAGTGACTAAGGGTCTAGCCCTGCCATTTAAGCTTCTGTACTGTGGACTGTTCCTCCCCTTGTGTGGGAGAGGGGCCTGAGAAGGCAGAGCTCCTTCACCCCAAGAGATCTAGGGGATGAGGAAGCCACGATCCCCCATCCTCAGGAGACAAAGAGGGACGGAGGCTTCTCTCTCTCTTTTGTGACTTAGTGAAAATAGCCCAGGGCCAAGTCAGGAGGCCTTGTTCATACCCAACCCTGCCAGTAAAAGATGATGCGTCCCTCCGTGTCTCTGTGCTGTTAGACTAGACCCTTTCCCAGGGTCCCTTTTGCCGGCATACTCTCTGACTCCACAGCTGTAGTGTACAGTCAGAAGAGAGACCTGGGTTTGACTATAGGCTCCTCTTTCTCTCTCTTGTACCCCAAAACTTGATTCTCAACTGAGCAGCCAGAATGACCCAACTAGAGCACTAGTTGGCTCAAACCACTTTTCTGATCAAAACTTTCCAAGGGCTCCTTATCTTATCTGGAGTTAGAGTCAAAGTCCTTTGTGTGACCTCAATTTTGTGATCATGTCCACTTACCTCTTACTCAGAAAGCCCCATGATCTTCCCCACAACCACTCCATGTAGAAGAGCACCCCCAGCACTCCCAAGCCCCTCCCCCTGCTTATTTATATCCATCATTCTTGAAGTCACAGATGGTATCTTTATTTATTTGTTCATTTTCTACCCCTGCTCCCACCAATAAGAATATAAACTTCAGGACAGAAGGAACTTTGGCTCATCCACTCTTATATCCTCCCTGCTCGGAACAGTGTCCAGCCCACACCTGCTGTGTAGTAGAGATGCAAACCAGTACCTGTTGGGAAGGTAGAGAAGCAGTCATACCTTTTCCTCACCCATCAAAAGGTTCATGGCTGACGCCCCTATAACAAAAAACAGATTAACAAGAGAAAAGTCTAACAAATTTCATATAAATTTTACGTAATATGGGAATCTTCAGAAATGAAGATCTGAAGAAATGGGGAAAACTACTTTTATGCTCAAGTTTGATGAAGAATAAACAGTTGTATAGAATATGTTGGACACAAGCAGTTATGAGCTAATGGTAGATAACTAAGTAGATAACAGAACTTAGCCAGTCCTGTTTGTTCATGTTATTCTTTGTGCTTCTGTATCTTCATTCCTTTTCTTGGGTCATAGGGTGGGACATCCGTCACATGAAGGTCTGACTTTCTTTCAGGGGAGGCAGTTCTGAAAATTCTTTCATGGCCAGATGTCACACAGAAAGGCAGCAGAAGGTCAGAGAGTGACTCTTCTGCTTCTACTATTTTCTTGATTTCCAAGGAGCTACATTTTGAGGTGCTGTGTCCTGCATCCCAGCAAGGACAACTGTGGTTATTTGGCTATCCACATTCTGTATTGTGTGTGGTATTGGTTGGACAGCAGTCTGCCTCCCACCATTGCCATCACTGAGGGTACATCCTCTTCTTCTCACCCATTGGCCTCTAGGGTGTGGGCATGTGATGAGGCTTGGCCAATCAGATCCTGGCCTGCAACTAGCATTGAGTGATGTGAACATCGACACCTCTCAACCTTCACCTACACAGTGAGTGTCCTAGTGCTGCTCCTGTTGGGCAAAACTAAGTATCTTCAAGAATTACACAGGATCTTGCAGCAAGGGAATTTTGCACTATCCTTACAAAAGGATATTTTAAATTTCTTTATTTTCCTTTCAGTTGAATTTCTTTATTCTTTTTTGTTCCTCTTTACATATTATGTACATTTTATAAGACCCTTCAAATCTTTTTTTTTTTTTTTAAACAAAACATGAGTCTAAGTAAATCAGTCAAATAGCATAAAATATTTGGATGGAGTACACCCTTTGTAGGTGCTTTTCTTTTATACACAACATCTGTGCCAATCTCTTGTGTGAGCTTTTCTTTCCTAAGATGAGCTGGGAATAAAATCATTTGTAGATATACATGTGATGTCATTTGCCTATTGCATTTAGTAGTGCTGTCACAGGCCTTCTGCCAGTTGATAACCTCAGATGTAAAGAGACTCTTCAGAGATGATCTGTTGGGTATGGGCAGGAGAAATAAAAAAGGAAATTCCATAAAAGAAAGAAAGAGCAGCATATATTCTGGTGAGACCCAGTCACCAGGAGGAGAGGAAGAATAAAAACACACAGTCTAACTCTTGAAACTGCAGGAGAGCATATTCTGGGTAGGATGTAACTCCCCAGACATCTGTTGGTGACATCTACAGTCAGACATGCATCGTTGGAGGGATCTGTAAATTATACGGGGGACAGTTTAATGATCTACAAAGCAGCACATCCAGCCAGCACAGATAACATCTTTGAAATAGGGCAAGAGAATTAATTTAGGTGGGAGCTGAGAGGGTGGAGAGGTGGGTGAGTGGGGAGAGGGCTCTACAGAGAGGACCCCTCGGAGATAATAACCTCGAAGAAAGAATGGGATGGTGTGAAGGGGGTGCTTTGTTTGTGTGTTTCAGGGAGGGTAAACAGGAGGAGGCTAGCACAGCCCAGGGAACAGAGGACAAAAATGGTTCCTTTAAAAGGGAGAAAAACAGTAAAGGAAACTGGATTTCGAAAAACAGAGATAAATTTCTCCCTCTACCCCTCATTTATTTAAGGGGAATCAGCAGGAACAGTGGCACTCTAAATACTTTCTTAAAAATATTCCCAAGCATCAGCTTTTAGACTTTTTTGTGTTGAAATAAAGTTCTGCTAGAACATGAACTCTGTGAGGTCAGGGATTGTTGTCCTGTTGTTCACACTTGTATCCTCAAAGTGTGCCACATAGTAGGCACTCAATGAATATTTGTTGAATGGATGAATGAATGAGTAGGTGTGTAGATGGGCTGGGAAAGATCATTGCTTTTTCAGCAGAGAACAGAGTTCCTTTGAGGACCTTATTTTAGGGAAATATCTTTATAAGTCTCTTGGAGGGAGAAGGCGACCAACAGATTGCTCAAGGCTTTGTGTAAGTAATAAACTTGAATTTGATGGTGGGGGTGGAGGAAGGTAGTAGAGAGAGGGGGAGGGAGAAGAATAGAGAGGCTGAGTCACACGGTTTGTCATGAATAATCATGACTAATTCTCTTAAATTATATCTTATGATGTGCTGTGTGGAGACTCCTTACCATTATCCCTCATTCTCCAGTAAAAATATAGGTGGGCCATCTTTATGTGAGAGATTGGGAAGAATAGTGCTGTGTTTTGGATATGGTTTGTTTGTCCCCACCAAAATTCATATTGGAATTTGATCCCTAATGCGATAGAAAGTGGAGCCTAGTGGGAATGTCTGGGTCATGGGGGTGAATCTCTCAAGGCACTGAGTTGTCCCTCTGGTGGGCTAGGGTAGTTCTCCTGGGAGTGGTCCCAGGAAAGCAGGTTATTAAAAAGCCAGGATGCTCCTTGGATTTTCTCACTTCACACGTGTCCACTTCCCCTTTGAACTTCTCCCCCAGGTTATGATGCAGCACAAAAGCCTGGGCCAGAAGCCAGGGCTATGCCCCTGAACTTCCCAACCTGCAGAGCCATGAGCTAAATAAACCCCCTTCCTTATAAGTTACTCACCTCAGATATTCTGTTCTAGCAACACAAAACAGACAAGACAAGTGTCAAGAGGAAAGGGGTCAAATCCTCAGTTTGGGTTGGTACCAAGAAGAAGATAAAAAACAATAGCAACAAAGAATCTATGGGACTCAGATAAATTTAGTAAACACAAAGTATGAGAGAGAGGTGACTAGAAGGAAGGAAGCCTTTAAGCCCTCAAAGAAATCTTGCAGGGATCTTGTACTTCTCTCTGGTTGGCGGGGGGCGGGTTGGTTGAGCTTGTCTGGATGTTAAAGGACAGCTGACGTTAGGGAGACTCAGGGAGACACATGGAGCAGATGAAACAGAGCTGTGGGGATGAACAGAGACACCCAGAACTCTGCTCCCTCTACTGCTGCCTTCTTGCTGTACCCCCTTCCCACTGTACCCCCTTCCCACTGTAATGTTTAACATTCCCCCCTCCCTCTGGAATATTTACTTGTTGAGAAGACAGAGATGAGAGGAAGTTTGGGAGAGTCACAGGTGGAAGAGGAGATGAACTGAGGGCTGGGAACTGGGATTATTTGCATCCAGGGCCATGGTGTAGCAGGACAATTCCCGTGTTAGTTACATCCTAGTGCCCCAAATCACAGATGCATCTCATTTTCTTATCTGTACAAGAAGATTAAAAACCGCTACCTTCTCAAGTGGTGGAAAGGTTCACATGTATTTGTATGAAGGGACAGCTGCAAAACTGTGGAGACTTAGAAGTCTAGGCTTCTCCCAGCTAAGACTGCCTTCTGTGTGCTGGCCTAGATATAAGGGGTATGAAATTCATGTCTCAGGCAAAACACAAATGACTCCCCTCTTCCCAGTGGTCCACTGGAAAATTATCAAAACAGCAAATATTAAACCTTAGCTACCAAATTTTACCTAAAACAATTCTCAGCAAAATAACACAAATCCTTGGCTGCAGACCCATGGTGGGTTCTATCCTTGTCAACTGGTTGTGATGATGACATTCTAGTGGCAGAGCCTGCATGTTCCAGAACGGTTCTCTCTTTAGAGCCCTCTTTTATCATTCCTCCCCACACCTAAACCGCCTACAGGGAGGAAAGGAAAAATGGGAAAATATCCTAATTGAGTATCTTCAAGTGGGCCCTGGGGGGCTGCCCGAATCCTTTACGTGAGAGACAAGCCTGAAGAGGTGGGCATCATAGCCTATTCTCTGTTGCTTATAGCAGAATACTTGAAACTGGGTAATTTATAAAGAAAAGAAATGTATTTCCTGCAGCTATGGAGGCTGAGAAGTCCCAGGTAGCAGGACCACATGTGCTGAGGGACTTCTAGCTGGTGGGGACACTCTGCAGAGTCCTGAGGTGGCTCAGGGTATCACCCGCTGAGGGGCCAGGTCAGGTCTCTCCTCTTTTCCTTCCCCTCCCCCTTCTCCTTCCTTTCCTCCTCCCCTCATCTTCCTTCTTCCACCAGCCCCACTCCTGTGATAACCCGTTAATCCATTAATATGTGAATCAATTGACCCGGGTATGAGCAAATCACCTCGCACAGGCCCCCTTCTCAGTACTGCCACATGGGGATTAAGTCTCAACATGAGTTTCTTAGGGGCCAAACGTTCAAACCCTAGCAGTGGGGCATGAGGTCTGACATGGAGAGAGAAGGCCCCAGGCTGCTGGCTGGGAGGCGACACCCCTCTGGGCTCCTCCTTGGTGTTCAGGATTCCCGTGTGGCCTCTGGTGATGCAGGGTAAACAGGTGCATCTGAGAGTTAGAGTGAGAGGGAGCTAATCCCCAGCCCTGCTCCCCACACCGGTGTTGACCTCCCCCAGCCAAGGTGGCTGAAGCGGTTGGCTTGCCCCTCAGGCCAGTCATAGCTCTTTTTCTCCCTCTGGCAAAGGAGCAGAACATCAGAGAACCAGGCTGAGGGGGAGGAGGTGGGGGAGCCCTCACTAGGGGAGGAGGAAGAGCAGAGGCCAAACACACCAGCAGGTGGGGAGTTAGAGGAGATTTATGGGGGGCTGGGTGACCTACTCCCATTTCCTTGCCCCCAGAAGGAAGGACAGGCAGCAAGCTCAAGGTCATTCACTCGTTACTTGACTGACTCCTTCACTCACTCTTTGTTAAGGCCATGAAGCAAGCACCTTGTAGATATAGGCAAATATACTAAGTTAAAAGAAAGTGCATTTCCCCTGGATGACTGCCTAGTTAAGAGGCAAATATTCTCCAGTAAAGGGAGCATGTCAGGAAATGAGCCCAGTGTAATTTATTCACATATTGATCACCTACTGTGTGGCATGCAGTGCTAGCTCAGGGATCATGTGTTCAAAAGGTCTCACAGGCACTCACAGGAGGATGGGGCACCCATAGCCTCATCTCAGGGTCTCCCCTGATGAAGGGCTGAGATCCTTGGTTTTCTAGAATGTTGTCTTTCCCCTACCACCAAGGAACCCCACAGGAAAGTACAGCTCTGTGGAGCTGGGGAACTGGGCAGGGGCTTTCTGATGAAAGGCAATCATTTTGGGCTTACTGACCTGAAGGTGAATTCTCAGTGGACATGAATGAGCAGTTGCCATATTTTTATTCCAAACTCACCAAGAAACCTAGACAAGTTTGAGATGGGGATTAGGTGGGGCAGGGAGTTCGTGGTGATTGTGAAAACTAGATTTGCAACATAGTGTAAGTGGCTCTGTGGTTAAAGAAGCCATTCGATTTAATTTCCAGGTAAAAACAGTATAGCTTGGCATTCTCCAAACTGGGTCTTGTATCTTCACAAAAATTTGTTTCAAAAGTGTTCTATGTTTTATGTTAATTTTTGTTTTGTTACAAAAACAAAACCAAATCAATTTTCTTTTAATTACTGGACTGCTCAGTGCTTTGGATTTGCTGTACTATGAATCTCCAAGGATGCAGAGATTTTCAACCTCACTTATGTGGGACCAGTTGAATTTCATGAGACTCTGCTATTCAGAAATAGAGAAATGGAGTTCTGATGTTTCAGCAAGTTTTGGGATACTATTGTTTCTGATGCTTTATAATGATATGTGTCCCCTGAATTTTCTTGGAAAAAAACATGTATGTGTTAGGTGCTTAGCAGGTGTGCAAGACAAAGGACCTGGGTCTTTGTGAAACCTGGAAAATCAGACATCTGATTGCTTTTCCTAACAGAGAGGAAAGTGGCTACATGGAGAGCGGGCTGGGTCTTGGGCTCTGGAGAACACTCAGAGACTGGGTGACCTTTTCTTCAGCTTCCTTCTATGACCCTCAGGAATCCAGGGCAAGCGATCTCTGCCTTTGTTAGGGATCCACACAGTGAATGGCAATTCTCGGGCACCCCACTGCTGACTGCTCTGACAGAAGCCCTGATGCTCTTTCCCCTAGAGTCCTCAGGAGATGAGGAAGCCTGCCAGGTACAGGCAGGCAGGCAGCCATTTGCGTGGATCTCCCCTGCAGCCTGCTGCACAAGTAGAGCCATTTGGCAGGAGCTGCTTTTCCAGCTGGCCTGTGTGTATCTCTCAGGTGGTGAGAGCCCCAAGCTGATGGAGCCAGGGGTGAGCTTCGGCTGACACCTAAGTAGGTCTCTGTGCTCCTTGTGGAGGGGCAGGAGATGGTCTAACAGCAATGGGGATTACTCTGCAGTCTTGAACTCAGAGGTTCACATTTTTTAGAACTGATAGGCCCTTGGAGGCCATTTATACCTCCCCGTTTTGCAGGCTTGTTAGTTTACAGAGATGATGTGACTTGCCTGACTTCTTTAGGTTTTAGTTTCCTTTCTTTATTTTTGAGACTGAGTCTCACTCTGTCACCCTGGGTAGAGTGCTGTGGTGTCATCATAGCTCACAGCAACCTCAAACTCCTGGGCTCAAGTGATCCTCCTGCCTCAACCTCCCAAGTAGCTAGGGCTTTAGGTGACTGCCACAATGCCTGGCTGTTTTTTTTTTCTATTTTTGGTAGAGATGGGGTCTCGCTTTTGCTCAGGCTGCTCTCAAACTCCTAAACTCAGGCAATCCACCTTCCTCAGCCTCCCAGAATGCTAGGATTACAGGCGTGAGCCACTGTGCCCAGCCAGCTTCAGCTTTCTTAAAAAAATGCAACATTTGGGCTCATAGAAAAGAAAGAAATATTGAGCACCTACATTTTACCACAGGCCATCTTTCATATTATCCATTGAAATATTATAAGGACGCCCTGATGTAAATGTTATTGATTGTTCTCATCTTCCAGAGAGAAACCGAAATTGAGAGATTTCTTCTCGCCCAAATTTCCATAGTTGGTAAATCAGTAGGTGAAGAAAACAGGGCTGGATGCTATTCATGCTCAGTACTCAGCTAGAGCTGTTTTCACTCCACTATTCCACAAAGAAGAGATTTCTTTTAGAAGTTCCTGGTGTTTCCCTAAGGGAAATCTTTGAAGAAGGGCAAGTTCAACTACCCTTGTGCTGAATCCAGTTGTCTGTCCTAGCCTTTGACTTTTTGCTGATCCTTTCGGCTGTGAATGAGATGAACTGAGTTTTCTGGGGGAAAGGACTTACGTTTTTCAAAGTGCTTTACAAGTAGGAACTCATTTAATTATCTCAATAAACTAGGACATAGGTACTGTTATGCTTATTTTATAAGTGTGGAACCGGAGGCTCAGCACCATTGTATCAACGCTGAAATCTGAATAGAGGTCAGGTTCTTAATGCCGTTGTGTCACCTACGTGTCTTCCGGTGTCCTGCTTTACTTACTGAGCCCTGACAGTTTGCTTGGGATGGGGGCCCTCAGGGCTGACTATGACAGAAATCAGATTGGCAGGAGGAAGTGGCATTGAGGCTCTCTTGTCAAGAGCTAGTTATTCCAGGATGTTGGGGAGCTCAGAGGTGCAGAGCAAGAAGGGAGGCTACCGAGAGCCCCAGGCCAGAGAGGGGAGATCTGTATCTCCCAGGCAGATGCAGGTTCACTCAGAACCTTCATTGTGTTAGAGCCTTGACAGCAACATCCGAGGACACAAGGGGAAAGGGAAGCAGGTTTTCTCCCTGCAACAATAGAAATGTTCAGGATTGGCTTTGCCCAGTGGCAGGAAGGAATGTTGCAAAGATCTTCTTAAAGAGATGTGTGGTACTGGTGCCTGCTGTGTACTGTTCTGAAGGGCATCATTCATATAAAACTGGAAGGCATGGCGGTTCAGGGCTGCCGTTCCCATGAAGCACTGCGTGAAGCTGCCTGGAATTTCCTCCTTTTTCTCTAGAAGGCATGTGAGCTGAACTATGAAGACGCTTTCTCCTGTAGTCTCCTCTACTTTAGTCTTTGTTACTCTCATTTCTGAATACCTTTCCAGGTAAAATTCAGAACAAACTGGTACTGAAGAGAGGAAACAGGTGAATTTTGAAATTGCTCATAAGCTGGAGAATGGCTCAGGTACTGGGCTGTGGGGAACATAGGTGCAGACTCCAATTGATTGTGGGCAATTCATAAATTTATCCATTCCATTTATCCAACTCTGATTCATGTATTCCCACAGAGAACACTTACTGACATGTACTAAGTGCTGCTCTGCCAACCACTGGGAAAGATAGAAAGGCCATCAAACCAGCCCTGCAGAATAGAGAGACACACGGGACAGTGGAGAAATGTGATAACTTTGGAGCAGACACTGAGCAGGGTGTGCCAGGGGCCGGGGAGTGGGAGGCGGGTGGGCGAGAGCACTCTGGCAGGGGGAGCCGACTGAGAAGAGAGGCTGTGGCATCCAGGTAGCAGAATCTAAACAAAACCAGCTTGATGGTTTCCACTTCACACAGCCTGATGCCGAAATATGAAGTGAGATGACGGCCATGAGGAGGTTGTGTAAATAGAAAATAACTGCCTTTCCAGTTTCAGATGCTTATTTCAGGACTGTGCCAAGGTGAAGGCCCTTTTCTGGTAGGCAGCAGGGTGACAGTGGCCAGCAAAGCTGTTAGGAATCCTGAACCCCTCACAGAGAATTACTGAAAAAGTTACTTTGGGGCTAACAGTGACCACTCTCCTTCATTGGGCCCATGCTGGACATGTCCTGTAAGTCGCCTTCTACCCTCACAAACTGCCCCTGTAGGTCTGATTAGTCTCATCCTATAACAAGGTGTAGCCTGCTGGAAGTACCCAATTTACCCGGTTACTCTGGTAGGAAATGCCAAAACCAAGATTTTCCTGCTTTTTCCAGTTTCTAGAAACCACTCACATTCCTTAGTTCAGGGCACCTTCTTCCATCTTCAAAGCCAGCAGCTTTACATCTCTGTCAGCGTTGACCCCAGCCATGTTTCTCTCAGATTCTCTGTTTCCCTCTTCTAATTGTAAGGACCACTGTGACTATGTCAATGATCCAGTATGATCTTCCCATCTCAAAGTCTTTAACTTAATGTTTTAATTAGGGCTTTCCAGAAAGACAGAACCAACAAGATGGATGACAGATAGACAGATAAACAGACAGACAGACAGATAGACAGACAGATAGACAGAGGAGAAGGGTTTTACTAGGGAAATTGCTTTACAAATTAATAGAGGCTAAGAAGACCCAGGATAGGCCGTCTGCCAGCAGGAGAACCAGGAGAGCTGATGGCATGTCTTAGTCCAAATCTATAGGCCTGAGAACCCAGGAAGCTGATGGTATAGTTTTTCAATCAGAGTCCAGTGGCCTATGAGCCGGGTGGGGTGAGTCCGAGAGCCGAAAACCTAGAGAATCTGGAGTCTGTCCTTGCCCTGGAAGAGAGCACAAAAATTTGCCCTTCCTCTGTTTGCTCCTCTGAGCTCCTGTCTCACTAGATGGTATCTGGCCAGCTTGAGGGCAGATATTCCAGCTCCAATCCCGATATCCTCCAGTAACACTCTCACAGACACACCAGGGGCAGCCCAACCATTCTAATAAAATGCCAAACCACTGGGGCTTCCCTCTCAGCAGAAGAGAAAGATTCAAAGGACCCAGCGACTACTGAAGCATTGAAAATAATTAATGCTTTACCAGCTATCTGGGTATTCCTTAATCCATCAAGTTGACATCCCCAGTAAACCATCACACTTAATAACTTAATCATATCTGCAAAGTCCCTTATTCCATGTGACATAACATATCTTAGGTTCTGGAGGTTAGGGCATTGACATCATTTTTCTCCGTCATGTGTGTGTATGGGTGGAGTTGGGGATGAGTTTGGGGAGAAGGAAATTATAATGCAAAGAAATTTTAAGGTAAGGACACCAGAGACATTCTCAGCACTCTGTTTGCTCTTCCTTGAGGATCTTTGTGGATGGCCTCCCTTTTCTTAACTGTTCATATACAGACTCCATGAGCTGAGGGTCCATGCCAGGGTCAGGATCAAGGAGAACACTGACTTTCTCAATGGTGATGTCAGTCCAGTGGGCCCACTCACTTAAGAAAAAAACAAGAGGCCCAGGGGATGGGAAACATCATTCAATAAGGCTTTGCTACATGCCAGGTTATTTCCATATATTATTTTATTTAACTGTCATAACAAATTGATGCAATGGAGACTTTTGATCTCATTTTACAGGTAAGGAAAAGAAAATCAGTGATGTTATGTAAACCAGCCAAGTTTAAAAAAGTCAGTAAGCAGCAGAGCCGAGATTCAAACTCCATTGCCTGGTTTTAAACTGGATCTTTCTGTACTTATAAACGTGCTGTTTTGCTTCCCAGAGGCCCAAAGACCACACCACTAGTTTAAGGCAGGAGCTTAGTACTAACACCAGTGCTTTTCCTTTCTGCAGTGCTAAAGTCTCTGGCAAGAACAGAAGGATTTGAACCACTGGTGTAGAGTTTACTCAACTAAAGACAAAGTATGCCAGGCTATTGGATTTGACTGACAATTATAAAGAGGTAGATTTTAATTCAGGACCTGGAAGTTTCTAGAGGTTGAGTGTTTCTCCTATTTTTGGACTCTATTTGTTTCTAAATCTCTGAGCCTTAAAAAATAATTTTTAATCCTAAAATGTATTTATCACTAATTGCAATCAGGATAAAATCAGTCCAGCTGTGTATATTGCTGATCAAGGGACTTTGGAGAATTTTTAGGCATTGGGTATAAGCTGAAATATTATATAGTATACCTCAGGGAACCCGTAACCAATTTAGAAACAGGTTGATAGTGCCTCTAAATTATATGAGCTGGAAGTGCTGAAGTCTTTGATTCTCTGAAATGATTAAGCTTTTGGTAACTAAACACAGATAGAAGAATCTTTTTATTGTGCAAAGGGAACAATAATATTGGCCCCGTGCACCTTTAGCGTAGGGAAGATTGTATGTGAGTGTGTGTGTGTGTGTGTGTGTATGGGTGTGTTGTGTATGTGTATATGTGTGTTGGGGTTTTATTATCATTTCTTTTTTCTTTTCAGTTTCCTTTATTTCTTCCCTTAGGGGCCATTTCATGCTCAATGGGCATGGCAGGAACAAATAAAAATAAAAAGAGCCACAAGCATGTTTGGAATTCATTAACTGCAGAGGTTGCTTCTACTACCTGAGTAAGGTAGTTGAATCATCCCAGGGTCATCAGAAAGCCCTCACTGAATGCATTGCTCTAGAAAATTTGAGCCAGATCTCTTCCTTGTATCCAAGAAATGCAGGGTTGCATTTGGAAACCCACAGCATTTTCAGTGCTTGATGGCAGTGCCTTAAGAATGGGAGAGCTGAAGAGGAGAACTCTTGTGACAGTGACTCGAGAGGTAGGGGTTGGGAAGAAAGCAAACTATAGAAGGTGCATGCCCCAGTTGATAATTGAGAAGGAAAAAACAAAACAAAACAAAAATATGAAGTACAGGCCCAGACGCTCCACTTCCTGAAATGATTGGCAAAGGCTTGGCAGGAATGTCTGCCTTTGGCATTCCTGAGTAGGTTCAGGAGAGCAGAGGCTAAGAGGAAGGACACATCAGGGCAGAGTTGATGAAAGCCTCTCATTCTCTACCATTTCCCCCCAACCCATGAGACTAGAGCTTCCCCTTACTCCTTTCTTTATGAACTCCATTAGCAAATGCTATAGTTTGAATGTGTCCACCAAAATACCTGTGTTGGAAACTTAAATCTTCACTGTGACAGTGTTGGGAAGTGGGGCCTAAAGAGAAATCATTAGGCCATGAGAGTGGAGTGAAATAACTAATGTCATTATCGTGGGAGTGGGTTTGGCATAAAAGAAAGTTCACACCCTTCTTGCTCTCTCTCCTGCTCTCCCACCCTTCTACCATGGGACGATGCAACAAGAAAGAGGGTCTTGTCAGATGCCAGCCCCTCAAGCTTGGTTTTCCAGCCTCAAGAACAATGAGCCAATACATTTCAGTTCACTGTAAATTACCCAATCTGTGATATTCTGTTATAGCAGCACAAAATGAATTAACATAGCAAATAATTAAAAATCTGGCTCGACATGATTCACAAGATAGAACAATGCTGTGGCAGATTAAATATGACCACAAATTCTTTTACACTTTTTCTGCCACTTTTAACCTGAGTGGGTTCTATGACTGTTTTGGCCAATAGAATGTGACAAAAGTGATGTTGGGCCAGTTTCTAAGACCACCTTTTAAGAAACTAGCAGTGGGAATGTAAACTAATATGTTCCTTTTGGAAAGACATCTGGAGAACACTTAGAGAACTAAAAATAGACCTGCCATTTGACCCTGCAATTCCT
>NW_003852401.1:7697571-7718964 GCF_000181295.1 Otolemur garnettii
AAAAAAAAAAAAAAGAAAGAAAGAAAAGAAACTAGCAACTTCCACTTGCCGTCTCCTAGGTCTCAGCCCCCATGCTGTGAGGAAGCCCAAGGGGCACTTGGTTAAGGTCACAGGGAAGGGAGCTGAGACCCTGGCAGATAGCTACGCCTGAGTTTCCAGACGTGAGTGAAGCCTCAGGTGAGCTGCCCCAGCTGATGCCATGTGTATCAGACCTGAGCTGCCTTCTCTGCCCAAACAGAAATTCCCAAGGAAAATAAAGAACTGGTGGTTTAAGCCCCAAACTTGGAGGGAGTTTATTATACAGCAATAGATAACTGGAAAAAAGGAGATTGGGCTAAGTCAGGAACAGAAAATACTCTCTTTAATGCCACCCAATGGCAGATTTAGTCAAACTTTAGTCTCCCTGAGCTCAGAAACTGTATTAGCAGTATTCTAGGCAGTCATTACCAATGGATCAGAGATGATACATAAAATAAACTATTTATCATCTCTGGGCTACATGGTGAATGGTTGAGGGTGATGTATAGATAGTAGACATGCTAAGCCCTGAACTCTCAGGAGTTCCTTTGGTCATATTTCATTCTAGAAAGATAGGGTAACATTCCCCCCATCCAGGAGCCTCCTCAGGGCCTGATTGCATCATAAAACTAGAAGTTGTCACCCATCTTTTGTCCTGGCTCACCAAGTGGCGGTCCCTATGACTTAGTGTAGGTGACCTTGGGTTCAAAGATGAATTCGGTTACCATTCTCCTCCCTTCACCACCTGAAACAGACTAAACAGTCCAACTGCTTATGCCCAAGTGAACCTTACTACGCGTAATTGCCTGTATTCTTGCCAGTGTACTGGGGATCCCCCCTCTGCAGCAACCACATAGCACCATGTATGTGGAGCTGATGACCCAATTTATTGACTGGATGTAGCCAAGGGTTGGGGGTCAGCCCTCTTCTACTCCTAGCACCAGCTCCTAGCACAGAGCCTGGCACACACTAGGTGCTAAACAAATGTTCATTAAATTGATTTGACTGTATTTCCAAAATAGTGGCTTGATGAACAAGTAGAATGTCCCCCTCCCTAAGAAATATCAACTCTTCACAGAAGCATAATACAGCCAGAGCTCAAAGCAAGAATTATTCACAAATTCCAAGCGCCTCAATCCGTGGGTTTTAATGAAAGTCATTCTGCAGTTGAGAATGTTGTAGTAATTACAGGCAAGCTAATATCTCTGCCATATGGCTTGAAAGCAGGTCTGAATTCTGAAAGCCACTCTCAGCAGTTTTATTTTCTGCTGCTGCTTCTCAACTCCCCACCCCCTGCCCGTCTTTGTCTCTCTCTCTGCTTTTATCTCTTTCTTTTAACCTCATATTCCCCCTCTCCTGTACCATTCCGCTCAGTAGTTCCCTTCTTCCAACCCTGAGTCTCATTTTTAAAACCCTTGGTATGAAAGTTCCAGTAGTTCTGGAAAGTAATTGCAGTGTCCAGAATGGGTTGTGACATAATCATCACCTGACCCAGTGCCAAGAAAGAGAACCAAGGATGCTCTGACCCCTTGTGAACTGCCCATGTCACTCTGTCCCCCAAGTATGCTTGCATGATTGAAAGAAAAAGAATCCAATTAATCTCTCTGCAACAGGACCACCTTAGTGCAGCGGTTCTCAACCCTGGCTGCACAGAGAATCACCTGGGGAGCTATTAAAAAGTACTGATGCCTTGGCACCACCTCCCCAGAGATCAGATTCTGAATTAATTGGTTCAAGTAGAGTCTGGACATCATAGTCTATAAAACTCTCTAGATATTCTGATATGGAAACAAGATTGAGAACTCTGCCCTAAATCATTCGCTTTGGCTAAATAGCAGGGAGACATGGGCTTTCCCCTTTTGTCTACCTGTTATACTTGGAAGGGGGACAGTAAAAGCAATTATCACCAAAGTGAGGCCAAAGTACAAGGCAACCACTCACTTGGATGCAACTATTTAATAAAATAACTATGCATTCATTGAGCTCAAAATGTATTCATGAATGAATTGATAAATTCTTGTTAAAACTTTAACAAAAGTTAAAGTGAGCTGGGCTGGAGTAAATATTTTTATTTTTTTTAGTGGAAGCTTAGTTACTAAGATTGTGTAGTAGATGCATCTTCTCTTAGGCCAAGGACTCTTTCTACTGCATCACACTGGTCCCAACTTTGGGATAATTAGAAGAGGTTCCTACCCACCTATGGTTGGTCAAGACCTCCCTCTGGCTTGCCCTAAAATTCCCACGGTCAGGATAATTGCCTTGGGATGACTAACAAAAACAGATTCTCTGTCTCCTCCATGCCATTGGTATTCTCTGCTAGAAGGGAAGAGCCTGGAGACTTTCTTTTAGCAAATTAGTTGATGAGATTAACTAATGATCCCATTGGAAGGTCATGAGAGGCCTGGGGCAACGATGAAAGGGGAGAAGTCAGGAGTTTGCAGGGAAGGACCAGCTGCCTCCAGCCTGGGACCAGAAGGGGCCTAGAGTGTGAACATTTGGAGTTGGGGTGGGGGGGTGTCCCATAGTTTTTGGATACATGCTTGCTGATTTAGGATCAGGTGGAGAAAAGTAGCAAAGGGTATACAAGAAACAAATGACTACCAATTGGATGTAAAAAGCACAAGTAAAACTGGTGTAACTCTCCTGAACCTGAGTTTGCCTGCTTGCACCTCTTTGTGTCTATCTGTACAGTAAAGATAATCCACTTCCTCTGATGTCTCATACGGTGTTCTGGGAGTTGGGTGAGCAGGCGGGTGCTTGTACTTTGGAAACAGGTGTTCTGCCCTCATTAAGCATTTTAATAGTGGGAGTACATGGTGTATTTGAAAGACCAGAGGACTAAGTATTAAAAGGCCTAATGTCCTGTCCTACTTCGATCTCTTGCTCACCAGACAAATTGCTCAAATGCTTCCTTTTCTGTAAAATGGGTTAATAGTTACAGTGCCATCCCTGGAGATAGGAAATACCAATGGGGGAGCTCATGGGAAAGTGCAAAACAAATTACTGTTATCTGAATGTAAGGCACTATTAAGATTACAATTCACATACCTTCCCAGACACAATCTTTTTTTTTTTTATTGTTTGGGCTTCATTGAGGGTACAAAGAATTAGGTTACACTGATCCAGAAACACTCTTTTGATTGAATATATACGGACTTTAAGTCTCAAATGATCTTTCCAACAACATTGTCTTTGTTCATAGCACTGTTCTTTTATCTGTCATGTGAACAGGCTGCCGTGTGGCGCTTGTGACTGGCTCCCCAGTACCTGCTCCAATCCAAACAAGTTGCTGAAGTTACTTATGGAAATCTCATTCTCTTTGCTACTAAGTGGGCTAGGAATGGGCAGGTGACGCAAGTCCTGGCCTGCGAAGCATGTGGCGAAGTTTGGGAAAGATGTCTGTGTTCTCGGTAAGGAGACAGAGGCAGGATTATCCTGATTTAGCTCTGGACATTGTGCTTCTTGACCGCTATTTCTGGAACTGCAGCAGCATCTTGAGTCCATGAGGGAAGTTGCCTTAGTGTAACTGACACATTGTGGGTGGAAGAGGAAACACTCAGAAAGAGCCTAAGACCCCTGAGAACCGCGAGAACCGCTGAGCTGCTGACTATCCCGTCCCTGCAGCCTTCTACTTCCCCACCTCTTGTTTCAAAATAACACATTTTTTTGGTTGTTGTTCAAGCCAGTTTCAGAAGGTTCTTTGAAAATTGCTGCAGCCAAAGGAATCTCAACTGATATATCCTGTAGTTTGACCAGTTTCATTACATACTTACCTTTTCCTCATTGATATTTGCTGTTTGTGAAAAATAGCTCTCACCCTCCCTATTCTAAAAGTGATGGTTGTTAATGATAGTAGACTGGTAAATATGAAAATTTTCAAAGTAGAATATAAAGGTCTTAACACAATAACTGAGAAAATGACATGAAGGCCATGTTAACCAGTTTGATGAAAATATTTCAAATTGTATATGAAAACACCACACTGCACCCCATGATTGCATTAATGTACACAGCTATCATTTAATAAAAAAAAAATATGAAAAAGCTCAATGAAGAAAATGCAAATTGTATACAGCCTTCCCCACTTGGAAAAAGCTATGGCTAACATTTTGGTTGAATTTTTCCTTGGTGTTGGCTTTAACCTGATTTTACTTGTTTGAGATGTTTAGAGACAGGAGAAGAAAGTTCACAGTGAAATTTGGGGAACTCATCCTTCTTCTGGAAGGGATGCTGAAAAAGGGATAAGTTCGGGGACAAATCTGGGGATCCTTGTTGGGAGGAAATACCACGGAGTGTGAGAGGTTTGGGAGGAGGGAGAAACGGAGGAAGTTCTCAGAGACAAACACAGGCTTCAAGATTTTCCCAGAGATCGGCTGTGCCTCTCACTGACTTTCCCTGCCTTGGGAGGAAGATGAGTCTTCCCTTTTCCACTGTCTTCTTCCTTGCAGACTGAGTCTAGCAGAGACTAACCCTGACCCCTCTGTCTGGAGGAGGCAAACCCTGGAGCCAGCTGGCGCCGTGCGTATTTTGAGCAGCTCATCCAAATGCATCTTGGTGATCTAATTAATTGAGGTGAGAGCTGTGCTTCCAGGAATCAGGTCATGAAGCTTACACCCTTGCTCAGAATTCAGAGAAAGGCAAAGATCACAACGCTTGGTTTATGATCCAGGTTGCAAAGCGATCGTATGTGTGACCCGTATAAACTTTTTGGTTAGGCTGCATAGTATTTAAAAAATGTGAGCTTTTAGATACACACCCAGATTTGAGATTTCTCTTTCATTATATTTTAACCTTTTAAATATGAAGCTATGGCAACGTTGAGCTTGCACTTCAGCATAGCAAGACATCAGCTGGAGGAAAATTGGCTCCTCCTGAATCCAGAACATGGGTTCCTGAGTTTAACACACTCTCATGTGGTGTGCGCAGGTACCGACACTCCCACTGTTTACTTATATCCGTGACCAGCCTGGCCCCTGCTGCAGGGACTTGAGTTTTCCTTCTGAAGGTCAGTGCCTGGGTGGCAGAGAGGTTCACTCCGTTTGCCAAATTTGGACAAGTGTAATAGCTTCTGAAGAGCTGTGTTAAACAAGTTCCTGAGGCCAGGTGTGGTGGCTCACTCCTATAATCTAAGCCCTCTGGGAGCCTGAGGTAGGAGGATCCCTTGAGCTCAGGAGTTCAAGATGAACCCGGGCAAGAGCAAAACCTCATCTCTGCTAAAAATAGAAAAATTAGCCAGGTGTTGTGGTAGGTGCCTGTAGTCTCAGCTACTCAGGAGACTGAGGCAGGAGTTTGAGGCAGGCTTAAACCCAGAAGTCAGAGCAGTTGCTGTGAGCTAGGCTGATACCACAGTACTCTAGTCTGAGCCAACAGTGAAAAATTCTGTCTTGTTAAAAAAAAAAAAAAGATTATGGGGTCCTCCATGGGCACTAGCTAGGGGCTTATTGTCATCTGTGGTCAAAAGGTCAACCATGAAACATTTTGGGAGCAGCCCTATAGGACTTCCAGAATGATTATGGAGAAACAGTGGACCAGGCAATGTCAGTTCTGGTTCTGATCCTACCGTGACCTAGCATGAGTGGGATGATGGATTCGTCTAGTTCCTAGTTCCCTCACATGCCAAATAGGTTTGGCGATCCTTTCCCTGCCTACTGATCACAGGGCAGCTATGGGAATCAAGCCTGATGCTGTGTATAGAAAGGCCGGCATAAGCATAACAGGTTTTGCTGTTGTTGGTCTCTTGTTTTAAAGTTCTTCTTCAGGCATGTTTATTATTTAGCAACATTTGAAAATGAGCCCCTACCCAAGACAACTTACAAATGCAACCTTTCTTTGTTATAGTTTCCGAGTTGCTCAGGAAAGTGGACACATTTTCCTTTATTTGAATATGGAACCATGAGGAGCATCCATGTAGAGAATCTACAGATGAATCTAAGTCGAGTTTCTTAGTTCTAAAAGGTCAGAGTTAGGGGTCACCTCAGCTGCTGTGACCACTCCTTCTTCACTTCCCGTTAGATATACTACTAGTCATCATGGTAATAATTATAATAATAGTAGATACCATTTAATCCTTATGATAAACTTGTAAGTATTACTGTCCCCCAGATTACATATGAGGAAACCGAGGCTCAAGGATTTAAGCAACCTGTCCATAATTTGCAGCTTTAAAATGGTAGAGTTGGGATAATGAGAATCACAGTCTACATATATTAAGCATGCACTCTGTGCTGGGCACAGTCCTAAAGGTCAACACGAAGTATCTCATTTATCTTTGAAGCAACAGGTTGGGTAGATATTTTATTATCCATGTTTTTATCCCATGAGAAAACTGAGGATCAGAGAGGTTAATCAACTCACCCAAGGTCACACAGCCTGTGTGAGCCATGGGCAGGCAGGCTGACTCCAGAGCCCAGTTTACTTTTTGATATCTTCACCTGAACATAAGACTGCTGGGCCTGAGCCTGTGCTCTGTCCTCTGTGTTTACCGGCCTGTGCAGGTGGTAGTTCAGCTTCCAGGAGGAGAAACAGAGACTCCGAACTGGAAGAACACTGAAGAAATCTCCGGAAGAAATTACTGTTTAGAGGACCTCTGCCATGTGGGTGCCATAGAGAAACAAATGCCCCCAAGGTAGCTGTACATACCAGGGTTTACAGACAGGAAAAGATTATATTCATGAGGCAGAGTGAGAAAAACGCTCTGTTCTGGACTAAATGTTTGTGTCTCCCCACATTTATATGATGAAGGCTAAATTTCCAATGTGATGCTATTTAGAGGTGGGGCCTTTGGGAGATAATTAGGTCTTGAGGGTGGAACCTTCATAAATGGGGTCAGTGCCCTTATTAGAAGAGACACAGGAGAGGTTGCCTCCTGTTTTCTGCTCTTTGTCATGTGAGGACACAGGAGGAGGAGGAGGGGCCTCACCACACACCAGATCTGCTGGTGTTTTGATTTGGGACATTCTAGCCTCCAGAACTGTGGGAACTAAGTTTGTATTGTTTCAGTCACCAGACTATGGTACACGTGTAATAGCTGTCCAGTCTGACTACGATGTGCTCTTTCTTTTGGGATTTTTCTTCAACATCTATTAAAGAACCCAAACTCAAGGCAGAAACATTCACAACTTGTAAGACCCATCCTGTGGATCCGGGGGGACATCCAACAACAGTTCTTTGCCTCATCATCTCCCCACAAACAGCTCTTTAGAATAATCCATTCCAGAACTTAGGAATCAGAAACTGCATCTCAGAGAGGCTGGGCTTATTGAGGACACACAGCTAGTTGATGCGAGAGCTGGGACTAGAATCTAGATTTTTGACACCCAATTTCACACTCTTTGCTTTACACATATGTTGACAGGCAGGTCCATCTAATCATGAAATATTTTTTGAAAACTTACCATGTGCTCTCCAAGTACCTTATATGTAATACTCAATTCTCCTAAGTATATTGGGAGGTACTATTATTATTCTCATTTTATAGATGAAGAAAACAAGATTCTCAGAGTTTAGAAAACTTCCTTAAGTTTTCACTGTAAGTGAGTTTGACCTTAACCATTGTACTACGTGGGCCCTTGGTTCTCTGTGACAGTTGCCTAAAAAGGGTCTACCGATGGGAAAGAGTTGCTGGTGAGAAGTATGATGGTATCTTAGTCTGTTCCGGGTAATACAACAAAATACTATAGACTGTGTGGTGTACAAACAACAGAAATTGATTTCTCCTAGTTCTGGAAGCTGGGAAATCCAAGGTCAAGGTGCCTGCAGGTTTGGCATCTGGTGACACCCTGCTCAGAGATAGGTGACTTACCACTTTAACCACCTTTAACCACATGGTGGAAGGGGTGAGGGTCTCTCTCAATCCTCCATATTCCCATTCATGAGGGATCCAGCCCCATGACCTGATCACCTCCCTACGGCTCCACTTCCTAATGCTATTACCTGAGGGAAAGGATTTCAGCATATGGAATTTTCTGGGGGCTGTGGGGACACAAACGTTCAGAGGAAAGCAGCAGGAGAGGCAGGATTGGACTTTATGTGTTTAGGGTTCCTGACGAAGGGCTGCAGGTGCTGACGTGAGAATGATACTACATGGAATTTGCTTCAAGGGAAATTATCTGTGGGTTCTTCAGTGGGTGGAGCTGTCAGTAAATGCTCTCAGTTAGGATCCACGTTCTTAGAAATGCCTTGATATTTATGCATCTGCTGATAAATATGTTCAATATAGACATCTGTGAAGGGTGAATGAGATAATATCTACAAGGCAGTTGAGGCACTTAGCAGAAGGTGCTATTTAAGTTCATGTTATAAATCATCTCAAGTGTTGTTTTCCTGTGAAGGGAATCTTACTTTATAATAATGCAGCACAATGCATAATGGTCATTTTGCACAGAAAATGATAGGGATCCTGGCATGCCTGAGAAGGAGCTGATTTCCCTCAGCAGCTGTGCGGGCAGTGCAGCTCCTGTTGGGACAGGGCGGATGCAGAGAACCCTCTGGGTGCTCCTGCCAGGCCACAAAGCCTGGGATGCATTTGTGAACAGCGTGTCTGGTTGTGCAGGCAGATAGCACCATTGAGGCGGAGAGACTGCTGAAGGATTCCTTGGCCCACAGAGCAGCGCAGGCCAAAAGCCAGGTGCTTCCCCCTCCTACCAGTGTTCTTGAACTTCATGATCGAATTTTTCCTGAGGGAGATCTGCATTCTGTCTATCCATAGCTAAGCCTTCACTGTGCTATCTGCTTGTTAAAGTCTATCAACACAACCAACTGAGATAGATTTATTTTATTATTTCCCAAGCCCAACACACGGGCTGAGTGGTTCATAAAATTAAAATGAAGTCTTTCTTCCTGACTAAATGTTTACATGATCATAGAGTGCTTTGCTTTAAGGACATCCAATATGGCTAATTCCAAAATCGCAAAAACAGGTGCTTAAGGGATGAATTACTTGTTTTATGGAAGGAACTATCTCCAAGTAATTTTAAAGAGTATATGTTCAACTACTGATCAGGAATTGTTTGCTTTCCAAAAATATGATATACATAAACTTCACCTTGTGGGTGCTCTGAAAATCTTTTGAGGATGTCATAACTTCAGTTCTAACTCAATGTCAGGGACATAATAAGTGCTCAAGAAACAGTATTTGGTGAATGAATGACTTCTCCGAGTCCCAGACCTGTTTTCTCAGCTATTTGTTAGACAGCTCTGCCTGTCTAGGTTGCTGCCCTGCTGATTAGATGTCCTGAGTGACCTCAGGTTATAAACCCTTGGTCTTATGTTTTCCCCTTACACACCAGGTTGTCTCCTCATCAGGAGCCATGTAGACAGCCAGCGTCCAGGGAGATGGGACAGCCTGTGCTTGAGTCCTGGTTCCCTCTACACCAATGGTTCTCAATCTTCCTAATGCCACGAGCCTTTAATACAGTTCCTGTGGGTTGTGACCCATAGTTTGAAAGCCGCTGCTCTACACTAATCTGTGATCTTTGAGTATTCCCTGGACTTCTCTTTGTCTCATTTTCCTCAACTGTAAAGTGAGTTACAGCGGGAGTACTTAACTCACAGGGTTGCTGTGAGGATTAAACAAGAAGGCTCAGCATCACTCTGGCACACAGCAACAGGCAGTGACCAGCAGTTATTATTATCTCCTATCTTAGCTGGGTGTCCTGTTGATCATGTTAGGAACCTGGTTGTCAAGTTCACCTTCTCCGTCTCCCCCCTAGATCCCATCTGAATTCATCTTTCCCCATATTTTATTCATCCTAATACTGGCATAGCCTGAAGTCTTGATTCCCTTTTCCTCCCAACACAACTTCTGCATACTAGGATGATCTATCTATGCTTTGATGATCATTCCTCGTGCTTGGGGATCCACCTTCCTTAGCACAGCAGCCAAGCCTTTGAGGAACTCCTTCTGGCTCCAAACCCACATTCCCCATCCATCTTCAGCCACTCCTCATCCATCTTCAGCCACTCCCTGTCTCCACACTCCACCCATGCCAGACTCTTAGTACTTCTGGAAAATCTGACAAATGTTCACTCTTGGCCTTTGTTAACCCTCTCTGGGATTCCCTTCCCTGCCCTTTTTTATGTCACCGATCTCATTTAGGCGTACCTTCCCTGATACAGTCACAATCCTACCGAAATAATCGCTACTCCCTGTGTACCTCAGAGACATTGGTTCATAATTGGATTATAGCACCTGTCACTTGGTATTAATTACACTTGTTTGTTTACCTCACTTTCCACCTTCCCCTATTACATGTCAGCTTCTCTAGGGAAGGAACCGTGGACCATGAGATCTTTGTCCATTTTTGTGTGACTGGTGCCTAGTGTATAACTGCAGTCTAATAAATTATTTTTTCTGTTTTTTTATTATAAAATTAAAATATTCTCATGGCCCACACCCCCCAAAAAATCTCTGTGGGAACACAGATAACTTAGGATGTGGAAGTCCCTTGTAAACTCTGCATTTAGCGCTAAATCATTTCAGATATCTGCGGAGTAAACACCACAAACAAATGGTTCAAAGTGGGAGTAAATAATGATGACAATACTGTAACAAAAACACTGATTTTTTTTTTAATACGTGAGGCAAATTTGTACCACTGTTGGGGGAATTTAAAAACAAGTCACATTTCTGTTTTAAGGCAAATGTAGAAAAACTTTCCTCTGTAAAGGAGCAATACCAAGAGTGTAATACCTTCTGTTTTTATAGGATGCCTCCTTGTCATAATTTCACCTTTTTACTTGAAAAAGGAAAATATGAATGCACAAAGAGATGGTGGAGATATTAATTTCTCATTTGAACCTAAGGGAGAAGGCACATTCTTCTAGCAAACTTCCATTTAGCTTTGCAGACAGAATGATTTTTCACCCACTTGGAACCCAAGCAGAATTTCAAAGATGTGCAGCCCCGGTTCCCTCTCTGGGTGGCGTACAGGCGAGTGCAAACCTGGCAGGGTCTGAGGTCTGTGGTGCATTTCACTGGGGGGCAGGATGCAGGCACCAAGTGGGTCCCCTGCCTGGCCAGGGGTGAGGGCCATCTGGTCTCTTTTATCCGTCACTCCTGGCTTAAGGGCACGCTTTCTGATAACGCTCCCTCCTTTCTGCTGTTTCCAGTGCTGAAATGATCATCTAATTTGTCACTTGTTCCCACTTCCCTGGGAAGCTTACATACTCATTTTGGTGTCTGGCCCATAACTGTTTAAAGGCACATATTTTAACCCAATAGTTTATTATTCTTATTCTTTCCCTTTTTCCCTGAGATCATTGTTCTTCGAAACTACCTTGGCTGGGCTGCCAGTGTCAGAGTGCTCCCTGGAGCCTCTCAAAGCAGTCAGTCCCAGGTGGCCCAGACTCCCTGCAGGGGCTGCCCTGCCACTGTCAGCATGACTGGGACAGCAGCAGGATGCCCTGTTTGAGTTTAGAAATCCCTGCCTTGTGCCTCCTCCCCACTCTTTCCCCCTCACTGTCCCTCCTCCTGTCCACCAATAAAACAAAGAAACCTGAGGAAAAAATCTCTGAAAGAAGAGACTTCTCAGGCCTTGACTTTCACACTGGCCTAGAGCCAAGCCTGAGCCTGCCTCAGAAACGGACCCAGGAGGGGAGCTACTGGAGACTAGTCAAAGACCCCCGAAAGTGAGGTCGTTAGCCATCCCCCTTTGACAAGCTGTCACTTGCTCTGTTTTCCTTTTCTTTTAAAGGAAAAAATTAGAAGTCTTCTATGACATTCTTTAGGCTAGTAATAAAACTCTAGAATGCCTTGTCTATAGACAGACGGGCGACAAAAAGAATGTATACACATTTTAAGAAAGAAAAAAAATTGTATTAAATTTGTGATACTCAAGTCACATTTGACTTCTACAGTTATAAAAGGTGCTCAAGGTGACTTGGATTCATCTTTTGTTATGGGTATATTTTGAGTACTATAATTTTAATACAGGTTTTTCCTTTCTTAAAATGTATATACATTTTGATGTTGGCCTCCTATGTTTATAACAAAACATGAGCGAGAATGTGTGTGTAAGCATGTTTATAACGTGGGGAGCAAAATTATGTCAAATTGAAGGTCTGCTCAGTTACTGATGGTTGTGTTTATAATTTCTAAGCATGTTTTAATATTTTTACTACTCATGTGTGTATGTACCCACAAACACTAATGTATATTGTTTATTGTTTATGCTATAAAACTATATAAGTAGTATCTCATTGCATGTATCAAATATTTCACAAATATAATCACAAAACAGAATGAAGGAGCCGGTGTATCAGTATTCAGCTTAGGTGCCTTTTCTGATTACGATATTCTCACGAAATGAGGATTTTAATGCATTCTCACTTGAAATATAGCAGATGTCAAACAGGAAGGGAATGAAGGTGCCAACTTATAATTTTAAAAAAATTGTGCAAAGAGAAAATAAAAAGAATGTAAGTGCAAGCTTAGCACTGAAAGGAGTAAAATCCGCACAGTATGGGGGTGGGTGCGTCCTTTCAGCTGTAACCAAGGAGGTCTGTAAGAAACCACGGAAGTTTCTACTAATTTGAAATTCCACCAGCTGAGAAATAAAACACGGCTGGGTTATTGAAGAAAGGTCTTGGCACCTTATGCACGGGAAATGAAACTTTTCATTTTGCAAGTGGCTTGTCGATCTGCTAGAACGCACCCTCCCACACAACTCTTCCCCCACGCCCACCCCCGCCGCCACCACCACGAATCCTTGGAAGACTGAAGAGCAGGCTGGACTTAGAGATGTCGTTCACATATATTGCCTGGTTGACAGCAGCAGAGCAACAGTGAGAGACTAATTAACCAAATGAAGGCAGCAAAGCAGTGAGATTTCAGCAAATGGCAAAGCCACTCATGGAGCAGCGTTTCCTCCTTCTTCAGCTGAGGTCTCTGTTTTTAATTAGCATCAGGAGGTTTTCACTGCAGCCCTTTCGGAGGGGGTTCTTTCTCTGGTCAGGTGTTGCATCCCGGACTCAGATCTGGCAAGAGGAGAGAAAACCCAACTTGCTCACTCTAGGCTAGAACTTCCACACTTGGCCTCCCTGCCCCTTCCACACCCTGCACTGCCAGCCCTGGAGGTTGGAGCCCTGCTGTGGGAACAGCTGGCTTCTCCCACTGGACCAGCTTCACTTGGTAGTTGATTTGGATGATAATTGTGAACATATGAAGCAGTTACTGGAGCCCAGCTCTGGATTTCCCTCTTCCAGTTGATGATTAGGAAGCATTCAACGTCAGCCCATCAGCCTTCCACTGTCTTGAGTTGGTGTCCTTCTCTTTAGTAAGTAGTGATTCTGCAGCCCTACTTTTCAGGACTCTGCGGGCTTTTGTGGTTTATAAGTCTTGTATCTAAATGGCCAGAATGCACGCTTCTATGTTAGGGACAGGGAGACTGAGGCAGAGAAGTGTTTTAATCAAGCTAAACCTAA
Source organism: Otolemur garnettii (assembly GCF_000181295.1). Taxonomy (NCBI): domain Eukaryota; kingdom Metazoa; phylum Chordata; class Mammalia; order Primates; family Galagidae; genus Otolemur; species Otolemur garnettii. The sequence goes on from NW_003852401.1 coordinate 7,711,012, forward strand.
TGTTGAAGATTGTGTGAAGCAGGACAAAGCGTGTTGAATCTTTGTGGCTTGGCTATTAGCAACCAGGGTATGGGGCTAGAACCTGCTGGATGCTTTAGCCTATAGAATGTGGGAGGTGGGGAAAATGCTCAGGTCAGAAGATACTTTTGATAAGTGAAGGTGCTAGGTCATTAGAATTTATAGAAGAATCTAGATGAGAATGAAGGGATAAATTTTAGGGGAGTGGCAACTAGATCTGATTTAGAGAGGACCAGCATTGGTGGAAACCCACAAGGCGGTGAGTGATGCAGTGACCATGTCTTTTGGGAGCCATGATGCTGTCTCACATCTCTGCTCCTCCTTCCTTCAGTCTGGCTAACTCCACGTTAATAACCTTTCAAGGCTTGCCCACCCCTGCCAACCTCCTCCCATTCCTCTCTTAGTGGCTCATGGTGCCTATAGCACTGTGACACACCCCTCTCCTAGGACAGATGGCAATTTGTTTGTTTTTAATCTCTCTCTAGGTAGTAATCTTGAGAACAGATATCATGTAATCATCACTGTATCCCCTGAGCCATTTACTGAACAATTGTTTTGTGATAGACACTATGATGGGCACCTGATGTATATTATTTCAGTGAATCCTCACAACAACCTGAAGAAGTAGGATGCGCATGGTCTGCTTCCTGAGGGCGTGAGGCTGAGGGATTTAAATCACTTCTGAAGGCCACAGAACTAGTGGGTGGTGGGATTTGGGTGCAGCTGCAGGTAATGAGTTCAAAACCCACACACTTAGTCATGCTGCTGCCTCCCTATGGGCCCTCAGGAAACCTTTATGGAATTGGATTGGTTAATCTGTGTTACATTTATTTTGTTTTATGTAGTAGGTGCTCAACTTTTTGACTTTAGAACTCATTCAGACTAAGAAGAGTCTAGTTACTTGTCTATGGGAGTCTTTCCTCACAGGTCTTAATATGGGAAGTGTAAGAAAACTTGTGTTAACACCAGGTGAGCAAAGTGATTGGGTGGCTCTGCGGTGGTGGGACATTCTGATGACACTTGGTTTTCTTGGCTGAGGCTCCTACATATTATTATTTCATATTCTTTATTATTGTAATTTCAAGCTGAATAAGAAATCCATTCTTCCACAAAGAAGGCAGAACCAAAGGGAAGAGAAGAGGAAAAGAGGAGAAAACCTCACCTTATTTGAAGGCTCCCTCATGCATGCCTGGATTGACTCACGCATGGCAGAGAGGCCATCAGTGCTGTAGCCTTTTAGGGACAGAGACTGAGCTTGGTCACTAGAGATCTTCACGGGGCAGAAGGGGCTGGTAGAAGCGTTAGGGTCACATCAAGGGACAGATTTCTGTCTACTGCAGGTGACCCCTCTCACAGCCCCTCCTTCTGAGATTTCCCTTCCATTTGCTCACCCCTACATGCAGAACCTCCTAAAAGTGGTCCAAGCCCTCCATCACCCTCATACTCGCTCAGTCCCTTGCCATTGTAAGCCTTGCTAATCTATAAAAGAAAGGAACCAAAAAAGCCAATGTAGAGTTCAAAAAAATTCTGCTCCCATTAAAACACCTAAGTTAGGAAGGAAGCCATTCCATTTGGGCCGAGCCAGCGTGGCCTCGCTCCTACTCATCATTCCTGACTCTTACGCACCTGAGTCGAATCCCACAGGGTGGTGGCTGGGCATGAGGATGAAGCAGAAGAGTAGTCCCGTGCTTCCATGAGGTTCCAAGTTCATTTGTGTCTTTCCTCTAGGGCAGCGGTTCTCAACCCCTTTCTAACAATGAAAATACATTCTGCATATCAGGTATTTACATTACGATTCATAACGGTATCAAAATTATGGTTATGAAGTAGCTATGAAAATAATTTTTTTGGTTGGGGATCACCACAACAGGAGGAACTGTATTACAGGGTCACGCATGAGGAGGCATTAGAAAGGTTGAGAACTTTCCTAGAGCAATTGGCCTTGGGGCCAGCTTGCTTGGGTTCTCTTTGAGTGCACCCTTGCAGCCCTGAGTCACCACTACTGGGGTGACATTCTCCTCTGGGTAGGCTCCTTCCAAGATGGGAAAGCTAATATGGGAATGAAGCAAATGTCAGCATACTTCACGGCACCTCCCGGCCAGCTAGGGAAGCTATTCTGCTGTCCCTCACTCTGCACCCCCCCCATCCTCCTTTAAAAGTACAGTGCCTCCCTACCCACAAGGTCCCGGAGACTGTACCAATAACAGCAGCAGAGACAAGGGGATAGTAATTTTTTGGCCAGAAGTGACAAGGACCTCACCTCTTTCAGAATGCTTAGCCTGTCTGTTGCCCTAAGTGTCACTGGAGGCTACCACTGAACATGGTGACGCTTTTCTAAACTGAGTGTGGGAAATTGAACCCCCCAGCACCGTCTCCCAGTTCAATGGACTTGAATCAACTCAATAACAACAACAAAAAGCAGAAGGTAGGGAAACTCAGAGCATTTTCATAGCGTAGAACTTTTTCATAGTGTACAACAACTTCAAAGAACTTTTTCTTTGAAGGTGATAATAAAAGCTGCTAGTTTTGAGACCTGCTATTTGTTGAGCCTGAGGATATGTTTCCCACAAATAGTATTCCATGTAATCCTACATTTAACATGTAGTTTAGGTAGTTGAGGCTTGGAGAGATCAGAGGACTTTTTCAAGACATATGATGAAGTCCGATCTCTTTATTTCTAAATTCAAGCTTTGTTATTCTCATCTGCCCCCTTCCCACACACCTGCTGCTAGTACCGTTCTTACTCTTGGGTAAGCAGGTTCCTCACCCTGGGCCCCAGCTTTGGAGGGCTCTTCCCCATGAGGTAAAAAGTCGAGGGGACCAAGAGGCTGTGTCTACTCAGGGCCCATGGCCTGCCCGTCCTGCCCCTGGGCATTACCGGCTCTATTCTGAATATCCAGGCTCCTGGAATTCCCTGACCAGAGGCCCCCAGTGGGCGTTGCCAGATTTCACAAACAAAAATACAGGATGCACAGTTCAATTTGAAATTTAGATAAACAGCAAATTTAGGACATACCTAATACTGAAAACTTTTTCATTATTTATCTGAAATCGAAATGTAACTGGGAATCCTGTATATTTTCTGGCAACTCCAGCTGCAGCCCACCTCCAGGGCCTCCTGACTTCCTCACAGTGGCTATTTGGGTAGAATGTCATGTTTAGTCGGCTCAGGCTGCCATGACACAATACTCTAGGATGAATGGCTTAAGCAACAGAAATTTATTTTCTCACAGTTACAGAGGCTGGAAGGTGAGGGCCAGACTGGGCTCCCGTGAGGGCTGTCTTCCTGGCTTGTAGATGGCTGTTTTCTGGCTATGTCCTCATATGGCCTTTGCTCTGAGTGGCTCAAAAGGAGAGAGAGGGGAAAGAGGAGGGTCTCTCTCTTCCACTTTTTATGAGGCCACCAGTTCTATTGGATGAAGACCCACTCTTTTTTTTATGAGTTCACCTTTTTTATTTATTTATTTTTTGGGTTAACATAGCCTTCATGTCATTTTCTTAGTTATTCTGTTAAAACGTTCATATTCTACTCATAGAAAGATTCATTTGTACCCTTGTAAGATAAACCTCAGAAGTGATCCCTCGAATCCCCCTCCCTCCACCCATTTCCCCCCTTCCTCCCCCCTCCCCATATCCTTAGGTTGTTATTAGGTTATAGCTTTCATATAAAAGGTTTAAATTAATTTCATAATAGGGGTGTGTACATTGGATACTTTTTCTTCCATTCCAGTGCTACTCTCAGAAGAACATTTTCCAGCTCCATCCATGTGAACATGAAGGACGTAGTCTCCATCTTTCTTTATGGCTGCATAGTATTCCATGGTGTACATATACAACAGTTTGTTGATCCATTTGTGGATCGATGGGTACTTGGGCTTCTTCCATGACCTGGCAATTATGAATTGGGCTGCAATAAACATTCTGAAGACCCCACTCTTATGACATCGTTTGGCCTTATTAACTCCCAAAATCTGCATCTCCAAATAAAGTCACATTGGGTGTTGATGCTTCCACAAATGAATTTTGAGGGAGCACAGACATTTACTTAAAAGTAAGTGTGCATGAACTCAGGTATGTTCAGCATGTAAGCATGTAAGCAAGTTCCGTCACAGAGCTAGAAGGAGGGCAGAGAGGGAGAAAAGGAGGCTGAGTGGAAACCTCCATGTATACCCTTGCTTGAGGTACACCTGCCCCAGGCCCCATTTATAGCACAGGCCGCTTTGTTTTCTAACTACCTTAATTTTCATTTGTGATTTCCATGGCCAACTTAGCTTATAATGCATGAATCCCTTTGCTTTCTTCACCTCCAACTGGAGCTGGGTTGTGCTGGTGGGTGTTAGAAGAAGCTACTGAGAGGCCTGGCCTAAGGGAAATTTAAATGCTAATGCAGACAGGTTAATTGATTTCTCAGTCTATGAAATGGAAAAACTGTGGGGTGTAAGGGTCAAAGGCTCGAAGCTTTTGGCTTTACTGTGTCAAGTATGCCCGACGGTGCATCAGACACTGCACCTCTTAGAGGCACATTTTTTTTTTATTCATAACATGTGAACACTAAGCCAGGCTCTTGGATTGTGTGAGAGTGAAATGAAATAACATGTGAAAGTATCAAAGTACTTGGCAGGTGTCAGGCCTCATAAATGTTGTTGAATCTGAATAGGCAGAAACAGACCCTCAGCTTCTCCTTCTGTGCAGTTCAGCGGGACCACCCACATTTTATATAGTCTGCAGCCTGATGGCCTGGGGTCTTCTGTGAAGCCAAGATGGCTCTAAGATACGCGTTCCTGTGTCATAGACTGTGGTTGTCACCTCTCCTCCCAGCCTTCTGGAGCATTTCAGCCCATGAACCCAAGGGTATGGCCTTCCAGAATCATCGGCCTCTAGGCCTGCAAAGTCAGAGTGACTATATACCATGGGAATTATAAGACTTTTTTCTGTCTAGAGGGCAAGAGGGCAAGGAGCAGCCACCTACCAAGATAGACTAAGACACTCCACAGAGCGGAGGCCTTAATTATTATAGACTGCTAAGATCAAGTCTTATTTAGAACCATTAAAGACAGACAAAGAGATTGCTTCCCACATAGGAAAGTAGGAAAAGAGAAATGTAGATTATTCTCAGCTTCCAGATGGCACGGCAGTGTGCCCAGGGCTTCTCTGACCTCCAGACTCTGCCTACACATCCTTCCATATTCCTTCCTTCCATCTTCTTCCCTCCCTCATTCCCTTTCCTCCCTCCTTCCTTTCTTGCATCTGCTAGCTGTCCTCAGGAAAACGGCTTCAAGAGAGAGGTTTTATTTGGATGCGGAGAGCATAAACTCTGCTGTCAGAAAGGCCTGGGGCCCAGCACCCGCTCTGCCACCTCTGGCTGTGTAATCATGGGTAAGCTACGTGAACTCTTTGCACTTGTCTTTCTTTTGACAGAAAATTATTGGCCTACCTTCACATAGCAGTGTCTGATTCTATACGGTGCCCACTAAGTGGGGACCATTATTATTGATGATGATGTTTACTATACATGTATGATTATACTTCATGCCCAATAAAGCATAGATGGTGAGTGCCCCATAAAGAATGAAGGTAGGAAGGAAGGAAGGAAGGGAGGAAATGCTTTCTGCAAGATTACTTTTACAAATTTTACAATTTCACAAAGCAGAAGACAAACAAAGGTGCAATGTGGGGGTTCCCTTATGCCCTGAGCCCCCAAGTTGGCTGCTCTTTTGAGGTTCTGGTGTTTGAGATTCAGTCTCCAGCTTGGCCTGACAGTTTGAGCATACCTGGCTCCTGCTTGCTCACTGTCTTGTCTGTCTCCATTCCCCTGTCCTTCATTGATGGAGGTCACAGTTAGCTGTGACCAATCCCTGATTACCTGCAGGATGTAACAAGTAGGCAGAATAATTAAGAAATCACAGGCACATACCTTTCAGATAGCACAATCACCCCCACCTCTGGCACCAAGTGCCCGGACAAGATGACTGCTGCAGTCCACTATGCAAACAGTTCCACCCATTGCAGGTGAAAACAATCTACTTTTCAGGGCGGGGGAAGGCTGATTTTGTGCAACAGAAGGCATTTAATTATTTAGGATGCTGGTGCCTTTTTCAGTTCAATTATTTAGGGGTTTCTGAGTACACGATTGTAAATTCAGCATTTGCTAGTCCTAAAGCTTGGGCTTGATTGGCTTAGATCCAACCTGCTCAGTATATCTCTCAGACGTGACAGTGATACAGACAAGATGAATGGACATCCCTTTGACAGAGAAGAGTACAGAGGAAAATTTATCTTTGAAAATTTTTGATTCATAGCCTCTAGCCCAAACAAATGGAGTACAGACTTTTGTGATGACACTTTCCCTTTCAAACCAACACTCATCGGAGAGATTTTTGGAGATCAATAAATAGCAATTTATGCAAAAGGAAAGATGTTTTTATTTTAGATAAGTTCCCCCATCCCCTCTTCAGATTGTATACGTGTCTTTCTTGAATATTAAGAATTGAGGGCAGGCTACCTGCTCGCCAGTGAGGGTGACCCGTGTTCCTATCTCAGATAAGAAAGCAACTTCAGGATGAAGTACCAGGGATTTCGTATTCTCTCTTGGAGAAATGAGTCTTTAGCACAGAGAAGCATGTTCCCCTAGGAAAGCACCCCTTCATAGTAGGTGAGAGTTATTTTATTTAACACTCATCACTTGTTGCCTTCACTGTGCTGGCTCTGGTAAGCACTTCTCTATAACCATACCCAGTTGTTTCTGTGAGATTATTTATTCTTTCATTGAGCATCTAATATGAGGTGCTAAGTTGGACAATGAGGATACAGTAGTATATAGATCCTATAGTAGTCTTAAGTCTCTGCCTTTGGAAGGCTTACAGTCAAGTTTGAGACAAAGATTAATTTAAAAAAGAAATAGTCCAGGTGTGTGGCTCATGCCTGCAATCCCAGCACTCTAGAAGGTTAAGGTGGGTGGATTGCTTGAGTTCAGGAGTTTGAGACCAGCCTGAGCCAGAGCAAGAACCCTGTCTCTAAAAAATAGCTGGGTGGTGTGGCAGTAGCCTCTAGTCCCAGCTACTTGGGAGGCTGAGACAAGAGAATTGCTTGAGCCCAAGAGTTTGAGGTTGCTATGAGCTGTGGCACCATGGTACTCTACTGAGGGTGACAAAGTAAGGCTCTGTCAATAAATAAATAAGTAAATAAAATTTAAAAAAGAAACAGAAAAACCAAGATGTAAAAATAAGAGTAGATAAGAGCCTATGACAAGGGACCCAAGATTGTGAGCCGCTCAGAGGGTATGTCAACAAAGCAAGGACTGGGTAGGGTTGTCATTTTTTGTAGCCCCAGGCCCTTGGTTAGCACGTGGCATATTGTCATTCTATTGTGTGAATAAAATCATCTCTTATAAGGCTCTTTTTACTCGAGAGTCTCTAATTTTAACAAGTAAAATCTGCATGTACTTTCTACTGAGCACTTATGAAGGATGAGTCACCATTCTAAATTCCCCGTATGTTAGTCTACTCTCTTCCCCCCTCAGACATTTCTGAGCAGGTGTTGGTACTATGCTTTCTTGATATAGAGAAGAAAAAAACAAGGAACTAACAGGTCAAAGCACTTGATCAAGGTCACATACTTATTCAGGGGTAGGGCCTGGATGCCACCAGACTTTAGAACCTCTGTCTTCACTACTCAGCTACACTGCTTCTTAGGAAGTGTTAAGCTCCCTGTTGGCCAGCAGAGATGTGATGAGTTCTGGTGAGTGGAGGAAACAAATGCAGATAGAAGATGGATAGCATGTATGCTCCTAGGAATCGGCACTTCTGACAGCAGAAGAGTAATAAATTGGATTAGAACGTATACCACCAGAGGAACAGTGAAGCTGGGTTAGAACGCACACCACCAGAGGAACAGTGAAGCTGGGTCAGAGCATACACCACCAGAGGAACAGTGAAG
>NW_003852401.1:7720222-7721870 GCF_000181295.1 Otolemur garnettii
ACACCACCAGAGGAACAGTGAAGCTGGGTTAGAGCACACACCACCAGAGTAACAGTGAAGCTGGGTCAGAACGCACACCACCAGAGGAACAGTGAAGCTGGGTTAGAGCACACACCACCAGAGTAACAGTGAAGCTGGGTCAGAATGCACACCACCAGAGGAACAGTGAAGCTGGGTTAGAGCATACACCACCAGAGTAACAATGAACCCACCTGCTCCTGGGTTCTGCGACATTGCTGAGTCCCTTTGTCCCCAGGCCCCTCTGTCTACAAGGCCTATGTTGCCAGAGGAGATTGGCCCCAGCTGGTGGCCTCTGGGGCTTCTGGGTGAAGGCATATGCTGCAGCCTCAAGGTTTCACTTTCCATTTCCCTCTGTCCATGTCCCTTCCCTGGAGTGAACATTTTTAGGTCATCACTACCTCTCCTTCTTGCACTGGGGTGCTGTCCTCTCCTGCTTTTCTTTCTTGCCCCCTTTCACATGTTTTGAGCCACATGTGGAGAAGGGAGATACAACAAGTTGGGGTTTGGGTGCCAGACTAGGCTGTATCCAGCTTGAGGTCATCACAATCTTTGCTATTCTTCTGGGACTCAACCTCTTCCTGGATCAGGGACAACAGAGCATTTCCCCCTCTCAGAGCAACAACAACGAGCTTCCAGGGAAGTTCTCACCACAACCTGTGCACCTGCCAGCAGACTAGGCTGTTCCTTTCCAGCCCCTTCACCTCTCCATTCTCCATCCTCACATTTGTTCCTCTCTGATCCCTCTCTTTTATACAAAATCTTAGATGCCAACTTCCTTCCTTGGGAATTCATGTTCCGTCATTGATTTCCCTTCTCCGAGTATATAACAAGTGCAACTGGGTTTTACTGTAGCAGGTGCTGACAGTCTATGATCCGCCCCCCTCAAAGTCAGTGCCCTGTACCACAGTGTGAGAGCTGGAGCAGAACTTATATCTTGAAAAGGAGAAGAAAAGAAAGTCTAAGGACTTTGCCCTTCAGCTGTGAGATTTGATTCTTGAAAAAACACTATTTAGAGTATCTTCTAGTTAGGGGGGTATTAGGTCAAAGCAATTCTAAGTTCCCTTTGTTCTCAAGTCCTGTGACAAGAAAAGCTTTTCAAAAATATTTGAAAATTAGTAAACTAAGAACATGCAAGTAAGGAATTTTGGAAGTTTCAAAGCTTCTGGTATTTCTTTGTGTAAAAAGAAGTAGGGATTTGGGGGAAAATATATCCTATTTTTATGGAAGACTGACCTCAGTAGGCCTTTAAATTTAGTGAAGAGAAAGTGAAGTTTCTATTCAGAAAGGAAAAAGGTCCAGACTTGGCCTCCAAGAAGCTAAACTGGAACTGACTATTTTCATTGTGGATGTATTGAAATTTCTTTTTTTTTTCCTTTCATATTTTTAAATTAAATCATAGCTGCATACATTAATACAGTTATGGGGTACAGTGTACTGTTTTTATATACAATTTGAAATATTTCATCAACTGGGTAACATAGCCTTCATGTCATTTTCTTAGTTATTGTGTTAAAACATTTATATTCTACATTTAGAAAGATTCACATGTACCCTTATAAGATGAACCATAGGCAGTCCCACCAATCACTCTCCCTCCACCCATCCTCCCCCCTCCCCTCCCCTCCCT
>NW_003852401.1:7723265-7787759 GCF_000181295.1 Otolemur garnettii
AAGATCTTTAAAATATGACAGTGGAGCTTTAATGGGGATTGCATTAAAATTATATATTGCTTTGGGTAGTATGGACATTTTAACAATGTGGATTCTTCCCAGCCATGAGCATGGTATGATTTTCCATTTGTTAACATTTTCAGCTATTTCTTTTCTTAGAGTTTCATAGTTCTCTTTATAGAGATCTTTCACTTCCTTTGTTAGGTAAACTCCCAAATATTTCATCTTCTTTGGCACTACTGTGAACAGATTGAAATTTCTATGACTATACTTCCTTTGGGAAATATATATATATATATAATTTTTTTTTTTTTTTTAGACCTCACAGTTCTTGAATATTATTGTTAGTTGTTGGGGGATGTGTGTGACACCTTTTGGGGGCAGTTAACCCAATAGATGTGGGCAAAACTTGGGCTACAACATTAAGACAGCAAGTGTTGAAGCCTGAGCTTGGTGGTTGAAGCCTGAGCTTGGTGGTTGAAGCCTGAGCTTGATGGTTGAAGCCTGAGCTTGGTGGTTGTTGAACATACACAGTAGTTGGCTGCCTGGACTGTTCCAAAATGCCCAAAGGCCATGTCGATGACATGGAAAGGTGAAGAGACATTATTTTTGTTATAGTACAGGACCGACACTCAGTTGTTTCATAGTACTAGTCATCTTCAATTCATTCCAGTTAGGCTTTTCTTTAGAAATGTGTAAGTTTGCATAAGATGATACTTTTAGTTCTCCATAAGACTTTCAACTCAAGTGGTTAAGCTGTCGTCAAATATTCTGGGACTCAGTGGGTATTAAAACACCAGGAAGATGATATAGATAGGTATGGACCATTTACCTGGACCACTTACCAGGTTAGTACAGAATCATGGCCCTGAAGAAAAGTGAGGTTACACACATCACATACCAAAGAAATCATAAACAAACCAAAGATTTTCATTGGCAAAGAGTAGTTAAAATATTTAATTGAATCCAGCAGCAGAGTCAACATATCATATTTTAAAACAATGCCCTCTGTGTGTCATGACACATAGGAAAATCTGACCATTTGCAAAAAGGCAACATTACAAGTCCATTTGTAGCCAAGTAAAGTGTAAATCATCTTAAAGGGGCTTATTAATAATACTGAGATAAAATTACCACTGATGCTTGGATGTATAGAATGAACAATACCATTAATCCATTAGAAACAGTTTGGGTATTTTGCTTTGATATAAGGGCAAGGAAGACAGCTATTCGAGTAGGTCCTTACCATTAGGTTTCTCCCTGTTAGCACAAGTCAAAACAAATACTCTAGTCTTAAACTATTTCCCTGATGTTAGTCAGAGCCCACCTCACTGCCTGGAAGTAAGTACCTATTTATAAGTGGTCAGGTTTCCCTACAGGGGGTGTATGACACATGTGGTTGATAGAAGTTACCAGAGTTACAGAGGCCAATGCATTCTGTAAACACATATCTGTAATGTATTCAAAATGAGGACAGATGGAAGAATGTGCCCACTGGATGATGAGACAGCAATATGATGTGTACTGTGTCAGGTCTTCATCAGGTATTGCTTCAGCTCCATGGCAGGTATATATTATGGCCTAGAGAATATGTGCACACGTTCACCCAAGGGAGCCCCAAAGAAAGGAAATTGCAGTAGGCACCACACAATTCATCTCTAGCCGCCCACCTGCCAAACACTGGCAGACTACTCAGGGTCACAACCCACATGTTGTGAACCACAATTTTACCTCCCTGGGTAGCATGTGGTTTTGAAGGCAAAGGCAGTGAGTTTACATTCCCAGATGCCATATGTATGCAGTTAGCAGACAACTATGGTCTCTTTATATGTACATGGCCACAAATCATTACAGATTGATGCCTGGCTGATGGACTTGATCTCCTGCAAATTCCCCATATGCTTCACCTTACTCCAAAATGAGCTGGAAGAAAACACACAGTATTGGGAGCTTTTGACAGAACAACGGGAAGCTTCTACTTATGGAACTGTGGCATGTGAAGCCACAATGGGCAAAGGTGGGAGAGTAACTATTTCTTAATTTCCTTATATATCTGAAAAGCAAACAGAAAAAAGGAAACAACTTGCAGTGGAAATGTAACTACCTGCTAGAACTTTCTTCAAGGTGGTTAGTTTGGATTTATCCATAGGAACTGAAAGAAAATAGCCACCTCCATAGGTTGTACAAAAAAACTACATTTTTTCTTTGCTCTCACTTTTCTTCCACTTTTTCTTCCCTCTCTCTTCCTCCCTGCCTTCCTCCTTCCTATATATGGTATGTATTTTTTTTCTCACACTATAAAGATCTGGGACAGTAAACAAGATGAACAAGTGCCATGAATAGCATGAGCTGTTGCGACCATAAAGACCCTTATGATCTATTATTATTGAGCTCCATTTAACAAATTTCTCCTATGGGTATCCTTAGAATAAAGATCAAAGATGGGAAATAGAATTTTTTACGGAATTTTTTAAATACAAAGAAAGAAGAAGCAAAAGGCTTCCTCAATTATATGTGTTCATGGGATGTACTTGGGAGATGAGCAGGGTAGGTTTGAGTGGTGATTTAGGGCCCCCACCTCTTGCCTTTGTTCATAAAATATTTCAAATGTACAGATAATTAAAGAAGCTACCACAAGCACCCAGTGTATCCACTTACCCCTAAGCTTTAATAAAGCCTAATTTTTCCATATTTGTTCACAAAATTATAATGACAACTTTGCAGTTAGAAGTAAAATTTCTGCATACCCCTTTTGACTTTCATCCCCTCCCTTCTCCCCAAAGGTAATTACAATAGAGGATTTATTGTTTATTTCCATACACATTTTATCCGTGCTTCCATTGATAGACATTTAGATTATTTCTGAGTTTTCACCACAACGTGCATTGCTATGCGTATTTCCATGCGCACATTTTCAAGATTCTCCCTAGAGCAGAAGCATTCAACCTTCTAAAGACATATTTTACACTATAACCCAGCACACACAGAAACACACACTCACTTAAAGGCTTGCACCCTGCTTTCTTAGGTTAGGTACCCTAGCAGCCAAGCCCAAGTTAGGATAAGAGGGAGCTAAAGCAAAGTTGTGGTTTCCACTGAGGTCTGGCTTCAGCCTGCTCCCTCAGGAACATGTGGACAAAACCCCAAATTTGTCTCACATGAGGAAAGGGGGCCCTGATTTTGATACCCCTTATTTGTCTGTCACTGGCTGTGGGCCACTTGGTTGGGTCAGGTGGACGGCATAACCTTCCAGACATTTCCAACTGAAGTAGCTCCTGTCAGCCACAGGCAAGCTCTGGGAAAGAAGGCAGCTGTGAGCAGTTAGCAGCTGATACAGAATTTGGGGATGAGCTCACTAGCCCCCCAACAGGGATCGGACCAGGGTGTCATCGGTAGCATCGAATACATCTCTGACGAGTGATACATGCTGATATTTTTTTCTGCTTCTCTCTCCCTTCTCCTTTACCCCGCTCCTCTTTCCACCTCTGCCCTCTACTTCCCACTTAAATAATTCCATTAAATGTTAACCTGCAGATTTAAAAACACTATTCTAGAATTTACCTGGAAGGGGAATTGCTGGGATACAAACATCAACCTGACTAGATGCTACCAAATGGTTCTCCAAAGCCGTTTAGCCAATGTGCTTTTCTGCCAGCAGTGTATGAAAGTTCTGATTTTATTACTTCCATGTAGACTCTTGCCAGCATTTTCAGGCTTTAATTTTTGCCAGACTTCTGGTTGTGAATGGATATATTATTAATGTTATAAATTGAATTTCTCTGATGATTACTCAATTGAGCAACTCCTCATGTTTATGGGTCTATAAAGTTTCCCTTTTGTAGCTTGACCATTTGGATTCATTCTTCTTGTTTTTGACTTTGAGGAGGTCTTTATACTGTTGGTGCCAAAAAATGTATACACATTTTAAGAAAGGAAAAAAACTGTATTAAATTTGTAATTCTTAAGTTATGTTTAACTTCTGCAATTACAAGAGGTGCTCAAGGTGACTTGTATTCATCTTTTGTTATTGGAATATATTGAGTATTAACAATTTTAATACAATATTTTCCTTTCTTAAAATGTCTATACATTTTTGACACCCTCTGCATATTCTAGAAATTAATCTTTTTCTTGTCGTTAAACTGCAAAAATACTCTCTCCTTGTGTATGACTTTTTATTTTGTAAGGTTTTTTGATGTATAAAAGTTTTAATATTTTATAAAATAAAATTTACCTATATTTTCCTTTATGTTTTATTCTTTCGGGTGGTGCAATTATTAAGAAATTCTTAGCTTGCAGACATGAGATTCTGCTTTATTTTCTTTAAACATTTTAGACTTTTCTTTTTCACATTCAGCCCTTTGTTCATCTATGAATTTCTTTTTTTATCTAGAATCGGTGTACAATTTTGTTTTATTTTCCACCTAAGTAACAAATTATTATGGCATTGTTTATTGAGGAATCCATCTTATCCTCACCAATTTATAAGCTACTTCTGTCAAGCATCAATTTTTCCTCCATACACAGATCTGTTTTTAGGTTTCTCTATCCAATTACATTGATCAGTTCTTCTGTGCACCTGCATACTCTTATAGTTGCCACAGCTTATGATAATTTATGATGCCTGATAGGGCCAAACTACTTATTTTGTTCTTCAAAAATTTCTCCTTTTTTCCCCCTTCCATATGTATTATAGGATCAGCTTTTTAAACTCCATGAAAATTTGTGTTGGGATTTTTATTAAAATTGAATTTACGTATCAATTTGAGAAGATATTTTTAATGACATTACTTCTTTCCATCAACAATGATGGTATTTATGCTCATTTATTTAGATCTTCTATGTTCTTTGAGCTGTCTTTAAGCTTCCCCTATAAAATCATAGCATACATTTTCTTAGACTTATATCTAGATAACATTGGTATTTTGTTAGATCATTTTATATCTAGATAAAATTGATATTTATTGATATTTTGAATGTTATTTTCTTCAAAATTATGTTACCTATATAAAACATAATTTCTATATTGCTAGTCCACAATCAGTAGAAATACGATTGATTGATATTTATAAATTTTCCTGAACTTTCTTATTGATTATAACTTGGTGTAGACTCTCTTTTATTTTCCCTATCTGCAAAGAGTGGTTTCCTTGTTCTTTTCTAAGTTTTATGGTACTTATTTCTTTCTCTTCTCTTATTTTATTAGTTATGACTTTGATTACAAAATTGAAGTGCTGTAGCCATAGCAGGTGAAATGTTTTATTAACATAGTGCTTGCCATAGGTTTATGGTATTAAGGAACTTGCCTTATCATTTATAATTCTAGTTTGCAGAGATTTAAAAAAATCTTGATGAATACTACATTTATTAAATGATTTTTCTGCAGCTATGAAGATAATTATACATTAATCTGTTTTATTCTGTACTTCAGCTGGAAGACAGATTTTCTTATATTGAACCATCCTTATATTCCTGAGATAAACCCTACTTGGTTTTTATGGACTGCTGAATAATTTGCTAATATTTTACCTAGGACTTTGCATCTGTTTGCAAATATATTCTTTTCTATATTCGAGTCCTTGTCTTGTCTTTAATCAACATTATACAGATACTTTATAAAATGAGTTGGAAATGCTATCTCTTCTTTTATTCTCCAAAACAGAAATTACCAGATGGGATACACAAACACAATCTAGGTTTACGTTGCCTATGAAAGATTCTCAAGACCAAGCTTTATTTTTTATTAGCTAAGTTTAAACATTTACACTGATTGAGTTTTCGGATCCATTTGAGCTTATTTCTAGCCTTTCATCTTAGGTTTTCTGTTTGCCTTCTTTATTCAGACTTATTTTCTTTGACTCCCTTTCTTCGAGTGAACTCGTACAGTGTCCACATTCTTTTCTCCCTTCTGCTGTTTTATAAGCGAGGCTGTTTTCCTACCCTTTTAGTTGTCACTCTTAAATGTTTTCTTAAACATTTAACCATACATTTTTCTACTAACATTTAGCTATTTAACATTTCTTTCCTCCTGCCAAGCATAACAAGATCTTAGCCTGCTTTTACTACCAATGAACAATGCCCCCATTCCAGCTTTTTATTTTGTTTAGAGCTCTTGTTTGTACTTTAAAAAATTCAAAATAATAGTTATTTTCATTTCTTTTTTTGTACTTACTCTTTCATTTCTTCCTCCTGTGTTCAATTTTCTTCTGATTGAGGTAAATCATGTAATAGTTCCTGTCATTTAATAAATGTCATAACAAATATGTTAAGTCTTTGTATGGTTAAAAAAAAAAACACTACCTTTATTTTGTCTATACAGTCAAAAGATTGGGCAAAAAAATTATAAGTTGACAGTTATTTCCTGTCAACACTGATGAGATTATTTTGTTATTTTTGGCATTGATTGCAGCAAAGGAAAAGTCTGCTATCTGAGAGCTTTCAAAATCTTTCATTTTCTTTGATGTTCTGCAAGTTTATTACAATATGTTCAGATGTGGATTTATTCTATACATTCTGCTCAAGATTGGGGGATTCACTTCTAATCTAAGGATTTATGTCTTTTTTTCAATTTTAGAAAACTACTATTTATTATCATTTTAAATCCTTCTTGTCTGCTTCATTCCGTTCCTTCCCAAATTATTACTACTTCGTGATTTCTCCTCTTTCTTTAAAGATCTAACACCTCCTCTGTCATCATTTAAAACAAGTCTCATCTTCTTCTACTCCAAATTAGTTTCTCTCATGGTAACTTTCTTTTTCTCAGATTCAACACATCAACAGTCCTGTTGGGTCTAATTTAGAAATAAGTCCAAGAATTATCCACTTCTCACCATCCTTGCTAATCCTCACTTTCCTAAGCCATGATTAGCTTTCTGTTTCTGCACTACATTCAAGTTCTTGTCTGGTATTCAATCTACGTTATACAGATACTGTTGTATAGTCTCTCCCATAGTCTGGTATTAGCATTTAAACTTTGAAATTGCACCTCCACCTCAAACACTCCCTGCCATTCTAATTGTCTGGATTTTTCTCCTTGGTAATTATCACAAGTAGCATGATACCTTTTTTTTTTTAGAAAAAAAAAAAAACAACTTTTCTTCCCCTCTTCTTCTTCCTCTTCTTCCTCTTTTTTTGAGACAGGGTTTCACTCTGTTGCCCCACTTTGTGCTGTGGCATCATAGGTCACAGCAACCTTAAACTCTTGAGCTCAAGAGATCCTCTTGCCTCTGGAGTAGCGGGGATTACAGGCACCTGCCTAGCTAGCTTTTCTATTTTTAGTAGAGAGGGGGTCTTTTTCTTGCTTAGGCTGGTCTTGAACTTCTGAGCTCAAGCAATCCACACACCTCAGCCTCCCAGAGTCCTAGGATTACAGACATGAGCTACCATGCTCGGCCAACTTTTCTTCTTCTTCTGATAATATTTACTGCCTCTTTTTCTCTCCAGTACATAAGCTGCTGAGGTAAGGATAAGAATGCTTAGAAGTATCAGGACTGGGCTGGGAATGGCAGTGCATGCCTGCAATCCTAGCACTTTGGGATCCTGAAGTGCAAGGATTGCTTGAAGCCAGGAGTTCAAAACCAGCTTGCACAAGGGCAAGACCACATCTCCTCTAAAAACAGAAAAATTAGCTAGGCATGGTGGTGTGCCTGTAGTCCCAGCTACTCAAGAAGCTGAAGCAGAGGATTGTTTGAGTGAAGGAGTTTGAAGTTGTCATGAGCAGTGATGATACCACTGCAGTCCAGCCAGGGAGACAGAGCAAGACCCTGTCTCCAAAAATGGGAAGTATCAGGACTTATGTCTATCTTGTAAACTATGTATACTAAGCACCTAGAATAGTGTCACACAGAGGAAGAACCTATCACACATCTGTGAAAGGAATATATACATATGAAGAAAAAAGGAATGAACTTCTCTTAAAGTATTTGAGTATTGATCATTTCCTTTTGAGCTAAATGTTCAGATTAGATATTTTCCATTGAAATATGTGAGAGTTGAAGAACTCAAATAGATGAATGTAATATTATTTCAGAGAACCAGCATTCCATTCTGGATCTTAACATGTGCATGTTTTTAAAGTAAGGGCATGAGGACTGCATTCTAAGTCAGAGAAGATGAGACATGCAGCACAGAAGAGAAAGCACTAGGAGACTTTGTAACCAACTGCCCCAGTGAAAACTAAACCAACCAACCCACCCACTGTCTTTCTAGGCTTACAATAGAGGTGCTGGAAATCATAGGAGACTTTCCTGAGACATGTGTTGTGTAACAAATCCCGACAAATATATGGATCATCAAAGAGATTTTTATTTTATATACTGAGAAACTTTATGATCCAGGAAGTGGTCAGGTCCTCTGGGATCTCCTGCTTACCCATATGGAGCTCAGATTGAATATGTGAGAATAAGAGGAAAGTTCAATTTTAGTGAACATGAGCTGTTCACAGCATGAGGGGTTGCATCAAAGGTGGTGGTGAAACAAAGGTATTACTTTCCCACCAAGCCCTTTTAAGGGAGGGCTGAAAGTAGTCAGAGTCTGGGACATAGAATGACAAAGAAAGGAAGGATGATTCCGTTTCTCCAGCTCATAGTCCCAGGGTGCTGTCACTGATCTAAAGAGCCAGGCATTGGGGGGGAGGGGGGATAGTAAATTAGTGAGAAATACATGGAAGCAGAAGGTTGTGAGAAAAAAACAAGTATTTTCAACCATAGAAAACAGGAGAAAAAAGGACTTAATTTAATAATTCAGTAAATAGTACTGAGTTATTTCTTTAGTAAAATAGATCATAAATTATATTTATATAGCATGTTCTTTCTCAAGTCATATAACCCACCTCATTAGATATTTTCTACCCTCTGAGATAAGTAGGATGACCCTTTGAAAGCAGGAATTGAGCCATAATTCTTTAACCATCTCTCCACTTCCCAAATAGGCTCTGCTGTAGTGCTGGGTAGACAATAAGCTTTTAAGGACTTGTTACTGTATTAAGTCCAGTTTACAGGTGGGGTGGAGAGAAATTATTAGCTAGTCATGGCACAGCTGGACCCAGAAGCAAGTTTAGTAAACTGTAAGTCTTGTGCACTCAGTATTTCATCCTGTGGCCTGCCAAATGTGCCATCCTCCAGAGACAATATAGACACAGGCACAGGAAGTGTGAGTGTTCTGAGTAATTATCCTGTGCTGATGGTCACTGATCTTCCTGATTAAGTTTAATAATCTACCAATGAAAGCACTATTAAGAGTAGCTTAGCATCAGTACAACTTGCTATTAGAAGCTTGGCACAGCCAATGTGTTGGCTGGAATGCTCAGGTGCATTCAACCCAGGAAATTTCATTAAAGTCTCCAAGATTGGCCTCAGCACTGGTTTGGTAACAGACACCCTCATTGCAGGCTTCCACGGTACTCCGGTCTGTCTGCCGTCCCCTCAACTTGCTTTTCTAGCAATATGCATAGTCTTCCCCAAACCCTGTCACATGTGTCAAAGTGTCTTTCTCTGAAAACGTCCACTAATGGGAATGCTGGGGGCCACCCAAATCAATTGAGTAGCTAAAAAATAAGGGCATCTAAGTTTCCTTCCTTCCCTATCTCTACTCGTCAGAAACAATGACAGAGGTAATATCGTTCACTACCACTTTTCCTTCCTCGGTTCCATAATTGTCTCACTTTGTAAAAATGAATTGAGCCATCAGCATTTCATCCTTGAGATTCCCTCATACACGAAATGTTCTCCTTGGGCTCCAAATGACTCTGGGCCTCTATCAAGACCGCAGCTCTAGCTGACACCTGGATTTCAGCCTGATGAGATGTGGAAATGGCACCCAGCTAAGCTGAGCATGGTCTTCTAGAGACCTGCTGAAGGTGTGACATGATAAATGTGCATGTTGATTGGAACGACTAGATTTGTGATAGTTTGTTATATAAGTGTAGAAAACTAATACATCTGGGCATTAAAAAATGTAATCCCTCCTTCTTCCTCAGATCAATCCTGTGCAAACTTGAATAAGTTATTTTACCACATCCAACATCAGAACTAGAACTTCATAGGATGTTAGAACTCCAGAGAATAATTTTGTAAGTTATCCTCTTAGGATTATTTTTCTACTAATTCATAAAATCCAAGTCTAGAAACCCCTGGATTGATTAATATTCTGGATACAGAGTATAGACTCTTCTGGGGTGGTTTTTGATGTTCCCAACTCAAGCATGCATGTGTGTGTGGGTTGTGGTGGTCATGAATAAAATTTATAAAAATAAAATGTATTTATTAGAGCCAGAATGGTTGAATAGGGCATTAGAAATCCAGGGGAGTATATATCAGAGGAACAAAGTTTAATTATAGACCAAAGACATAACAAGGATTCTTCTACCTAGAGTTAGGTCAAAGTCTCAGATAGCCAGGTAGTCAGTGTGGGAGACAGAATATGTGGGTATTTTCATATGACAAACAGCAAAAGTAAACAAGTAGATGAATTTGGAGATCTAGGATCAAATTGACAGTGGTTTGCAGTGCCTTCCTGGTATAGAACTAATCTCCTCTTGCATACCTTTTGGAAGCTCACAGCCCACTGTTGTGTTTGCCTTCACCCTCTTGCAGTCACTCATCTGTGGTGGCTAAGAAAATTACCCAGTCTACAGATTATACCCAGAGAAAGCAAATAGTTTGCCTGAACCTACATAGGAAATATTTCGGAAGCTTCTAATGTTTAATTGACTGGTTTTGCTTTTTAGGGTCATTGGAAAATGGATATAATCGATTTAACAAAATGCTTGGGGAGGTGCAAAAGTAGGAGGTGATGAAAGTTCTAGTGAAGATAGAAAAGCAATACAAAAGCAAACTGGGTTTGGGAATAGAGGCAGGAAACAGCCAGATGTGATTCAAATTGGAGAAAGGGAAGCCCAATTGTCTGGGGAACTATAACTTGAAACAGATACTCTGTAGGAGAAAGCAATCTGGAAAGCAGTAGTGTAGGGAAAGACTTGGGCAGCGCTGTTAAGACAAATGGGGTCTCTAATGCTGGCACAGAGGTCCAAACTGGTCATGCTGGGTTTAGAAGCCACAGCTGGAAATGCTCAATGGATATGGAAGAAAGAAGTAATTCTGTGGGCTGACATGTCTGAAACCATGCTCTTTATCCTTTCTGGCTGTGTGCTCTGATCCTCTGACTAGAAGGGAAGATCGAATATGATCTACTCCTAATGAAAGGGAGGGCAGGTTCTGAGAATTGATCCTCGCAGCTCTCAGGGCAGCTGCAGCTTCATGGACAGTTTCAAGCTTTGACCAATCACTTTGTTTACCCCCTAGGCACTCAACTATTATTATAGCCTGGAATGTCATACAATAAAAAATGTTGGGGCTTAGGGGCTTAGAAGACCCTTACCCCCAGCAGTAGCTTGTTTTTCCTTAGTACTCCGATCATGTTTGTTTATATATATATATATACACACACATATACATACATATATATATATATATATATATAGAGAGAGAGAGAGAGAGAGAGAGTACTATATATGAGATTGGAAAATTAAGTTCACAAACTTGTCCTAGGAAAAGTGCTTTGAAGGGTGGACTAGTCACTGGCATCAGTGCATAGCTTCCCAGGGGGAATACTTGGAAGGTGACTGTAGTGATGTCCAGCAATGAGGTATGTAGCACTTTTCCTGGGATGAGTTCATGAACTTAACTGTTGGACTTTGTATGTGCAGAGAAGAGCACAACTAATACGTGTCCTCTAGCGTGGTGAATTATACAAAGTGAACACATCTGTGTAACTGATGCCCAGATAAAGATGATGAACATCACCAGAGTGCTGTCCCCTCCTTATAAGCCTTTTCTGGTCACTACTCATCTCCTGTTAGAACTCAGCACAGATCAGTTTTGCCTGCTTTTGAACTTTATATAAAGGAATCACACAGTTGATAATTTCTATGTCCAGCTTCTTTTACTGGAAATTATGTTTATGAATTTAATTAATTTATTTTGTACGTGGATATAGAGTTTTCATTCTCATATGGTATTCAATTGTGTGAATATACTGCAATTTATTTATTCATTCTATTGGTGATAGACATTGAAGTGTTTCTATTTGGGGCTATCATGAACATTTTTGTGCTCGGCTTTTGATAAACATATATACACATTTCTTTCAGTCTTAACTATCATTGGAGGATATTTTACAATAACTTTCTCTAAATTTCTCTTTATATTCCTGAAGTCCCCTTGAGCTTAAGACACATTTTATTGTTTTCCTCTCTTCTTGGGAGAAAGATAAAAATAACCAATTGTTACTATTAACTAGTATTCTCAACTAAGCACACCAGAATGTTTATATACCTTTCTCAGAAGCATTATTACAAATAGGACATTTAATTCTTACAAATATTTTGTGGGAAATCTTTGTTAAAAAACTGATCCAGCTTTCCGCTACCATGATACTACTAAACAAGAGAGAGATCAATACCCACCCATTTAACCTCCAACAAATGAGGCATTGGGTGTCATCACTGGGCCAGAGGAAATAATAAGGGAGACCTCAGACCCAGGGTTGCTACCAAGATTCTCTTTGGGGAACCTCTAAATCCTCTGGCATGCTTCTTTTTTGATAGTTTAACAGAAACATCTGATATTTCTCCCTTCTCTGATGAAGACAGTAGAACTTCATTACTTAATGAGGGCCTAGATATTTCAAAGATCTTAAACATTCCTCTTCCCTGGCTCTTCTGACCATTTCTTGTTTCAAAAGAAATTCATTTTCTAAGGAAGAATAAGTATGTTCTCTAGCTCTTATTTGGAGGAGGAGGCAAAGAAAGAAACCACAATCAAATGTAATCTGACAGGTCACCCTGCTCTTCTAGTGTGGCATTTCTCTTACAGGATGCATTTTCCTCAAGCAAACTGGATACAATATGGTGCATTACTTAGGAAACACATTTCACATTATACTGACTGCCCAAGGCACCACTGATAGCAGGAACTAACATCACGATGGGAATAATAAAAAAAACAACCCTTAAATGGCTTTGTGACTTAGTATAAAAAAAAATAGGTCTGTCAATTAAGGGTTTTCCCATCCATAACTAACAGAAAGAGGCCCAGGCTAACTTAAACAATAACAACAAAGGATTTATTAGGAGGCTGTTAGGGCCATCACAGACTTGAAGTGATGGCTGAAGAGTAAGACTTCCTTGCATAATTTCTCTCTGGATGAAAGAAATTATGCAAGACCTACTCCTTCCCTCCCCACCAACCCTAGTGACTGCTCACTCCTTGGACCAATCACTATGGGTGGGGCCAGGTAGGCTGAGGTAGTTTCACAGGCCCAGCCTGCATCATGGGCTTTCTATCTTAAGGGCAGGTCTGTTACCAGTAAAGGGTCAGAGGAGGTGCTGGCAGACAAAAGTAATTGCCTTGCACTACAGAGCTGACAGCTGAGGTCATCTGTTTGCTGATGGAAATAGTATAAGAGAAAAGAAAAAAAGGTCTGATAAAGAAGTCCTGGACTAAAGACAGTGCTGAAAAATACAGGAAAAAGCTTTACATAAGGACATTCCATACTCAAAAGCTAGATTTTCTCAGGATATTTGTTTGCTATAACTACACATTTTTTCTGTTAAAAATTATTAAATCATTCCCCTGAGAACTGGAACTAGACAAAGATTCCCA
Source organism: Otolemur garnettii (assembly GCF_000181295.1). Taxonomy (NCBI): domain Eukaryota; kingdom Metazoa; phylum Chordata; class Mammalia; order Primates; family Galagidae; genus Otolemur; species Otolemur garnettii. The sequence continues at coordinate 7,736,927 of NW_003852401.1, forward strand.
CCTTTACCACTTCTGTTCAACATAGTGCTAGCCAAAGCAATCAGGCATGAGAGGGAAATAAAGGGCATCAAAATTGGAAAAGAGGAAATCAAACTATCTCTGCTAATGACAAGATCTTATACCTAGAACACCCTAAAGATTTCTCCAAAAGACTCCTAGATTTAATAAATGACTATAGTAAACTTTCAGGTACAATCAATGTATATAAATCAGTAGCATTTCAGTACACCAATAATGACTAAGTGAGAATCAAATCAAGAATTCAATCCCATTTATAAAAGCTGTAATAACAAACCCCCTCGGACCCCCATAAAAGAAAAACCCTAAGAATATACTAACCCAAGGAAGTGAAAGACAAAGTATAGAGACAAAGAGAACTACAAATCTCATGCTCATGAATAGAAAAATACAAATTGTTAAAATGATGATATTGCTCAATTAATCTACAGATTTAGTGCAATTTTTATCAAAATACTAATGCTGTTTTTTTACAGAATTAGAAATACTCCTAAAATTTGCATTGGAACCAAAAAAGAGCCTGAATGGCCAAAGCAATTCTAAACAAAAGAACAAATCTGGAGATATCACATTATCTGACTTCAAATTATACTATAAGGCTATAGAAACCAAAACAGTATGATACTAATATAAAAGTAGACACATAGATCAATGGAACAAAACAGAGAACTCAGAAATAAAGCCATGTATCTACAACCAACTGATCTTCAACAAAGCAGGCAAAAACATACATTGGGGAAAGGATACCCTGTTCAATAAATGGTGCTGGGAAAATTGGATAGCTATGTGCAGAAGAAGGACATTACATCCTTATCTCTCATCATATATAAAAATTAACTCAAGATGGATTAAAGGCTTAAGTATAAGATCAAAAACCACAAAAATTCAGGTAGAATACCTAGAAAAAACTCTTCTGCTCATTGGCCTATGCAAACAATGTATGTCTAAGACTCCAAAGGCAAGGGTAACAGAAACATAAATAAATGGTACAGTATGCTTAATTAAACTAAAAAGTTTCTGCAGAGCAAAAGAAATAAATCAACAGGGTAAATAGCCAACCTACAGAATGGGAGAAAGTATTCACAAACTATGCATCTGAATTTACAAGAAATTCAAATAAATCAGCAAGAAATGCTCCCCTAAAAGCCCTATTAAAAAAATGGGCAAATGATATGAACAGTCATTTTTCAGAAGAAGATATAGAAATGGCTAAGACACATACAAAAAATGCTCAATGTCATTAACCATCAGGAAATGCAAATTAAAATCACCATGAGATACTACCTTACCCCAATCAGACAATTATTAGAAAGTCAAAAAACAATAGATGTTGGTGCAGCATATGTGGTTAAAAGGGAATCATTAAATATTATTGGTGAACTTTAGATTAATACAACCTTTATCAAAAACAGTATGGAGATTCCTGAAAGAACTAAAAGCAGACATACCATTCAATCCAGCAATCTCACTTTAGGTATCTACCCAAAGGAAAAGAAGTCATATCAAAAAGACTTCTGCACTCATTCTAGAAAAAGTGCTTTGAAAGGTGGACTAGGTGCTGATATCGACACATAGCTTCCCAAGCGGAGTACTTTAAAGGTAATCATAGTGATATTCAGCAATAAGATATATAGCACTTTTTCTTGGATGAGTTCATGAACTTAATTGTTTGACCTTGTAGGTTTATCACAGCACAATCCACAATTGCAAAGCTATGGAATCAACCAAAATGCCTATTAACTGATGAGGGGATAGAGTAAGTGTGGTGTACATATACCATGGAATACTACTCAGCCATAAAAAGAATAAAATAATGTATTTTGTGGCAATTTAGATGGATCTAGAGGCCATTACTGAAAACAAAATAACTCAGGAATAGAAAATTGAATATTTTATGTTCTCGCTTATAAGTGGGAGCTAAGCCATGGGTATGCATGGTCCTACAGAGTAGTATTATAGACATTGGAGATTCAGAAGAGGGGAAAGTGAGTGGGGTTGAGGGATGAAAAATTATCTGTTGGGTACCATGTACACTATTTAGGTGATTGGTGAACTAAGACCCCAGGCTATACAATACATCCATGTAACAAAAAGCCTCTTATACCCCCATATACATTGAATATTTTTCTATTGTGAGTCTTGTCGTTCTTCCCATTGAAAGAACTGTTTCATAACATAGTTCTCAATAATATGAGGCTTCTTAGTGCTATGGTCTGAATGTTTGTATCTCCCACAAAATTCCTATGTTGTGAGCCTAACCTCCAAGATGATGTTGTTTAGAGGTAGGACCTTGGGGAAGGATTCAGTCATAAGGACAGGGCTGTCACGATTCGAATTAAGTTACTTACAAAAGAGACTCTAACCTTTATAACCATGTGAGGTCACAAAGAGAAGGCACCATCTGTGAACCAGAAAATGGGCCCTGACCAGACACTAAATCTGGCAGCACCTGGATCTTGAAACTTCCCAGACTTTGGAACCGTGAGTAACAAATTTTTGTTGTTTACAAGCCTCCTTGTCAATGATGTTTTGTTATGGCAGTCAGAATGGACTGAGCCACTCAGGAATGTAACTCTCAGAGTTGAACAGATATATGTGTTGAATAAAAGTTTTGCATACGTATATATAAATGAGACTGAACTATAATTTTTCTATACTGTATCATACTATGGTAGCTTCCATTGTTCTTGTCCCTTCAATAAATCTTTTGATAAATTGCTTATGGGCTTTCTGCAAATATACTAGAGATAAAGGCATGTTCATGGTAGACATAGTCTCTGTCCTTGTGGTGCTTAAGATTTAGTAGGGAAGACAGTTGAAACAACCAAGGGTTAGCAAGGTTTTAATTGTTATTATTATTATTATTACTATTATTACTTTATGGTGGTAAGAACACTGAACATGAGATCTATCCTCTCAACATATTTTTAAATGTATAAGATATCATTGTTGACTATGGGTACAGTGTTACACAGACGATCTTTAGAGCTTATTCATCTCACTTGACTGGGACTTTATGTCCATTGAATAATAACTTCCCACTTTCCTCCCTTCAGCCTCTGGTAAACACTATTCCACCCTTTGAGTCTATGAATTTGACTATGTTCATTGCAGCAGTATTCACAATACCAAGATGTAGAAACAACATAAATGTCTATTGACAGATGAATGGATAAAGAAATTGTGGTATATACATACAATGAAATACCATGCAGCTTTAAAAAGAAGAAAATTCTGCCATTCGCAATAAGACAGATGAAACTTGAAGACAGTAACGGTAAGTGGAACAAGTCAGTACCAGAGAAACAAATAGTGCATGATTTCACTTACCTGAGGGATGTAATCTGTTTTTCTACAAGGGAAATACAGGGTGGTAGATACCGAGAGAGATATAGATCATAATATCTGCCTCGTAGGGTTGTTATATAAGGAATAACAAGTAAAATGCCTTACTACAAGGCAGAGAACACAATAGACACTTAAAATATTATTACTATTTTTGACAACTTTTCAGGCTTTTTCTTCTATAAATTTTTAAGTTCCTGAGCCAATTTTGGTAATATCTATTTTTTGAGACTATTGTCTACTTTATCACTATATTAACATAAAATTATACAGAGTGTAATCTTCTAATTTAAAAAGTGTTATGTCTGTGGTTATCTCTATCTTTTTTTCCAAATATTTGTTTTCTCTTTTTTAGATTTAAGAGACGAGGTTGGTAAATTATAATAATTTTTGAAGTATTATTTTATACTTGAGTGTACATATTTACTGATTTTACTTTTTTATTTTTTAAGTTATCTGTTATTCTCATTAATCCCTTTTATCAATTTTTCTTATTTTTGTGCTCATTTTCTGACTTCTTAAATTTAATGATTATTACATTTGGCCCTTTTGCTTCATAACAAGGACATTTAAAAATATGAATGTTTATCTGAGGTAAATTTGGCTTCATCCTATGGGTTACGATATTTATTCTCTAAATCTTGTAACTCCAGTTTATATTTGTTCTTCAAGTAAAACATTACTTAAAGGAGAGTATAAAAACTTCTAAATGGCTGGCATTTATTTTCTTTTGATCTTTTAAATTAATTTTTTATAGTATGGTCAAGGAGATTACTAAAATTTCTGTTTTAAAAAATATTTATATTTTATTCATAAATATCCGTATTTGCACAAATTTTATAAATACACACACACACTTTTGGTTTTTGTTAATGTGTCATGAAGCCAAAATACTATTATTCATAGGCTGCCATGTTCAAGATATATATTTATAGATAAGTAGTAAATTGCTCACATTAATTATTTAGCTCATTATTAATTAGATTAGCTCTTATTAATTATTATTTTTAGCTCTCCTTTGTCCTTGTATATTTTTGATGTTACTGATCTGTCTAAAACAGAGAGTGTTCTGTTCATTGACCAATTCTATTTTATTTCTCTGGCTTTTACTTCATAGTTCAAATATTTTTCCCTTTTTATACTTGAAAGCAATGAGTTTTTGGTAAATATATATTTTTTGTCTCATATCTTTATAATGAATTGAACCACTTATTAATGTCAAATTGTCCTTTTTGCCTCATACTTATTGCCTTGAATTCTCCTTTTTACTAATATTAATATCATGACACCTATGGGGGGGGATATATTTAATACTTTTTGTCCTTTCTACTTAGATTTTTCACCTAAAATGGACTATCACAGAATTTTAAAAATTTGAATTTTTAAATATTTCAATAGAGCAGTTTGAGCGATTTATGATATGACTATATTTGATTGTACTTCTGATATCTTATTTTAATTATTTTCTCTCGCTTCCTTTTTTGGTCCTCTACACACACCCCACATAAACTAGAATTAATTTGCTTTTATTTTCTACAGTGCTCTGGAAGATTCATTTTCTATTTTAATTCTAGTTCTAAGTTAAAAAAAATTCTTCGACTAATATCTCTTTCATCATTAAGGTAAAAAATGAACACAAATCTTTTGAGGCCCCCTTTCAAAACAAAGAATTTAATATTCTTATTTTTTTCATGGTCTCTTACCTTCTTAGTTTCCAATTTTTAAAAGTATAATTTGGGGGGTTAGCACTAGATTACAGTTATTTAATTATTATTGTAATTATTATTCGACACCTCATTTCTAACCTTTTAAGAATAATATTTGACGGCAGTACATATTTTTGCAACCACACTTAGTATGATTTCTTTGTATAATTATTGTAGATTTACATCCTTGTCTAACTGGTTTCAACATTCAGCTTTGCAATTAACACGTATTGTTTTTATAATCACAAAAGTAACGCATATTTTTTAAAAGATAGAAAAGACTCATGTCAGTACCAAGAGGGAAGAAAATGCTCGTTAAAACTTTACGTCTTCTGTTATTGCCATTAGCAGCAGCAGCAGCAGCAGCTATTTTTGAGGGATGTCTTCAAGTGTGACGTATGCTAATAGCAATGAAACAAGGATTTTTCTCCTTCTTTCCAATGCCAAGGGCAGCCTTCTCCTTACAAAACCCAAAGTTCTTCCTGTTCCAGGACTCAGTGTAGACCTGAAGGGTTCATTCTGACTCTTCTAAGGTAGACCTGAAGAACCCAGCATCAGCAGTGTGGCTGTGACAACAACCTCCCCTCAGACTTTCCATCCCCCTCATCACTTATTAGTCCTGGCCCTTGGAACCCTTGATGTGCATGAGACCCTCTGCATGATGATTTTGGCTGTCTTTTATTCTCTTCCTTAAATACTCTTGAGCCAAATGTTTGTCTTTTGTCACTGCTTTCTATCAGCTGTCAGATTTATTTTTTTTTAAAGAGCCATTTGTTTACTGTCATAAATTACCTTTCTGGTTGCCAGCACTTGCTTTAAATTTTGTATGTGACATTCATGTAAGCTCTAACTGCAGGAGGCCACCTGCCCCTCTGACGCGTCCTGCCAGGTGCTAGGTCTGGGTGTGTGTGTACGGGTGTTAAACCTGTCCCTCAAAGCAAACCGCATCAGGTATTTTATCCCCCAGAAGGCTGTGGTGGGCTTGTTCATCCTGTGTGAAGGTAAACTTCAGAGCACTTGGTTCTTGGAATTCGGGAAGAAATAACAGTTGCTAGAACCCCCTGACAATGAACTGTTCACAAGACCCCTTCAATTAAGCTGTCTGCAGGTTTTAAAGAAAATGTTTCAATGTTCTAAGCACTCTCTGTCATTTGAGGTATTGATATATACCTATGAAAAGCCCCATGCAAAGGTTGAGGAGGAAAATGTTTTTTTAGTTATTTCATATTTCAGGCACGCTTAAGCCAAATGTATACTTTTGAAAGTCTTTCTTATTTCTTACCAAGCACAATCTTGATGTGGTTTCTATTGATCCTTGTTCCACTGCGGATTAGGTAAAAAAGAGTCACTTTTCTTTCATGGATATGTTTGGCTTTGAGGGGGCTTGTGGCCGGAAAAATATCAGTCTGTGATCACTTCATGCTTTTCCCCAGTCACAGGGGGAGTGCGGCTGGCACTTGGTTTCAAGGTGCTGCTGAATGTCAAATGAGCGCTCTGAAAACTCCCAGTCTGAATGGGGATGCGGGAGCCTCCAGTCTGCGGGTGTTCCTGAGTGACAGGACTAGACACTATTATTCTCAAGACTGCAGTGGCTGTTCAGAGTAGTAAAGGAAGCAGTGGGTAAGTTCTGGGAAGAGAGAGCTCTTTTAGAACTGTGTTTTAGATTTTAATAGAGAGGGCTTTCTTAGAATATTTTTGCGGATACCGAGGTTATGAGCAGTAAGGAAGGGAATTAAAAAAACCAGTGGTTTCCTTGCCTGGCTGCTTGGCTAGAATTTCACAAAATGAATGTTATCTTCAAAAAGACTAAAAACAGGGTGATTCATTATAAAAACTGTGTCTTCAAGATGCCAAACAAGTGGTTACTGATCCTCATCTGTGACAGCAAGTGATGCTGACCTTTGGGCCTGCTGTGCTGAGACCTGGAAGTGCTCTTGGCTGAGTGCTGTGGGCCATCATGATAGGAATTAGTGAAGTTGAATGAATACTTTGCTGAGCATTGGCTTACATTGTATCTCACTTAATGCTTGCAGCTGTCTATGAATTATATTACTTACATCTTCACTTTACAGAGAAGAATCTGAGTGTCAGTTAGGTTAAAAAAAATTATCCAAGTTCACAGAGCTAGTAAATTGTTGAGCTGAGGTTTGAACCTACACAGTGCACCTTAATTTAGCCAACTGGGCTCTCATTGCTGACTGGCCAGCCCGCATTTCCTTGTCTTTCATGTCTAACAATTAGCTGCAGAAATCCATGGAGCTTTGCTAGTATTCCCCCTGTTTGAAGGTCAACCTTTAAGTAGGAGTAGGTCCCAGCTCCAGGAGGAGTATTTTCATAATATGGCCACGACTCTTCTGGGCAGTAGCCTGCGAGGGTGGGTCTATCGACTCTTTCTGGAAACAACCATAGCTGGGCTATTTGTTCCTTTATTTATGGTTCATGATCACCACCAGCAAATTTCCCTGAGAAGTGCATTTAAATATGCCACATTTGTACTACCCTATGTGTCTGCCGGGTTAAACATTTATGATAAATCAAGTTTTTAGGTGCCCTATGGGGAAAGTGCTGATGGAGAAATACATCTGAAGCAAACTTTTCTCTTAGCAGTAGTTAGTCCAGGAAACAGACTCTATTTATCTTTCCAGAGCCTATGTGAGGAGAGTACAGACCACCCAGAATCATGACTCTGCATGTCTGAAGAGGAAAAGATAGCACCTGAACTTAGCCCTGGGCTCATTCAAGCTCCTCCTGTGCCATACTAGCCCCTCTCCCCTTTCTCCAGGAAAATGGAGAAACCATTCACCCGTGGCTATCTCTACCTTTCAAGCCTGGCAGGGTTGGTCAGAGCCTACTTTCCTATGGAGCCTTCTACCCTGGCCAAATTAATCTGCTTAAGAATGCTGATCTCAGTACTTGTGTGGTTAATGGCTACACCAGCCTGCGTGCTTGCACTCATTCCTCCCAGACACCTTTTCTGATCCTTTTCCCTCACTGATAATGATGTCATTTTTTCCCCTTCCTGACCTTGCTCACCATTTGTAACTGTGTATTTATTTGTTCGACTTTTGTTAAAGCCTGTCTCCTTCACAAGACTTCAGGTTCACTGAGGGCACACAGTTCTGTTAGCATCTTGAATAAGTGTCTTGCTACATACATGTTGAAAATATTCTAAATATTTGCTGAAGAAATGCGCTTCTCCTGGGCTCTGTAGCAACTTGTGCATGTAGCTTGTTTATTATTAATAGTCTGCCATTTATAGCAGACTCCCCCACTCACTGGACCATAAAGTTATTTGGTAAATAGTTAGGAATCTGGCTCTCCTAGCAAAAAAGGACAAAAAGCAGGCCCCCAGACTCTCATCTTGGTGCTTCCCTACCCTAATCCTGTCCCCAGCGAATGCTCACACCTGGGGAGGAGGGAACACTCTACCAATCTAATCTACCAGTCAGAACTTGGTGTGCCAATTGCAAAAGGCTGCAGAGGACTCTCTAGCCCACAAGCCAGCAGCACAGGTGCATGGAGTCTGGAAGGGGCCTAGAGTAACCTTAGGACTAATTATCATGTCATTAGCTTAAATCTACATTGTGGTTTACACTGCGCACCCCCACCTTTGTGGGCATTCAGAGAGGCCATGGGAGATCTGCCTGAGCAGTAAGAGTCTGCTTGCATGGTGACCTCTGAATCACAAGGTGGGTCCAATCCAGCAGTATAAAATAAAACCCCTGGCTCAAACCAAAGTCTTTCCTTGCTGTGACAGTGGGAGCCTCTTGGTTTTCTATGGTGAATGTATCTTGCTTTGTAAACTGATGTCTTGCTCTGGTCTTCCTCATCTTTGTCTTCCTCAATTAAACTTTGTTTCACACTTGCCTTGCTTTGGTGGGTCTGGTCATTCTTCAGCCAAGAGCACACCAAGAACAGAGAAAGCAGATAGCTGCCCAACCCCTGACAAGTTTACTGATATAAATACTTATAATCTCCACTGCATATTGTAATGACAGGCACATGAAAGTGTTTAATAAAAGTTGAATGAAATTGAGTGGGTCCACATGACTTATACCTAAACTCTACCATCATGGACAGAAAGCTTTTCAGTTCAATCTATTCAACATTCAAATCACCATTAATTGTCCAACTTTATGTATTGTATTAAGGATACAAAAAAGTATGACCTGACAGTGTAGAAAGAAAGACATACAGAAAGAGATAATTATAGGCAAAGTGTTGCATGTGCAATGAAAAAGATTCCCCCTATTTTAACTACACAACTGACTGACACTGGGTTTTCTCCATGTAGTTCAACCAGAAGAACATATTACAACAGAGTGCGGAAGCAGTTATGAGAATTTAACACCCATTAAGCCCGACATTGAGACTTGCAAAAATGTAACACAATGGCACTCATCTCCCCAAATGTTTTATGAAAGAAAAATAGTGATAAACCGTAGTAATTTAAATAAAGACATATTACTCATGTTGATATGTAATTGGCTTATGAGCTTCAGCACTCTATATTATAATAGAGTGCTAAAGCTTTGGGTATCTTTTATCTCTGGGTAGCACAGAGAATAGTGAGTTGTTCAATCTGAATCTTAACGGTTCAGAATTAGATGCTAAATCTAAATAAATTCAGACTCTGAAGCTGAATAATGGATGCATTCATCCCTTCAATGAATGTTTACTTGGTATCTACTAAGTACTGGGCACCTAGGATAGTTACAGATTCAAACAAGATGCAGTGTTTACTCTCAGGGAATTCCATCATGTGAGGGAGATGAATCATCAAAATGATAAAAATGGTATAAGCCAGCAGTTCTCAAATATTTTGATCTGGCTAGGAGCCTGTGGCTCAAGTGGCTAAGGCGCCAGCCACATACACCTAAAGTGACGGGTTTGAATCCAGCCCGGGCCCACCAAAACAATAATGACGGCTGCAACCAAAAAATAGCCAGGCATTGTGGCGGGCGCCTGTGGTCCCAGCTACTTGGGAAGCTGAGGCAGGAGACAGGCTTGAGCCCAGGAGTTGGAGGTTGCTGTGAGTTGTGATGCCATGGCACTCTACCCAGGGTGATAGTTTGAGGCTCTGTCTCAAAAAAAAATTTTTTTTTTTGATCGGAGGACTCTTTTATTCTCTTGACTATTATTAAAGAACTTCCCCCTACAAAACTATTGTTTATGATGATCATATATTATTAATATTTGTTGGGTTAGAACTTAAAACAGAAATTTTAAAAAAGATTTCTTAATTGAAAATCATAAGCCAATTACATATCAACATGAGTAATATGTCTTTATTTAAATGACTATGGTTTATCACTATTTTCTTTCATAAAACATTTGAGGAGATGAGCACCATTGTGTTACATTTTTGCAAGTCTCAATGTCGGGCTTAATGGGTGTTGAATTCTTGTAACTGCTTCTGCACTCTGTTGTAATATGTTCTTCTGGTTGAACTACATGGAGAAAACCCAGTGTCAGTCAGTTGTGTAGTTAAAATAGGGGGAAGCATTTTCATAGCCTTTTCAGATAATTATAGTTTTTCTTTGACCCTACACCAAAACTTGACAAGTGATAGTTTCATAAATGTTACTGGTAATGTGGAATCATAAACCAATCAATAAACTTTTTTACACTCTGTCACATAAAATTTATTCTCCTGACTATTATAAGATTATATTATAGTTTACACTATAAATGGATTTTTAACCAAACTTGATTTTGTAATATCAAATATTAGTTGTTTGGAAAGGATACAGTTCACCAACTGAACTATAGATGCATTTCATTACAAAACATCAAATCATGATGTAGACATAATAGTACACCACTAGTACCACATAGTACAACATCACACGCATAGTAAAACATCAGAGAATTCATTAACATCACTGATGACCTCATCAGAAGGGTCTTGAAGTACTGGGAAGCTGTTGAGCTCATGGTGACATATTTTCCAAAATTCAAATTTCTGCCTCAAAGTTCTTCATTACTGACTCCAACGAGAGTCAGTTGTTTCCTTTAACCTCTTGGTCTCACTTCCTTCATTTTGTAGACAATGTCTGCTGAATACTGTCTGAATAACCATAGCTTTTATGTAAGTCACTATTTCCCATGAAGATGGCATTCCATGAGAAAATCGAGTAGATCAGCTTGCAACTCAGTCATGCAGCTGCTTTCCTTCAGACATCCAAGGAAACTTTGTACCTTAACGTGTAGAAAGGTTTTGTGTGTACTTCCACTTTCTCACATAGTTTAAAAATTGTGAACGGAAGGGCCAAGTTTCATTACAGGTGTGCTTTTTAACCAGTCATCAGGGGTATTCTTAGGTGAAACAAGTTGCTTTTGTTTGTTTTACTGTCAGTGCATGGGGGGGAAGAATAACCACTGGCACGTGGTATTTCTGCCAGGATTCAAGCCAAGGTGCCAGCAGTTTCACCTCCCATCGCTTTTGCAACATCAGTACACCGTCAACACAGTTGATCCAGGATAAATCAAGAGATCAAGTAAAATTAGTCAACACTGGATAATTTAGCACCACTTGTGTTTGTCGTCTGGGGTTGACATGAGAGGTGATCTTCTCTGATGATTAGTTGGTGCTGACAGTGAAAAAGCAAGCAAACTAGCCAAGTTCGTAGATGATTCTGTTTAGAAGGCATAGGTATACTTCTGCCGAAGACATAGCAATCCAGTCTTTATGTTTCCAACTAAATCTTTAATTGAACAGATTATTGTATTGTTTGAAAATGGCAATGCTGTGAATTCCTGGACTAAATTTTCATCTGGCAGGCGTTCAGTGATTCAACTATAGAAGTTTTTATAATCTTGCCCTTATTGTGCGTGTTTCTCTAGGTAATGCATTCGATGACTTAGTCTAACAATTGCCTCTGGGACTTATTCATTTCTAGTTCAAAAGATGTAAGCAATAATTTTTGGCTTTTAGGAGCTCATTATATCTATGTTTAAAATACTTATTCCTTTATCTTTATACTCTGAATCTGTTTCCAATGTATTTTTTTTTAACTTTCTTTTGTATATTGAGTACAAGTCAGCCAAGGAGGATGAATTAGTAATGTGACTCTGTTTTTGAACACAGTTTGTGTTACTAAGAGTTTCTGCCCATCACAACTGAAGATGAACTTGAGTTCAACTTCAAAAACTATTCGTTGGAAGGGGTACCCTTTCCCATTATGGGTCTGCTGATGTGTATATATCATAGGTCATTCCAACAAATGTGAATAATGAAGGTACCATTGGACCAGTGTTTGGTTGGGTTGTATTTTTTTCTTCCAGTTTAAAGTATTTGTCTATTTTTACTTGGTACTCCCTGGGTGCCAAGTCCAGGATTGCAGGTGTCTAATTGAAAGAATGAGCTTCTGGCTGCAGACAGGAGCCAGGTTAGTTTTCCCATATGTTGATGATTTCTCTTTACTTGAGAGACCCTGTCACTGACCTACAGTATGGTATACAGTTAAAGCCCAGTGTGATGCTGTCAGCATGAGGATGAGGTTTTAATTGTAGTTGCATGGACTGTTAGGGTGGGAGGGGATTTTGAAGCCATCTAGTCCACTGGTACATGGAAGTCCTGAGGGCCTAAGTTGTTTGCCTGACTTCTCCCACTAACTAATGGTAGGGCTGAGCCAATAAGTTAATGCTTTGATATGCAATGGAGCTGATTAGGACCAATTTACATGCTAACTTTCAGGGCAACTCCCTGAAATAAGAAGAAGAACTACACTATCTAGTTTAATTGCCACAACAACAAAACGGTCATAGCATGCAGTTAAGGTAATAGGTGCTCCATGCTGAAAGGGAAAGGAGGAAATCCATTGCTAGGCAGAAACACTCTGGAGATTTCCACTCTTGCCCTGTTCACAGCTGGGCTTCTGTGCTATTAAAGGAGAAATGACATGCTACCCCACACTTTCTTTGCTTGTTTCTCGTTTAAGTCAGTGGTTCTCCAACTTTAGTGTGGATAGGAATTATTATTCAGGGATGTGTGTTAATTAATGAGGGATTTAAGGATATTCAAGCCAATTTTGCTAATAAGCAATATTTGCCAACCCTTGAAATCTAACTCTAGATGAGATGGAAATCTACTCCAGTGCATTAGGAATTTAGTATTTAACACATTTGAGTGTTTCCTACATTAAAATTTTAAATATAAATTTAAAAAGTGAAATTTAAATATGTGTTTTGGGGAAGCCCAAAAACTACTGTTATGTTAACAGTAGTTCCTTCTTTCTTCCATTTCTTGTCTCAAAGATCATGCTTAAGGGGTTGTTTCATTATAATTACATGTTGTAAACTTCTACCCTTCCCTTCTTCTTCTTCTTTTCTTTTTTTGTAATACTGCAGTAACCTTGCCTTCCTCCTCTCCTCTTCCTTGTCCCAGAACACTCTTTCACTTTTCAGAGCATTCAAATCCCAAAGGAGAACTATGAACTCTAACCCACCAAGCCAAGCCAACTTTTATGGTGCCTTATTTTATATTCTTATATGCTGGCAACACCTCCCATCTCTTCCTGCCTGAAACCCACAATTGTCCCCTCTGGCCTCACCATAACTGCTTTTTTCCCACCTGGCAAACAGCCTCACTGAATTCTGGGTGGCAGGCATTGACCAGACTTCAATAAAAATGCTCCTGTCGAAAATGGCACCAAGTTAGGTGAAGAACAAAGACACTGTAGCTTCAAAGAGGAAGCTCTAGTTTCTGCACAGAAGGGGTTTCACACAACTTCGGTTAACAACAACAACCACGTCAGGGGAAGAAAAGGCCTTGACTACAAAGAAAGGCCAAACAAGCAGTCTCAGCCCTTCCTTTCTTTCTCTGGTGTGGTTAGCACAAAACCTGATCAGGAGAGCAGTTCTTTGATAATCGTTTGGACCATGACGGCCGTGAGTAGCACTTCTTCTGCCTCATATATTTCAGCAATTCATGGAGATCTGAGTGCTCTGTGTTCACCCAGGCTTAGAGTAGAACACAGCATGTGTGTGTGCAGCCCACCCCATGCACTATGGAATGGAATTCATTGCCTAGAAAAAAAATCTGTCAACTTACCAAAGATTACAGTTCAAGTTTTCCCCTCCCTCCTTTCCTTCCTTCCTACCCTCTCTCCCGTCCTTCCTTTTTCTGTCCTCCTCTTTCCTTCCTTCCTTCCTTCCTTCCTTCCTTCCTTCCTTCCTTCCTTCCTTTCTTCCTTCCTTCTTTCCTCCCTCTCTTTCTTCCTTCTTTCCTTTCTTCCTTTTCCCTCCCCCCCTCCTTTCCTCTGTTCCTTCCTTCTCTCTCTCTTTCTCCCTCTTTTTCTGCCTATTCTAGTCAACTGTGATGTGTGGCTATGTAGGAGTGGCAAATGTACACTTACCCTAATTGCCATGTTTTTGAGGAAAAGAAATCATGAACAGTGGGGAAATAGTGGCTAAGTACACAGGGAGAGAGAAAACATTAAAGGTACAAACAATAGACTTTTTTTTAATATTACTTGTTTTCTTTCCAGACCCAAAGATGAGATTTTTTTTTTTAAGTCCTGTACATAGTCTTCATTGAGAATAAAAGGGGACACAGTCCTTGGTGGGATAAGGCAGACATTAAATATGTTAACAACTTAGACAAATTTAATATGCTTACATTTCCATCCTTGTTCTGTAAAGCTACTTCTTCTAGTTTATAACAGGAGAGCTTTTCTCCCTCAATCTCTCAGTTTCCTTCTCCCCCCACCCCCAATTGTCCAGCTTTTTCTTTCTCCTGTGACCCCTCCCCTCCACCCGCCTTATTCTCTGTTATCTCAGAGGTGGACAGGAGCCAGGCCTAGCTGTGGTTTCCTGCCATGTCAGTAGCTGCACCAGTTGTTGATAAAAATCTGGCACCGAGAGATGAGGCCATCTGTGGTGAAGTTTAAACCTATTTACCTCTCTGGCAAGCTGGCTGAAACCTCTCTTTCTCTGTATTCAGTGAGGCTGAAGATGACAAATGCAGTGGGATTAAAGCCATGGGATGAAGTTTGGGGCAAAACAAAACCTTCTCCAAAAACAGAGCTTATGATAGCTATTAGCTGTCAGGATGAGCATAAGCTAGTGTCTGGAACACAAGTCAAGGAAATTCAGCTCCAAGTCCCACTCTCTGCACACTTGAAGGAGGTTGGCAACTGGCTGAGTTAGTTTGGAGTTCGAGTATTGGAAGACGCAAACTGGACTCTGCCACTTCTTTGTTCAATGACCTTGGAATAATCCTGGGCTTTATTTTGCAATTGGTAGGGCAAACATTTTGATTTAGAGAACTGTTCTCAGATATAGCTAATGAGCTACAGAAAACCACCACAATTTGACCTCTAAATATTATCTGCAACTTGACCAATTATCTGAACCACCATAGTTGAGTCCAAAAGACTTCGGTTGCTTCCAAAAATCCAATCAACCCTTAAACTACCAATGAGACTATTCAGACAAGCATGAAGCTGTGAAGTCAATGCCAAATGCTTTGGACAATGGCAGCATCCTTGGGCAGAGGCCAATTTACCATGAAGCTAATAACGCTTAAGCTTCTGGTTCTCTTTTGAGAACCTGAGAGGGATGCTAGCAGTGTGTTCACATGTTTGTATTCTTGTTGCAAAATTTGCAAAAGTAAAGTATTTTAAGTCCAATGAATTGACTATTGTCTCCTTTTCAGCTTCCCCTCTGTTAGATTTCCCTCTGGTTATATGGGGTTGGAGTAGTCCAAGACAGTAGAGTTAGAGATAACATTGAGTTTGGCTTTAGTGGGAGGGATTTTTGAGAATCAAAGTCTCTTCCATATGTGATTACTGCTACCATCTTGGGATAGTAACGGGTGCCAGGTACATGTCTATAGCCCAAGGCGCTGACACACCTGGTGATATGCACAGAGAGACAAGGCCAGAAATTGACTCTTCGTGTCTGGATAAGAAAGTGTCCCATGATGTTTGGCACTGGAAATATGTGGGAGGTAGGGGAGAAGCAAGATTTGAAATGTATGGAACCAGAGGCTGATCTGGGGAATGGGGATAATATTTTTTACCTATAATGTAAGGTTGTTATGAAGATTAAACAAAGTAAGGCATATGGCCGTGTTAACCAGTATCTAGTATACATGGTTGGTAAGGAAAGATACTGAAGATCCTGGTGTTTGAATTCCAGTTAATAGAGGTTCTCTCACTCTAAGCTTAAAACACCCTCAAAATGCCTCATTGTGACATTACTAATGAGAGTCAGATTCTCCCAAATGTCACTGGTAAGAAGAGAAGCCCATCTGATATTATTAAGCAGCTTTCTGCTGTATTGATTGCTGGGTTCTCCGAGGGTAAGAACATCTTTGGGCTTAATAACACATGGTGCCTGTCTTGGGACATGAGTGCTCAACAGCACTAACACACTTCTCTGTTCTTTTCATTGGTTCCTAAGTACATGGTCTCCATCCATTCTGAGTTTTAAAGATGAAGTTGAAATGGACCACTTACTCTACATTTGGTATCATTTCTAAAGTAATGGCTGAAATCATCTCTAACTAGAGAAGTTAAAAAAAAAAAAATGACACCTGAAACATTCTTGTCAGTTACTAAGCTTAGGCTGGCTAGAAAAAAGCTTTTCTTTGAAGGAAAAGGGCGATGCATCCTGTCCCTTGCCTAGTCTACCTTCTGTTTCTTTCTTTTCTTTCTTTTCCCTGTACTATCCAAAAAAAAAAGGAGAGGTGCCTCATTTAACTGAAAGCAAGTTTCCCCACATCGGACAGCCAGATCCATATCCCTTTTAGCCCCGGCATCACCTTGGTGAAACTTCAAGAATGTGCCCATACACAAAAGAGAATTTGCTCCTCCTCTGGGAAACTGCTTTCTCAGGGCCCCACCAGGTTTGCCAGAGCCAGTTGAAAGTTTAGCAATCTTAACTGTGCTTCAAAAGGTCAGACCCAGCTGAGATCCCAGCTACTAGGTATTAGCACCTAGGGATGGATGGTGGGGTGGGACGAGAGGTAGGGGGAGTGGAGGGAGAGAAATTGTGAGAGAAAGAAAGCTTGCTCTCACTCGAGGGGACCCCATGTGTTCCACAAATTGCTTCTCTGCTGCACCCACCCAGCCACCATGAGTGTATAAAATAATTCCTCCTTTGTCTGCCAGCTGGCTTTCAAAGCTATGGGGATGAGCCTGCTGGACCTGTCTGGGAAGCTTGTTAAACTGCATGGAGTAAGTCAGGGAGAGGGAGGGGTGGGGAAAAGATTAAAGGGTGAATACAATCTGTGTGAGGCAGTGGCCCTGACTCTAAAGAAGCAGATGATCTAAGGAAAGGAAGAGCTTCCTTCTAAAACCGGGGACTGCATGCAATGCAAATAACCCCGCCTGCAGCTGCCTCTGGCAGACAGCCACCCGCCTCCAAAGAATAAAGTCAGAGCAACAATTCCCTCCTGAACCCTGAAGCTTAGTGACTTCAAACAAGAAAAAAGAAAAGTGACATGCTTTTTTCCCCTTTCCCCAGTGAACTCATCCATTCCCCAAATTGTGCTGATGACCTCATCATCTGCAGCTGTGGGTTCCAAACTCCCTCTCTCCTCAATCCCCGGGGATCACATCTGGTGTGGAGCCTTGGTACCTGCGTCTGCAGCATCTGGAGGTGACTGTCTTCAAAAAGTGGAGTGTTTCGTTACTGTCTTTACTCTAATTGATGCAGACAAGGGGCAGGGAGGTCTTCAGCAACTTTTCCTGGGGAGATAGCCCTTCAGTCTTTGCTCAGTAAGGATGTGCAAGGGGAACAGTTAAGTCAAGTTAGTGTTTCAGGTCCCATTTCCATTTTTACTTTTACATTCATGAGCGACCATGAACCTGACCTTAGAAATGATCTTGGTCTCTTTGAACTAATTTTGCCTCTGTTTGTTTTATGAGCTGGCAAGGTCCATATTGAAAAAGGCAATGCTGTTATTGATATGGATATGAAAAATGACCCATGAGCAGAATTAAACAAACTTTGGAAACTTTCAGGGTAAAAGTGGCTCCAAAGTATCTATCTGTGGGGAAAATACATACACTGAGGAAGGGGTCTCTTTTTCTTTTGTTGGAATAGAGATTGATTCAACTAAGTTTGGGAAACAATCTGATAATCCTAGCTATAGTATATCAGGGGCCTTGAAAATGCTCATATACTTTGATCCAGAAATTTCCTTTCTGGGAATCTCTCATATAGATGATACAGAAATACACTGAACTACAGTAAGAGATCTTCATCCTGGCATGTATATGACAGTAAAAACAAAACCAGAAAAACCCAATGCCACCACACAGAACACAAAAAAACCTAATTAAATGTCCAACATTAGCAGAAGACCTGTGTAAATTATGTTTACATCCATTCCATGGAATATTATATAGTCATTAAAAATGACGCAATGCCTTATTCATGAAATGGTGGAAAATATCTCAATCCAAAGCATGTTTCAACTTTATGAAAGATGTAAGTATCCATGGACAAATGAACTAAAATAAGATGCACGCAAATTCCACAAGAGTTATTTTTAGGAGGGAATGATGTTACTGTTATTTGTTTCTCTTTTATGTAGTTCTGTGCTTTTGACTTTTCTACAGTGAGTATGTCTTTTATAATTAGGTAAAAAACCTTATTTTATTTTATTTATTAATTTATTTATTTTCTTAATTTTTCATTTTAATTTTTTTTATTTTTATTAAATCATAGCTGTGTACATTAATGCAGTCATGGGGTACAGTGTGCTGTTTTTATATACAATTTGAAATATTTTCATCAACTGGTTAACATAGCCTTCATGGCATTTTCTCAGTTATTGTGTTAAGACATTTATATTCTACATTTAGAAAGATTCACATGTACCCTTGTAAGATGAGCCATAGGCGTGATCCCACCAATCACCCTCCCTCCACCCATCCTCCCCCCTCCCCAAAACGTTATTTTAAAAGGAGGAAACAATTCAAATCCTTTACAGGCCTGTGTCCAGGTTGGAATGAATAGGGGCTGTACACTACAATGATATAGGCATGAGACAGGTAACAGAAATGAGTGAGCCGGGCCTGAGGGAACAAAATGGAAAACGGTGGGAAAGTTGCTATTCACCTCTACCTGATTATTACTATGAGGAAATACAGGTGGCTCAGAGCTGCTAAATCTGGTTTTTCTAGAGAAGTTCTAAAGATTTTAAAGTGGAATCTACTAATTTTTAAGTAAAGACAATAAACTCAGACTAAAAAAAATAAATTACTTGTATAGAACAAACAAACTATTCAGCCTGCAGGGCTTCTTTTTATTATTATTATTTATTATTAAGTCATAGCACCTTTTAAAACCCACAGGCTAGCCTATGCCACTGTAGTCCTGTGGAGCCATTCAGCAGCCTGGGGGGGGGGCACTGGCAGTTCCCTTCCCTTCATTACTGTTAATGCTATCTGCAGGGAAGAGGAAGGGCTGCTACAGTTGTCTCTTCACCTAGGCAGGTATCTCAGGTCAGTAAACTTCAAAAAGACGGATTTTAGATTCAAAGAGTATGGACATTACATTGTTTTGTGGGAGGGAATACCTATTATCCTAATAGTGTTCTAGCAAATCCAAACAAATTTACATTTCCCAAAACTGTACATGCACGTCCCCATTTCCCATTCTTGCTGCAGTACAGAGTTTGGTCAATTTTTTTCCTGTTGTTGGCCTTAAAGAGGAATGTTTATATCAAATTATATTTACTTGAATTTGCCTAATCAGTGGCATCAAACAGACATCATATGTTTATTGACCTTTGGTATGCCTGCTTTTATAAATTGCCTGTTCATATTTTGCCCATTTTTAAATGACCTCTGACTTTTTTATAAGATTTTTTCCCCTGAATTCTATGGATATTAAATATTTATCTCTCATTAAGTTACATTTAAAAAAATTTTCATTTGTCAGGCGAGGCCTGTGGCTCAGTGAGTAGGGCGCTGTCCCCATATACTGAGGGTGGCGGGTTTAAACCCAGCACCAGCCAAACTGCAACAAAAAAAATAGCTGGGTGTTGTGGAGGGCACTTGTAGTCCCAGCTACTTGGGAGGCTGAGGCAAGAGAATCACCTAAGCCCAAGAACTGGAGGTTGCTGTGAGCTGTGACACCACAGCACTCTACCAAGGAAGGCAATGCGAGACTCTGTCTCTAAAAGAAAAAAAAGTATAATTTGTATTTTAATTTGGTATAATGGGGTAATTTTTTTATTATTTTAATACCTGCCATGAGAGTGTTTTAGGTGGGAAATTAGTGTTGCTTAGGAGACTACCTTGAGGAACTTAGATTAGAAAGTGAAGATGCAGTTTGTAAGAAAACAGTGAAACAATGGGAAATGCAAACTCAGTGGAAGGCTGGTAAATCTTAAAGGAAAGACATGCTAACACCACAGGAAAGCAGGAGAAGATTTTTTGCAGCACATTTAATTGACAAAGGATTAGTGTAAAGCATGTAAAAAGAACTCTTACAAATTGAGAGAAAAAGACAGACAGCCAATTAAAAAAACTAGACAAATGATTTGAACACAAGAGAAGACATTCAAATGGTCAATAAATATACAAAAATTATCTGGGCTGGGAAGGTGCTGTAATCCTAGCACTTTGGGAGGCCCAGGTGGGTGGATCCCTGAGCTCAGGAGTTCAAAGCAGCCTGAGCAAAGTGAGCCCTGTGTCTACTAAAACTAGAAAAACTAGCCTGGCATTCTAGCAAGCTTCTATAGTCACAGCTACTTGGGAGGCTGAGGCAAGAGGATCACTTGAGCCCAAGAGTTTGAGGTTGATGTGAGCTATGCTGCCATAGCACTCTGCAGAGGGTGACAAAGTCTGTCTTAAAAAACTTTTTTCCTAAAACCTAATTAACAATCAGATAAATATGAATTAAAACATCAATAAAAACACACTCATCAGATATTTGCTGATTCTAAATATTTTTGAGGATGTGAAGTATCAGGAATTCTCATAAATCACTGATGGGGCTATGTGAACATTTTGGAAAAATGTCTTGTGTACACTTTTATGGCCCGGGAAGAATATGTATGTGTGTGAAAAATTCATACTATTATATACAGCGATATTCATATAAACATTGTTTATAATTTCCACCCAAACTGGAAACAACTCAAATAGTCATCAATAGTAGAATAGACAAATACATTGTGATATGAAAAACTATAGAGCTGTGAGCACGAACACAGGAAGGCCTCATGCTCCAGTGTGGATACATCTTAGCAACATGTGGTCAGCAAGAAAAGCAGGACACAAAGGACATGTCCAGTATTATTCCATGAAATAAAAGATCTTAAACTAAATTATATGGTTTAGGGATGTATGCTTAGGTAGTAAAACTGTAAAGAGAAATTAAAATGTGATTACTAACAATCTTAGAATATTGGTTATTTATAGAAGATGGACTGGTGGTTGCAATGGGACAGTGTGTGTGTGTGTGTGTGTGTGCATGTGTGCATGACAGAGGGCCCCAAATTCCAGTAATACTGTCTTTCTTGATGTGGGTTTTTTCTATTTAAGTTTTTTTTTTTTTTTTTTTTTTTGAGACAGAGTCTCACTATGTCACCCTCAGTAGAGAGCTGTGGCATCACAGCTCACAGCAACCTCAAATTCCTGGGCTTAAGCGATTCTCTTGCCTCAGCCTCCCAAGTAGCTGGGACCACAGGTGCTCGCAACAATGCTCGGCTATTTTTTGGTTGCAGTTATCATTGTTGTTTAGCTGGTCTGGGCCGGATTTGAATCCTCCAGCCTTGGTATTATGTGGCTGGTGCCGTAACTCTGTGCTTCAGGTGCCAAGCCTTCTATTTAAGTTTTGTGCGTTTTTCTAATACCTGTGCTATTTGGCAATACATTAGAAATAACCAGAGAAGTGAGAATACAGAGATGAAAAGAAATACTGTGAGAAAAGGGGCGAGCCAAGATAGCAAGAAGCTGAAGCCTGTAGAAAAATACTGTTAATTATATACTGGAAGAGATGGAATACAGAGATGAGTTCTCAGGACAAGGCCATCCAACATTAAACTGGATATTGTTGGTCTATCTCTTCTCACTTTAAACCTTCAATAAATTCTCTTCAACATGCTTTGAATGAGATTTTAGAAAAATCAAAGAAAAGTAACCAAATTGGCATGAAAAATAGAGGGAGATATGTGTGAATTTAGATCAAGAATTTTTTTAAAAAGGTGAGGAGTTGTCATCAGAATGGAGCCCCTGAGAGTATAACAGAAGTCCTGGAGAAGGAATGAAGAATCCCAACACATCTGGAGTGGAGCTTCAGCCAAAGGGATTTAAGTCTCCACAGAATGGTCCTTATCTGATGCCTACAGATATGGGGTTATGGCAAGAGCTTGTTGTCTTCTTCATTGTTCCATACAGAAATTCAAAACTTAGAATTAATCAAGTTGATCCATCTTTATTTCTTGATTTATGGGTTTCATGGCAGGCATACAAGACATTTTTTCATTTTTAAACATTTAAATCTTGGATTTGTCTAGACTTAGTGTAAGAATGGAAGAATTACTTAATTTTGTTTTTGGGGAAAACCAGCTCAGTCTTTTTCTCTAAGAATTTGAAACATCTCATTTAATCATGTATTACATTTTCATATTTATATGCTATCTATCCTATTCCATTGATTCTACTCCTGTGCTATGCCTATCTTTCTAATTACTATGGTTCTTTGAGAAATTTAAAAATCTGATAGGGAAAGTCTTCCTTATTTGTGTATTCTCAGCACTTCTCCTTTGATTATTCTTTCAAATACTCTTAGAACTATTTATTCAATTCTTTTTTGTGCATTTCTATATTGGGTTACATATTTTTTTATTAACATCCTGAACATTTCTCATCTCTAAATAAACTATCTTGTTTATCAATTTTAACAGCCAGCAATAATTTTAAAACCTTGTTTGATACACATTTGCTTATACATTAAAAGATCAGCTGCATTTTGGGGGGATGTCAGTGGGTTTTAAGATACTGTTTTCCTCTATTTAATGTTGTCTTTCCAGATTTTGGCACTGAGTTGACGGTCTTTGTTTTTGTTGGTGTGAGTTTTCAAGTTTTCTTGCTTTTCTGTCTTTTCATAGAGAGTTTAGTTGGAAGCTGGGGAGGATAGCCCAGGAAACTCTAGCTGGTTAGCATTGTGCAGCAGAAGTCTGTTCACAATGGAATTCCAAGGCACAATTTATGTGTCAGTGCTACTCATGGTTACAAATCTAGTCTGTTGCTTTCTTTATTTCAAACTCATGCTTGTCACCATAATTGATATCTGCATCTGATATTCATAGAGGTTTGATTTTTGCAAGTATATGGTTTCAAGGTGTACTCGATATATACGGTGTGTTCCAGGTTCTACCACTTGTCATTGTTTCTTTTCATCAGACTAAACTAAGGCAGGGATCTTGCTACTTTTATTTAATTCCAACTTCAGCCCTTTTATGATAATCAAATGTCAATTGCCCAAGACTAGGGATGGGAAAGCACGACTCGCTGTGCCTGGGGGTTCCCAAAATAAAAGGTTGGCTAATTTATATTTTTAATATAAGTGATTTAGAGCCTGAGGCTTTGATCCAATTAAGTAGAGAATCACATTAGCTGGAGATTAAATGAGATGAAATGAGGGGAAGTCTTGCTGGCTCTTAAGTCTTCTAAAGAAAGCACTTTGGGGGCAGTGCCTGTGGCTCAAGGAGTAGGGTGCTGGCCCTATATACCGGGGGTGGTGGGTTCAAGCCTGGCCCCAGCCAAAAATGCAAAAAAAAAAAAAAGGGCACTTTGGAATGCCATGGGGTGGTTCTTCACCTTGATGCCAGCCACGATCACTTGAGGAACTTTGAAACATTCTGATGCACAGGCTCCACCCCAGAGATTTCAATTTAATTGGTCTGACAAATCGCCCAGGTATTAGGAATTTAAAAATTTTCCCAACTGATTCTAATATGTAGCGGAAGTGAAAAATGACATAGTCTCCATCCTGATTTAGTTAAGTGCCACCTGCGTGGCTAGTTTAAAAATGTATGTTCCAGGGCTTTGCATGTATCTCTCTGATATATCGGATGGGACTGGGGTTCAGGAATCTGCATTTCTAACCAATATCTATGTGATTCTGATGCAAATGATTCCTTTTGTGCACAAGGATGTGTCTGACTATAATGTGTCCTCCTCCCCCATTCACCTTTAACTGGGATCTCAGAATATCTTTCTTAAATATTTATCTCTTCTCAATTTAAAATGTGCACCGATCTTTTCAAATCAGAACCACTCATGCTTTCCTCCACATGCCCATTGCAATTCATTGGTAACCTCTTTCTTCCTTGAATTGGTTTGGTTGGACCTGAGCTGTGGAGAGCTGAGCTCATACATCTGTGCATAGCATCTTATCTTCATTGGTCCATGCCAGGCCCCACTAATGTGTTTGAACAGTGTCCATAGTGTGTGTGTCCTATGTGTTTCATTGGACCAATGAAACCAATGTGTGGTTTGACATGCCACCTCCAATATAAATGCTTTTAATTGACACAAATGGTTTTATGCTGGAAACCCCGCTCTTTCTTTTTTCACCTCAGTTTTTTTTTTCAATGATCTATTCACATTGCTGGAACTAAATCAAATTCATTGCTTCTGCCCTCTGCATAGGAATTCACAGGGTTATTTATCACCACAAGTCAATTTACTTGTTTGTTTCCTACTTAATTGACCCAGTTTGCCTGAACTTTCTACTGTCATAGGGAGGCCACACTGAACATTCTCATTGGTGGTCCCTGATGGATCTGTGCAAGAATTGTCCTGAAATACATACTAGAGAATGGAGCACCCTAGCCACAGGACATAAGCTCTCTTAGTTTTTCCAGGTACTGCCAGAGTGCTTCCTGGGCTGGCTGTGCAGGTGGCACCTCTCTCCTGTATCAGGCCCTCCCATCCGTAAGCTGTCATTCCTTCTGGAATGTGTGAAGATTATGTTCCTATAAAGCAATTCTGGCAAGGGAAGGCACTGTTTACAAACTCAAGACCTCGTGGGAAAAAGTGAGTCAGGATCTTGAGGTTGTATATGATTCTATAAAAACTCCAAGATATTTTTATGTCCACTAAAACAGTTAAGTAGAAAACTACATACTTACTAAGGAGATCACCAATGATATTTTTAAGCTAAAAGTAATAATAGATATTTTTATGAGTAGAAAGGAGACATCCAAAGGTCTAGTCTGTCCTAAGAAAAAGAGGTCTAAGAAACATGGTGATTACAGCTTGATTAGGCCAATTTTATGACCAATTTCAGGTTGATTTTATGACCCAATTTTATGAGTGACTCAAGAGCACTCAATCTGAGATTTTTGGCTGTTAGAGAATCTTCAAAAGTCAATTTACAAATATTAAAATTTTGAAGAAGGGGAGTATGTTGATGTGTAAATTGCCCTTAGGGGGTAAGCTCTTTGAGAAGAAGAAGAAAAAATAATCACATATAGTTGACGCTTTTTGAGAACTTAACGTTCCAAGCATTATAGAAAACAAATGTATAGACATCATCTAATACTCATTAATCTGATGAATTAGATACTATTTTTAACTAGGGATAAAAAGCACGACATTTTTACTATTGTCTTTTTTGATGGCATGATGAAAAACAGTAAGATTGAAAGAATTTAAGTAACTTGTCCAAAGTCATACAATTACTAAATAGCAAAGCTGTGATTTGAATCTGTTTTTTAAAAAAGCCTTTTCTTTTTTTTTTAAATTCCAGATTTCAAGCTCATAGCTAGTACAGAAAAAGCACGGGTTTAGAGTCATGCAGACCAGGTTTAAATTCTTGCTCCACTCAAAACTTACGGGCTGTATGATGCTGGATAAATTATTTAATCTGTCTGAGCCTTACTTTTCTCCTCTATGCAATGCGACCTGGAAAGTAGACTTCACAGTGTTGTGAGCATAAATGGGCACAATGTCTGATATACGTTAGGTGCTTAGTAAATGTTCCTTGCCTTAGTAAATCTCTTCTTTCTCTCCTCTGGCAAAGGTGAGATATTTCTGTATTTATTCAATAAATGTAATAGGTGCTAAAAATGTTCAGTTATTTCCTGAAGTTGCACCTACATTAATATGGTAGGGCAAAGATCTGAGAGAGTCTGGGGGATGTCTGTTAGAGGAGGGAACCTAAAAGGAGCACCTGGACAAGCCCGAGGCAATCCGGTGTGTTCCGCAGTCCCCCGAAGGCAGCCCTGGCTGCTGCCCCTTTCTAGCCACAGCCTCTGAGTGTCCAGACTCAACTCCAGGAATGGAGAAACAAAGGCACTAGTGGAGCAATCGGTTGCAAGTTTATTTTGCCTCTTTCACCAGGCCTCATGCAGGGTGTGTTGTGGGTTCACACAGCTATGAACCAATGCAGACTCTCCCAGGGAGCTGCTGGAGAGGAAATTAATTAACCCCTGCCATCACTTCCCAGTGAGGGGCCGGGAATTAAGCTGTCATTCCTTCTGGAAGCTTAGATCAGTGCTGCTCTGGCCGCCTGAGACTCAGTGAACATCCAACTTACCCCCTATCCCCCCACCCCTGGCTGCCCTTGGACTGAGAATGCTGCTCCAGGCAGGTAAGGTGGCATTCCTCTTCAGAGGCAGGATTAGGCAGTCACTGCCACTTGATTCTGAGGTTGGAAACCCAGGAGAAACCCCTTCTAGGGGCCTCAGAATGAGCCTCCCATAGCTAAAGTAATGCGATTTGCAGAGATCTTGAGAAAGTAGCCTTGGCTGTGGACACCAAGGAAACTGTTCAACGTTTGAGATTCTCTGGCATCTAGACCATTGTTAGCTCTCCAAAGGGAGGCTCATGCCATGTGAAATTCAAAGCTGCAGAGAGCTCCACTTTTAATGAGATCTTTCAAAAGGGATAGCTCAAATGGTCCATAAGAATCATAATGTCAGGTAGATTTCATGGTCTAGACAGATCTGACATTGCCCCTTTTCCCCCATAAAACCAACAGTAATAAAAAAGATGACGTTCTTCTGGGAAGGTATTGATTTATTAATAGAAGCTACTGGGTTTTTGCATTGATGGCCCTGGGGACTTTTGCTCAGTGGTTATGATGACTGGCTTTCCCCACCAAGCCTCCAAAACTCCCAGCAGTCGATTTATCAGCACGAGATGACAACTTCATTGTTGTTCTCTGGAAACTTTGGCTCTTAAGAACTACTCGGGGTTTCAGGCTTAGAAGATGCCTTTGGGAGAGCTTTCTTGTGTGGAGTAGTAAATCTGCGTGAAAAATGCTGGATCTTTTGAAAGTTGATGGAACCACCTCCTTGCTTCCCTTACCCCTAAAGGAATATGTTTCTTTCTGGAACTTTCTAAGAGCTGATCAACTGGAAATAAAACCAATTTCTGGCAGTCCAGGGCTGTGGGAGTTTAGTTTGGGCAACCTAGATGATATCATTTTCCCCAGCTTGTAGAAACAAAAGAAGTCACACTAATATGAATAACCCAGATTTCCTACTTACATTAATTTCCCAATGCTGCTGTAGCAAATTACCACAAACTTGGTGGCTTAGAATAACACACATTTATTCTCTTTCCATTATGGATCCTGGAAGCCAAGCCTACCATGACTTTACTGGGCTAAAATCATGGTGCACCAAGGCTGGTTCCTTTAGGTGGGTCATGGGAGAATGTTTCCTTACTCTGTCTAGTTTCTGGACACTGTCCTCTCTCCTGGGCTTGTAGACCCTTCTCCGGTCATTCCAACTTTGCTTCTGTTGTCATTTCTCCTGCTCTCCTGACTCTGACCCTCTTTCCTCCTTCTTGTGAGGACAGTTGTGACCATAATAAGCCTGCCTGGCTAATTCAGGTTACTTCCCCCATTTCAAGATCCTTAACTTAACATTTGCCAAGTCCTTTTAGCCATACAGACAAAGTAACCTACAAAGATTTGGGGGATTAAGATGGGGACACACCTGGGGGCCATTACTCTCCCTACCACACCACTCTTGCATGTGCAGGAATCACTGCCTTTGACTCCTGCCATTATCTCTCAAGTGGTATTTGGAGTTCCTGGGTCCCCCTGTTGCTGGGCCGAGGAGACCATCCACCTGTCACCCAAGCCAATCAACAGAGAAGCTGATGAAAGATGAACAGTTTCATTTGTATTTAGAGAAAAGCCAGCAACTGCAGAGAACAGCGAGGATATCTCCTCAAAGAGCTGTTCTGTCCTCCTGTTTCCCTTTGTTACTTTTATACTCACAGTAAAAGTAAATATTAGCAATGTTGTTAGTCATCATAATATACATTAAACCGATTTTTCTTCATAAGTTACAAGGTTACACGATATCTTCCTATCTTAACATGGTTCTATCTTCAAAGCATTTTTACTCTAGACTAATTTTATAGTCAGTCAACACTTCACTGGATGCACAGAGGGCACTAGGTCCTTGATCAGTGCCATGGAGTCCAGTTCCCCAGCTTATCTGTGGCAGTAGGCCTTGGAAGTGAATAGACAATCTCCAGATGTTGGCATGTAGGCTCACCTGGTCTTGAAAATGGCCATGAAATAGCCATTTAGGTTAACAATGGCTGATAACACCCCCACCCCCAACAGACTGCTGGTTTGGAGACTGACCCACCCCTCAGAAAATTACCTAAGGAAACCTCACCATGGCACCCCAGAGGAGCACTCTAAGCGTCCAGGGGTCCATCCGCCAGCCATGCTGGAGCCCAAGAGGAGAAGTGGAGAATGTTCTTCTCTCTGACTTTTGGCTGCAGCTTGTCTTGTGGGCCCCATAAAACATTGTTTGTAGTAGGAATTCTGGAAGACCTCTCTTAAAAACAGCTTCTGGCGCTAATCCTCTTTTGACAGAGATGGAAAACCAATCCAAGAGGTCAGGTGGGGTCAGGCACAGGCATGGTGCCAAACAGCCCCTCTGACGTGCCAGGTACCACACTGTTGCCGGGGCTTCAGAGACGAAAGTCTCACCTCCCAAGGGTCTCCAGAGCCTGCCTGTTAAGGCAACCTTCCCACAGCTAATGAGCAGAGGAATCACCCGGGATCTTATTAAAATGAAAAGTTTGATTCAATGGGTTTGAGGTGGGTCTGGAGCTTCCACATTTCTAACACCTTGAGTAGCAAGGGTCTTGGGAAGGCTGACTGTAAACAGATGATTAATTATGATATGGTCTGATAAGTGCTTTGTCACAAAATGCTCCGATGTTGTGAACATAAAGAAAGGCACCTAGCCAAGGCTGGGAGAAAGAGAGGGAATGGTTCCTGAGGAAATAAGCCCTGCACAGTCTTCAATGAGTAGAAGTTTGCCAGGCAAAGAATTGGGGGTCAGGGATGTAGGGAGAGAGAGAAAAGCACATACAGAGATGAAGGCAAGAACATTCTAGAACTGCAAGAATTGAAGCATGACTGCAGAAAATTGAAGAAAAGGGAAGGGGCATGAGGTGAGGCTGGAGAGGTGGGCAGTGTGAGTTTCAGCGTGCAGGAGTCTGGACTCCAAACTAAGATGTTTGGATTTCATCAAGTAAGCAATGGGGGTGAAGGGAAGAGAGAAAATGGAGACAGAGAATTCTCTGTTCTGGGTAGTGCCTACCTGGCTTTGATTGGCAAATTATAAGGTAGTTAAATGAAAGACAGAAAATTTGATTTTAAAAAACAGGACTTATTTAGAAACCAAGGGCATCTCACGGCAACTCCATATATAAGGTCAGCTAAGCTCTGCTCCATTACACAGTGGTGGCAGGGGGCAGAGACAGAAAATGACTTCATTGGAAATAAGCCTGGGTGCATGGATGGGCTGGGAGTTGTCCTCTCTCTGACCTCTGAGGGAAGGAATATTGTCTCAAGGCCTTGCTTTCACACTGCTTCCCCAAGGCATGCCTTGTCCGCTTGGCATATCACCTTTAAAATGTTGCCCTGATGGGGCCACTGTTGGAGAGTGTGCATGGGGGCCAGGACTCAGAAGTTGACACCTTTCCTCCACGCCTACCAGCATTCCTGCCCAAAGATCAGAACACAAATTGTAGAAACAGGACTGGATGTACTTGCTAAGAGAAAATTATAATCTCAATGGCAAAGATGCCCAAGATGAGTAAAAATGTCTCTCATTGATTGAATACCTGCTATGTGCCAGGCTTTGTGCTAAGAGTTTAAAATACATCATCATGTTTAATCCTGTATGATTAGATAGGCATTATCTTCCTTTTTTGGAGTGGGGTAAGAAAATGAAAGCTCAGAGAGACAATTCTGTTTCCCAGTGCCATATGGCTGGAAATTGGAAGAATGAAGATACAGACTCAGCACTGACCCCAAAGCTGACTCTGCGAAACCACTGGAATCCAGAGAGAAAGTACATGTACATACATGTGCACAGTAGTTTAGGTGGAGCATTGGCAAAGCATGAGTTCCACTTGTGGGAGTAGTGAGATGGTCCAAACATAGTGGCTGGGAGTCTGGTAGAGGTAACACATGTGGCTCTGGGCAGGCACGTGGAGAAGACTCTGTATCAGGGAGGTCAGCCAACCAGCAGGCAGGACACTGGTTAGAATGCTTCAGTGAGCATGGCTAGAGTGCAGAGGAACTGCAGAGACAGGTGAAGTAGGCAAACAAGATAGACACAGAGTGGTGGACTGGGAAAAAAATCTACTTATATATATATATATATTTTTAGGAGGGGTCTTGCTCTGTCACCCAGTCTGGATGGAGTGCAGTGGTGCAATTATAGCTCACTGCAGCCTTAAACTCCTCAGCCTCCTGAGTAGCTGGACCACAGGCTTGCATCAGCATGTCCAGATAACTAATAAAAATTTCTTCTAAAGATGGGGGTCTCACTGTGTTGCCCAGGCTGGTCTCAAACTTCTGGCTTCAAGCAACCTCCTGCGTTAGCCTCCCAAGGTGCTGGGATTACAGGCATTAGACACCTGTAATCGCTAACTAAAATATCTAGTTGAATAGTGCACAAGGTAGTGATGTGTCTCAGGAATAAAGCAGAGGTCAACTTTTCAAAATTTCAGAACTGGTCAGAGGCAGTTATTAAATATGTCTTAAAGATGTAATAGTTATGTCTTTATAACATAAAGAAAACTGGTAAGAGGCAGTTAATAGTATGTCTTAAAGTGACCACTGGGTGTGAGCCCCATCAAGGCAGGGGCTGGTTTTGTTCCAATCACAATTGCAAGGCATGGCTAGACCCTAGATAGGGCATGGCATACAGCAGGTGCTCAGTACACATCAGATGATGAACACATGAGTGTGGGGGTGTCTGATTTTCCAGTTAAGCTTTATTTTCCTGTAAAATTGAGGGTGTTGTTGTTGCCTTCCCTACCTGGCTTCTGGTTTCCATAAACCTTGGAGTCCTTAACAATCACCTTGGGAACTATTTAAAAATACAAATTTTCAAGACTCACCTTCAGTAGAACTGAGATTAGGAATGAGTATTTTTTAAAATATACTAATTTATATTATTGACCAATAAAACCATATTTGGTATTTATCATGTACCACATGATGTTTTGAGATATGCATGCATTATGACATAGCTAATTCAAGCTAATTAATGTATACAATGCCCTACCTACTTATCATTTGGGGGGGTTGAGAACAATTAGTGATTATCCAGAATACAAGACATTGTTTGTAATTATAGTCATCATGTTGATCTTGATCTTATTGATCTCTTGATCTTATTCCCCCTCACGCACTAAAATTTTGTATCCTTTGACTAACATCTCCCCAACATCTCCCACCCTCTGCCCTGGTAACCACCATTCTATTCTCTGTTTCTGTTCGTTCAACTTGTTTAGATTCTACATAAAAAGGAGATGATGTAGTCACTTACTCCACTTTCCATAACGTCCTCCATGTTTGTGTTATTATAAATGACAAGATTTTCTTCTTTTTGAAGGCTGCGTAGTATTTCATATGTATGGATGCCACATTTTCTTTATCCATGCATCCCTGCTGGACGCTCAGGTTGGCTCCCTGTGTTGGCTGTGGTGAACAGTGCTGCAGTAAACAGAGAAGGGCAGACATCTATTCGACATACCAATTTCATTTCTTCTGGATAACTATATACCCAGTCATGGGCTTGCTGAACCACATGTGGTAGTTCTATTTTTAATTTTTTGAGGCACTTCCATGGTTTTCCACATTGACTGTACCGATTTATATTCTCATCAACAGTACACAAAAGGTTCTCTACATCCTCATTAACACTTTTACTCTTTTGTCTTCTTGATAATAGTCATTCTAAAAGGTGTGAGGTGATGTCTCATTGTAGTTTTAATTTGCATCTCCCTAATGATTAGTGAGGTTTTAGTTATGTTCCTATTGGCCATTTATTTTTCTTCTTTTGAGAAATATCTATTCAGGCCCTTTGCCCTTTTTTCTTGGGTTTTTTTCCTTGAGTTTTTTCTCGTTATTGAATAGCTTAAGTTCCTCATATATTTTGTATACTAACCCCTTATCAGGTGTACAATTTGCAAATTGTTCATATAGCTCCCAAGCACTCTGTTGACTGTTCCCTTTGCTGTGTAGACGCTTTTGATTTTGATGGGACTAGGTCCCTTTTAACAAGCACCACAGCAAGTTCTGATGCAGGTGATCCTAGACTTGCATTCT
Organism: Otolemur garnettii; assembly: GCF_000181295.1. Taxonomy (NCBI): domain Eukaryota; kingdom Metazoa; phylum Chordata; class Mammalia; order Primates; family Galagidae; genus Otolemur; species Otolemur garnettii. Next base: position 7,769,581 of record NW_003852401.1, read on the forward strand.
GAAAACTACTGTTCTACACCTTACTGAAACTTGTACCTGGGGCTACTTGACTCTTCCCCCTCTCTCCAGGCCTGTGTCTAGTTCTCAGGACCAATCTAGACACTAGATACCCTCTCGTGAGTCTATGCTTTCACCCTCAGAGGATTCCTCTGAAGCCTTTTCCATCCTCTGTTTATCTAAGGTGATCCGTTCTTTAAGGGCCAGAGAAAGTACATATCTTGCACAAACTGGTTTCTGCTAAAATTAGCTTTCAGGTAGGACAATTGTGTAAAATGCAAAATATATTTCCTGAAAAAGAGCCGCTATTGTCAAGTATATTTGGGAAATGGTAGTTACTTGAACTTAAACAGATTCCTTTACTGCTGCCTTCTCGGAGCCTCAGTACACCAAGGAGCAATCCGACTCTCCAAGAGTGCCATTCTTGTGTTCCTGTAGAAGACAGTTTCAGGGATATACTACTTCAATCCATACTCATCTCACCTTCTCTGAACTTCCTTCTTATGTGTAAGATTCATAAAACAAAATGGGACACTTATTTACATCATGAATAATCTCTTTCCAGCTATGCTGAATGCTCCTGAGGTCAGGGGTCAGGTAGTTTACTCAGCTTCTTTCCCCCATCTTTGGCCTGGTCACATAATAAGAGCTCACTGAATGTTCAAATGACCAGAAAACTCCTTTCCTCAAGTCTAGCTATGAAAATAAGAACAACAACAAAACCCACAGGTATAAAAAAAAAAAGTAAAAATAAAAACCCAAGTCCAGCTATGAGCCACTAAGGTGGATTTAGATTTTATGTTCTGCCCAACATTGTGTTCTCCCCAAGGAATGTTTCTTTGAAGTAACTTTTTAAAACATGGGAGTTTAAAAAAATCTTGTCTTATCTTTACATAGACATGATTGAACTATTTAACTCTTTATAAATCCACTTTAAAAGAAGTAATTGCCTCGGAAAGAAATCTTGGCACATTCAGACAAGTAGAAAGCTGAAAGAGTGTGGCTCAAACTACCAATTGGTAAGATTTGGGTTATTATCATTGAGTTGTTTTCTGCCTTTACACTTATGTGTTAATGTGAATTCATTCCTTCTCTACCAAGCTTCTGTATGTGCCTACCAGAGCAGGGTGACTCAGTTCCATGGGAAGCACTCTGGCTACAGTTCCCTTGCCAACCAATACCAGTGTGTTTTGCTGTCTGACCTCCCATCAGTCACTATCCCTCACAATACACGCTCCACTTTGGTACCTGGAACTCTCTCTCAAATGCCAGGAATTTTTCTTCATGTGCTCTTTCTGAAGACAATTGCTATTTGACATGAACACATGCTGAAGGTGGCAGGAGGGGCTCATGACAAAAGACAGCTGCCAAAGAAGAGCACGACTCCCCAAAGGGGTATCAGTGTCAGAAGGGCTGGAGCCTAGTGTGAGCTGAGGTTAGTTCAGCATAAAAAAGAGAAATAGGAAGGAAAGAGCTCACTTTCAGCAGCATTTTATAACTAAAAGAAAGCAGAGCTCTACAGTTTTCACTTTTCTCCTCTTCTGTATTAAGGAATATTATCTTCAAACTGGATAGGAGCAAACCAACTGGCTGAGAGGTTCATGTGCTTCATGTGATGTAGGAAAGAACAGGTTAGGGAGAAAGAACTAGGATAGTGATGATTACACCCAAGTCTTCAGGTTCTGATTATTAATGTCTCCGAAAACTTAACAATTGTGAATGTGATCATTGAACCATGCCAGGAATCTCCATGGAATCATGAAGAACTGGAGAAATGCCAAAAAAAGGTCCTTGTTTGACAGACAAAGGATTTCTAAAACTGTCCTTGGCAAAATTTTTGGATGAATTTAAAAAATGGATGGATTCTAAGTTCTTGGATAATTAAATAGAGATCATTGAGAGTCAACATGAGCTTATTACACAGATATTTTCCAAGTCGACCTTTTTTTTTTAAATAATGAGATTTAAGTAAAACACATTCATACATCAAGAGATAATAACCAACATCTGCATGATTAATATTTATCTACATGGTGATTAATAATTACCATATATGTAACCTCAGTTGATCCTTTTAGCAAAGTTTTGAGTCAGGTCTATTATTATTATATTTAAGCAACAGGATAGAATTTATTGATGGATTGATAAAAGAAAGATGGATAGGTAAAAGAGGGGGAACAGAACTTTCAGCAGTGGAGCCGGGAATCGAAGTGAAAAGCCCCAAGTCAGGCATTATTAATGAATTTTACCTTTAAAACTGAATAAAACACAAATCTTGCTAGTAAATTGAAATTCAAAGATTTTTCTGACTGACTTCTTATGCCATACTCTATTTATAGGTATTGTACACATTGATTTCAGCCAGGCAATGACCAAAATCTTCATCAATATCCTCAAGAAAAGTACGCTGCACAGAGGCTGACTGCAAGTATATTGTATTATGTTTGGTTAAACCAATGCAATCAATGTGTATTGATTTATTGCTTACTGTCATCTTAGAGCGGATTTTTCGGGCAAGGGTATATCAAACTCTCTCTTTCATCCAGTTTGTTCAATAAATTTTAGTAATACTTAGAGAAAAACATGAACAATGTGTGTTTCAAGTAACGTCAGCATACTCTGCAAATCAGACTTACCAAAATGTCACTTTTTAATTTTTCTATATTTAAATTTAGTTTTGCTCTTAACTCTCAAGTCTATCCCCAGAGCACACAGTCTGTGAGATTCCATTTTGTTGTGATAATTTTTTTCTGGTCAATTTAAATGTTATCAGCTCAATCTCAGTCCACTCACTCTTGGATAGTGTGGTTGTTGAGGACTTCTTACCCTTTTCTTTCTTCCTTCCTCTCTGCAGGAAGACAGGAACAGAGGGAGGCTTTCAGAAATTATATCATGACCCCAGGAGGATGAATCTCTCACCTCTGTGTCCTTGGTCAGTCTTGGTGGGTGATGAAATGGGCCCCACCTGGCCTCTGGGGTGATTTTTGAAAATCCTATCATGGCCTTCAGTTTTGGGGACCTCATATTCTGAACCACCTCTCTGTATATGAGGCCACTTCTTTCTTTTTTTTTCTTTTATCAGGGAACATGAGGCACCTCAATCTCTCTGGTGTGTTATGTTCAAGCTGTAGGAGATGGAGTGCACCACTTCAGAGCAATTGTTCTGAGGCAATTCCCCAGCTCTGGGCCACACTGCAGAATGACTATTTTCAAGGCAAGCAAAGCACAACTCTCTAGACTCCAAGAATTTTCCTATACCCACCCAGGATTTCTATGGTCTCTTTGTCCTGCTGCCCCCAACCTTGAGCTTCCAAATCAAGATAGTAGAAAATCTGGTGGGGGATGAAGGGATAGAAATGGTCATAACAATTCTTTTCACCTCCCTGAAGTTCTGCTATATGGAAGGGAATGTTTTAAACTCTTCTAAGGAAACTCCCCAAGTGTTAGAAATGTGATTCTAGACATAGTCTTTTCTGTCCTCCAAGCCACTGTTACATGGTCTTAGTAGTGCGGTGCTCAATAAATGTTAGCCATTCTGAGCATCTTCCTAGGTATTTGGGTTGAGATTACACTTGCTGACGTGTTTCCTTAAGGAATTCTGAATGCATCAAATTGCTGGATAAGAGACTTACCCCACACATTTCCTAAGACTTTTATCACATACAAGAGTCCTGGAAGTATCAGCTGTCTCCCGGTCAGGCATGATTTGTCCCTAAGTGTCGAGGCCATGTCTGGTCACTGGTTCCTAGATGGTACAGGCAGAGGTCAACATCAGCCAAGCTGGGCGAGCTCTGCTAAGTGTATCCTCTGGGCATAAGTCTATTCCTCCGTATCAGTAGCTTTTCATATTGAGTTTGCCACTTTGCAAAAGACAGCAGCAGAAAGTGAGTTCCTGAGGGGTGAGGAGGCAGGGGAAGATGGACGACGGAAACCCACAGCTCGCGTTTGTCTCATTAAAAATCTGTCAAAGTCAGAGGAACAGAAGGCAGCAAGGAGCTAAAATCAGATGTCACTAGCTTTTTGAGTATGTTGACATGTAGGGGGCAAACTGTAGTGACAACGTGCCCTTCAGCTGCCTTGGCTCTCAGCTGGCAATCATTGAGCCCTTTGCAGGCTGCTGGGGAGGCAGACAGCAGTCTAGCACCTGAGGACAGGAGGGGCAAAGGACAGTCACAGCTCATGAACCCTGACAATGACTTACTGTCTTTTAAGAAGCATTTATCTTGCTGAAATTGGCTTAGGAAAAGCCTGTGTCTTTTTTTTTTTGTAAGAAGTACTATGGAGCTGGATTCACCCTGAACAGTTCAGGTGATCAACCTTTTTACCTGTGCTTGTAAGGATGAATCTATTTACACTTATAGTAAAGAGATAAACCAAACCTTATCAGTTCACACTCTACTGTTGATACTGGATGCTGTAAATGATAAGAGTAATTAACTTAGGATGGATGAAGTTGAATACTGGCTTGTGTGAACAAATGTAGTATAGTGGAAAATGTTTGGACTCTGGAGGAAGACAACTAGGGGTCAGATCCTGGCTCTTCACTTGCTGATTGTATCCCCCTTGGGATATTCATTCACAATTGCTCAGTGTCTCAGTTTCCCTCAACTTCAAAAGAGAGCTGCTTATTTCTTACTTTCAAGGTTATTGTGAACATTGACACAATAGTGTAAATAGTATATGATGTAACAGACACTCAATAAATGCTAGTTTTCTTATCTTTCATATTACAAATAAATATGTATAAATATATGTGTGTGTGTGTGTGTGTGTGTGTGTGTATTTGAGACAGGGCTCACTCTGTTGTCTGGGCTAGAGTGCAGTGGTGTCTTAGTTCATTGCAACTCAAACTTCTGGGCTCAAATGATCCTCCCATCTCAGCCTCCTAAAGTGCTAGATTACAGGTATAAGCCATCACTTCTAGCCTTTCTTTGTATTTTAGAATCTTTTTCATCTAATTATTTCTATTTAAGAATATATTTAGTCTATTCATCTGTAGCTAATAGGATTAACTTAGGACTTAAACTATTACAGGATAGAATTTAGTTCCCCAATCTTGAATCTTTCTCTGGAGGTTACAAACGTGCCACTCACTTCCTCTCGAGACTTGATCAGATCATATAACCAGGTCAACACCTCTGTCTAAACTCCTGCTCCTTAGAGAAAGGCTTGTTTGTGCTCCCTTGGCTGCCCTGCTCTGAGCCTAGAGGGTAGGTTTGGCTCCCTTGCTACAGAAAAGATAAAGTAGCTCTCGAGGGAGAAATAACTTAGAGAAAGGAAATGAATATTTCCTTTTAGAGATGGTGAGCAGGGAAGAGGGTGAGGTAGAAATGGTAGTAACTTAGCTTTTGGTGACCATTTAAAAAACCCCAGAAGTCAGGAAATCTGGTCTGGTAAGGTCCTTTTTTTATTATTTTATAAAGTTTAAATAAAAAGTCCTATTGAAAATAGAAAACTTAAATTCACACATATATATATTTAGGAAATTAGGAAGAACAATAGTAAATGATAGTAAAACACTTTACAGAATGAGTAAAAACACATATGAGTTAATCTCATACTTGCTTATCTCTGGTCAAAATCATCATGCTAATAATTCATAATATGTTTTTATGAATCAGAGACCCTTTTTTAACAGTGGATATATTTCTTTAAAGTGCATGCATTTTTTCTTTGTTCTATAAGCAGACCACATGAAACCTATTTAGCATCAAAAGTTGAAATGCTAGTCTAGGCCTTTAAGCAAAAGATTAGGATGGTTCCCTTTCCATTTGATTAACAGGAATTTTTTGCTGTTGTTATATGCAATAATCAGATCAAACTAATAGAGGAAAAAGCAGCATATACCCAGGTCAAAATACCACCAGTGAAAATGGGAACTGCACTGGAGAGCCAACAGAGTGTTGCTCAGGAGCAACAAAACAGTGGAAAGATGAGTGGCAGTGGGGCAGGCCTGCAAGCCGGGCCTGGGAATCACTGCAGAGGGAGACTTTCAGAAGAGAGAGTTGCCACAGAAGTTCTGCCTCTCCAGCTCTCCTGTCTCTCCTTGGTGACGTGTCTCTCACTGTGTGTCCTTCACAAGGTGGAAAATATGGATGTCCTGCTGCCTCCTGAGCCTTCCCGTCTGAACTTTCACTGTGTGATGGCAGCTGACCTTCCTCCCTAGGTCTAGCTGAACAAGTCTGCAGAGGAAATTCTGTTTGGACCAGCTTGGGTCGGGTGCTGCTGCTCTGCCCACAGCCTGCCAGTCCTCCCCTCCCCTGGCCGGGGCTCAGTCAACCATGACCGTGTCAGGAAACACAATAGCAGTTCCCAGGTGAAGGACAGTGGATCTGGGCAGGAGGATTAAGAAGTGCATTCTGCTTTGAGTTATAATTTTGCCTCTTTTCTGAGTGTCAAGATTGTCCATGCTGAAACTACCGCACAGTGGAGCTGTCCTCCCCAGATTTGAATCCAGGCTGTTTGACCTCATGCTAATGGTATGACACGGGCCAGATTGCTTAACTTCTATGGGACTTAGTTTCCTCCCTTATAAAATGAGGCTGTTGAAGTTCAGGTAAAGATTACATGAATTGATTCATCTAAAGACTACTCAAAAGAGTGGTGCCTCATACATCTTATTAATGAATAATGCTGTTATTAAAACTTAGGCAGAATCCACACTTCTCTACCTTCCCCTTTCACTTTAGATAACTGTTAAAAAAGGTCACTGTGTATTTCTGCGGAATTTTAAAGCTTGCCTTTATAAAGTGAACTTTAATAGGATTATTTCTATGTTTTGCAACTTGTCTTCATTTACCATTTTTTAACTTCAACATATTATAGATCAAGACTCATTATTTTCTCAAGCTGGCAAGGGAAAAATTGACATGGAAATGAATGTGTATACGCAAAGTAGACCTAAGGCCCACAGTCATCAATGTCTACTAACTTCCTCTGGCTGAGTTCCTGGAAATAAAATTTATTCATGTTCATTAGTGTCTATAGCTGGCACTTCTCGTCTGCAAGACAGTACACTGTGTTCCTAAGCCATTGCTGTTTCCAGACACTTTCAAAGTTTATTTCTAGTGGGAGAGATTACAGGAAGTTATTTTAATGACTACGTTCCTGAAAGAGGTTTCTTATTACTCTTCAAAACCTTTATTGGCCTTTCCTTTTATACTTGAAATTTCACTTGAATGTTCTCTGACTGATCCGCAGACTGTTGATTCTTTCTTTGTGATTATGATTTACTGTCTGCTTCATCTAACTAAAATCACAGCTATAATTTTTAAATCATAAATTATTTGACCTTTTCCAGTAAAAATAACTAAATCAGAAGATACTGTTACATTCAGAAAAAATGGCTCATTTGGGGCAGAATGGAAGAAAAGATTCATTAGTCCATTTTTAAGCTTCAACATCAACTAACAAATCTGAGTTTCACTGAAGCTCTACTTTAGAAACACAACCAAAAGCCTAAAAAATCTGGCTTTTAGCATCATGCTTCTAAGTAAGAAGGAACACGCTCCAGTGCTGTTGGGCCTTCACAGAAGCTGGTGACTGGGCAGTGCCTATTCCTCACCTAAATAGGTCCTCGCTTTATCCTCTGACCTCCCAAATCCTCCATGTCCTTTCTGCTCACATCACATCATCTCTCCCCTGATTCTTTGAGACTTCAGTTCCTCTCTAACCCAGAAGAACTGAAGTCTTCACTCCAATTAATTCATCCTTCCATCCCTCCATCCTTCAGTTACTTATCCAATAACAAGACTTGGAATACAAAGGTAAGTGAGCGGTGATTTTCAACCTAAAGGATCTTGAAGTTTAGTTACATTATCAATAAAAAGTAAGACATGGTAAATGCTATCATTATTTAATAATTGAGAGTCACTCCTAAAATTGCTTTTAAAGGTTTTATTTTTGTTTGTTTGCTTAAAGGAAAATGTGTGCTAGATTTTTTTTTTTTTTTTTTGGTAATCAAGCCACAGAGAACACTTTGGTTTGCAGTGCATTTTGCTTTCTATTTAAAGTCACATAATCATTTTCCTACCTATCTCTTGCTGCTTTGGTTTGCTACTTTCATTATTGGTCTTACATGGGAATCTTGTTGGTTAGAAAATATTTGATCTCCCTTTCAAACTGCAGAACTGCAATGCCTCATTGTGTCTAATCATTGAGAAGAGTTGGCACTGCTACTTATATTTGTATATTCCCTTTTTATCTTTTAAATTGTGGTAAAATAGGCATAGCATATTTGTCATTTTAACCATTTGTAAGAGTATAGGTGAGTAGCATTAAATAATTCATAATGTTGTGTAACCATCACCGTTATCTATACCCGGAATATTTTTGTTATTCTAAAATAAACTCTGTAGCCATTAAACACTAACTCTCCATTTGCCCACCCGCTCAGTCCTTGTAGTCACTATTCTACTTCCTATCTCTATGAAATTGCCTGTTCTAGGGTCTGTGCTGGGCTTATTTCACTTACATCCTGTTTTCCAGGTGCATGCATTTTGTAAAACGTATCAGTACGTCATGTCTTTGTGACTGAGCAATGATTTCATCTACATGTATATGTGTATGCTGCATTTTGTTTTTCCATTCCTTCATTGATGGACACAATATTGTTTTCCCCTTTTGGCTATTGTAAATAATACTGCTATAAACATATTGATGGTCAAACACCTGTGTAAGTCCCTGACTTCCATTTTGGGGGGATATATACCTATGAGTAGCATTGCTTGGTCATATGGTAGTTCTATAACTTTTTGAGAAACTAGCAAATTGGTTTCCACAGCAGCTACAGCATTTTACATTCCCACCAGCAGTGCACGTGGGCTCCAGTTTCTTCACATCTTTGCCAATACTTGTTATTTTCTATTTAGCCATTTTAGAAGGTATGGGATGTTATCTCATTGTGGCTTTTATGTGCCTTTTCCTAATGACTAATGATGTTGAGTATCTTTTCATATGCTTGCCAGCCACTTGTATATATTAAAAAAAAAGAAAAAACTTTTCAAGTCTTTTTCCCATTTTAAATTGGATCATTTGTTTTTTGTTGTTGTCAAATTGTAGGAGTCTTTATATATTAGGGATATTAACCAGGTATCAGATATGTGATTTGCAAATACCTTCATTCTGTAGGTTGTCTTTTAGCTATCTTGATTGTGTCCTTTGGTAAATAAAAGTTCTTAATTTTTATTATGAAGTTGAAATCATCTATTTTTTCTTTTGTTGCCTGTGCTTTTGGTGTCATGTCCCATTTGTTCTTTATTAAACTTTTTATACTGAAATCATTTTAAACATACAGAAAAGCTAAAAGAATAATACAGAGAATTCCCATTTATACCCTTTATTAGACTGACTAATTTTTACTATTTTGCCACATTTGTGTAATCTCTATCCTCTGTAACCATCTAGGTCCAGGTAGAGATGGCAGAGACATACAGAACAATACATATGTGGATAGATATATAGACGCACACATCATATATACGGATACACTTTGGTCTGAATCACCTGAGAGTAGGTTGATATATAATGCCTCTTGTGAGACTTATATGGTTTGAATCTCCTGCTGTCAAAGGAAACAGTACCCAGCGTTTCTTATCAGCCGTTCACAATGAAGTGCCAGAAAAAGAAAGAGTGAGGCCTAAAAGCTGCCAGCAGTCAAACATCAAAAAGTTGACTCAGGCTCCTGATTATAATTTAGTCCTGCTGTTTTCTCATGACTGAGACATCCCTTACACTTTCTTATTGGCACAAGATGTTCCAATCGCATCTTGTATCTTCCCAGCTTTAACCACAGAACTAGCCATTTCTCTAAGGAACTCTGAACCCTTTCCTAATGAAAGGGTTTTTAGAAATGAAGATTTGGGTCCCAGGTGTGCTCATTGGTACTGGTGCATTGTTGCTTCTAGGTCTCTATCTGCCTACATCCATCTATCTATCTATCATCTCTCTATCCATCGATCTATATCTGTCTATTTATCATCTGTCATCTATCTATCCCCCTTCTCCGTCTCCTCCTTTTCTATCGTCTAGTATGTTTGTATGTACGTATGTATCTATCTATCATCTCTCAATCCATCTATCTATATCTGTTTATCATCTGTCATCTCTCTATCCTGCTTCTCCTCCTCCTCCTTTTCCTTCTACCTATCATTTATTATGTATGTATGTATGTATTTATGTCTATCTATCTATCTGTCAATCATCTATCTGCCTGTCTATCCATTCTGTCTGCTAAATCACAGATTTGAACTGGTACCAATTCCAGCTCAACCCACAGGATTCTTTCTTGCCTCTCCCCATTCACTGTGTGAACACCCCTTCCTCCACAGTAAGAACTTCAGCTTCCAACAACACAAGCACATGTACTCATTTTCTCAGTCCTGTAAGACATAAAAAATGGTTTTGGAATCCTTAAACACCCATACTGCTATAAAAACAAATCTGTGAAAAAGCATTTGAGATTTGTTTGCCATTTTTATTTTCTCCTCAACTGAGGGTGTGGAGTCAAAGTCTTGTGTTCAAAAAATTAATAACAATTATTCTTTCATTTTTTCCTGTTTAGTGTGGTCATGCTATTCAACCTGAATACAGTTGGGCCTCTTTGCATCTGTTTGCATTTGGTTTGAGGGGTTTTATTCTTTTTCTACTACTATCTTTACTGATCTTGTCTTTTAAATGTGAAGGACATTAACACATTCCAGAAGTCAAAATGGTACATAAAAGGAAATTCAGAGAAGTGCCTTTCTCCTCTTTTTCACACCATTCGCCCATACCTCTTACAAGCAACCAATTTTATTACTTGCTGGCTTATACTTCCTGTGTCTTTTTTTTTTTTGCAAAAATAAGCAAATATATGTGTGTTTTCTTATTTCTGCTTCTTTCTTACATGAAAGGTAGGATGCCATATATACTTATTTTTTTCCCTTTGGATTCAAGTTCGTATATACTCTCGTGCATTGCATTTTTCCACTTAACGAGGTATCCTGGAAATAATTTTGTTAGCTGCAGAGATCTTCTTATTCCTTTTCACAGTTGTGTGTTGGAGGTACACCATAGTTTATTCAATCAGCCTCCTAAAACCCAAATAAATATAGACATATTTGGATATTTGGTCCTCTTATTTTTAGACATTTAGAAATACTAGATATTACTTTAGACATTGCTAATATTTTGCAATAATAAGTAAATCTGTAATAAAGAACCATATGCGTATTTATTTTCACATTGTTGAAAGATTATTTTCTCAATAAATTTATAGAGGTGAGATTACCACCCAGTAGTTTTGTTAGGTAGTGCCAAATTCTTCTCTATTGAAATTCTACCCTTTGCAATCCGGCCAGCAATGTGAGTGCGTTGGTTTCTTCACAGCTTTGCCCACAGAATATAGTTGAGCTTTTGAATTCTTGCCAATCCAAAGGGTGAGAAATAATATCTATGTCAATTTAATCACATCTCTGTTATTATAAATCAAGTTTAATTTCATATGTGTAAAGTCAATCTTTACATCTTTTTTTGGTCAATTTTCTGCTCACGGCTTTCGTCCATTGCTCTGTTAGATTGCTGATATTTTCCTTCCTACGATTTATAAAAGCTTTTAACACATTTGGGTGATAGTTCTGTTTCTGCGATATGTGTTGCAAATGTTTGCCACCAATTTGTCATTTCTTTCTGGGATAGGTGTTTTCTTTCTTTGACTTTTATGTGGTCAAATGTATCAATCCTTTCTTTTTTCTTTTTTCTTTTTCTTTTTTGCAGTTTTTGGCTGGGGCTGGGTTTGAACCCACCATGTCCAGTATATGGAGCTGGCGCCCTACTCCTTTGAGCCACAGGAGGGGCCCAATCCTTTCTTTTTATTACCTGGCTTTTCAGTCATATTTAGAAAGACTATTTTTTTCACCCAAGTAATATAGGGATTCGTGAGGTTGTGTTTTCGTACTTATATAATTTAATTTTTAATTATCCCCAATATATTTAGAGTTTATTTTTGTGTATAGTAGGAGTAGTATCATTTCATCTCTTTTTCAAATAACTACACAAATGTTTTTTCGCTACTATTTAAAAGTCTATATTCACCCCATTTGTTAGAGATACCACTTTATCACATGCTAAATGACCATATTTAGGTCTGTTTATTTCTGTACTTTCTGTTCTATTTCATTGGTCTTTCTAACTGTTCATGTGGCATTACCACATTATTAGACATCATTAGTTAATAGAGGGATTTTAAGATTTTAAGTATTTGATGGGGCTCATAGCTCTTGGGGCTCATAGCTCTTAGGGCTCAGCTCATAGCTCAGATGGGCTGTTCCTTTCCATTTTTTTTTTTACTAGCTATTTTTACATGTTTATTTCTCCAAATGAACTTCAGAATCAACTTGTCTAGTTTGAGAAAAAGAAACTTGGTAGCATTTTTTTCTGGGTTTGAAGTGAGTTTATAAATTAACTCAGGGAGTACTGAAATCTAGACGATCGTGAGCTAGCCTTATGAAGAACAAAGTGTGTTTTTCCATTTAACTTTCATGTTTTTCAAGAATATTTTATGAATTGCTTTATACAAGTTTTGAACATTTCTTTCTTTATTTCAAATTAATACAACGATACAAATGTTTAAGTTACATTGTTTTCCATTCCAAGGTAAAGTTCAAGTTGCAGTTGAGCCCTTCACCCAGAAGGCGTGCGGAACACCCTCACATTGTGCACATTAGGTGCGATCCCTCCAGTTGCCATCCCTCCTCCTGCCAATCATACTCCCTCCTCTTCTCTCCCCTCATCCTCTTTTCTCCTCTATTTGTGTGTTATCTTTCATGGGGGGTGTGATTGTTTATATATTGATTTCATATTAGTATTGAGTACACTGGATACTTTTTTTTTCCATTCTTGAGATACTCCATTAAGAAGAATGTGTTTTAACTCCAACCAAGTAAACACAAAAGAATTAAAGTCTTCCTTTTTCTTTTTGGCTGAATACTACTCCATGGCATACATATGCCATAGTTTATTAATCCATTCATGGGTTGATGGGCATTTGGGTTGCTTCCATGACTTAGCAATTGTGAACTGAGCTGCAATAACCATTCTGGTGCAAATGTCCTTGTGCTAAATTTATTTTTGTTCTTCTGGGTAGATATGCAATCAAAAGGAAGGGCAACTTTTAGTTCTTTAAGAGTTCTCCATACTTCTTTCCATAAAGATTGTGTTAGTTTGCAATTCTGCCAGCAGTGTAAAAATGTTCCCGTCTTTCCACATCCATGCCAGCATCTGCAAATTTGGGACTTTGTGATGTGGGCTACTCTCACTGAGGTTAGATGATATCTCAGAGTGGTTTTGATTTGCACTTTTCTGATAATTAGAGACGATGAGCCTTTTTTGTGTGTGTTTGTTGGCTTCTGTCATCTTCAGAGAAATTTCTGTTCAAGTCTCTTACTTATAAATGGGACTGTTTGCTCTTATTGATTAATGTGCATTCTCTGTAGATTCTAGATATTGGCCCTTTGTCAGATTCATAACATGCAAAAAATCTTCCCCCATTTCAAAGGCTGTCTGTTTGCCTCAGTTGTGATACTCTCAGCTGTACAGAAGCTTTTTAGCTTGATCGTGTTTCATTTATTTATTTTTTGGTGTTGCTGCAATTGCCAAGAGGGTTTTCTTCACAAAATCTTTTCTCATGTTCAAGGAGTTTTGAACATTTCTTGTTAAAATTACTCCTAAGTATTCTCTTTTTGTTGCCAGTATAAAGTTTTTTTCTTGAATTATGTCTTTTAACTAATTATTATTTATCAGTGAATTATTAATTGATTATTCATTGTCTATGCAATCTAATGTTATTTTTCCTTTTGCAGATGAATCTTGCTATGTGGTCCAGGCTGGTCTTGAACCCCTGGGCTTAAGCAATCTTCCTGCCTCAGTCTTCTGAATAGCTGAGACCACAAGTGCACACCATTGCACCCAACCTGGCCTATTGATTTTTATATGTTAATGTTATAATTATTATCTTGTTGAATTCTTTTATTGCTTAAGTTTTATCATTGACTCTTCAGAGTTTACAAGTTATGCTCTTATTCATCTGGACAGAAACACAGTTTTACTTCTTTTTCAATTCATATGTCTCTATTGACTATATCTAATTGTATTGACTAATATATCCAGTAACATGTTAAACAGTAGCAAATATAGTAGGTTTTTTTGTCTTTTCCCTTAACTTTTTCTGGCAATGTAGCATATCATTATTGTCCTCATTAAGAAAGATGTATACATAGATACATGGGGTGTGGCGGGGGGGTCGGGTGTGTCTTTGTGTAAAAGAAATCAAGTTAGACACCCATGCTGAAGAAATAGGGACCCGTTATATTTTCTGGAGAGATTTTATTAGACGTGAGTATCAAATTTGTCAATTTTTTTGTCAGCATTTGTAGATAATAAATCTGGTAGACTTATTATTACAATGAATTTTATTATTGATAATATATTTCATCATTTGAGCCATCCTTGCATAAACCTCATGTGATTATGATATATTTTCTTAATTAGATATTATCATTTGTTAGCTGATATATTATTTAGGGCTTTTCATTAACATTCATAAATGATATTGGTCTGTAATCTTTTATGTGCTACTTAAAAAATCAAGTTAGGTATCAATGTTAAACTTCCCTCATAAATAATTTCTTTATTTTTTATTTTTCTTTTTATGAATAATTTTTAGTTAATTTTTTATGCTCTAAAGTAATTTATGTAGCTTTGGTATTATCTTTTTGTTAAAAGATCTATTAAAATTCTTCCATGAAAGCATCTGGACCTGGTGTTTTGGGTGAGATAGTTGCTTGAGAATTTTTGTGTTTTCTCTAGAAATGTTTCTTTCAAAGGTTTTTATCTCTATTGAGGACAATTTTATCAAAGCTTATTTTCATAAAAACTTAGTCATTCAATCCAAATAATAACTTACACATTCAATCTAAATTTTTTAATTTATTTGTATAGATATGTATAAAACAGTCCATTGATTTTAAAAGTTTGATCTGTATCAAGTGTTAATCCCTTCAAATAATGTCATTTTTTATATTTATCCTTTTTCCTTTATTTCTTTATTAAATTACCTGGAAGTCTGTCCATCATATTGATTTTTCTATTAAAGAACTAGGACTTTAGGGCCGCACCTGTGGCTCAGTGGTGAGCCACAGGGAGCTGGTCCTGTATACCAAGGGTGGTGGGTTCAAACCTGGCCCCAGCCAAACTGCAACAACAAAAAAAATAGCCAGGCATTGTGGCAGGCACTTATAGTACCAGCTGCTCAGGAGGCTGAGGCAAGAGAATCGCTAAGCCCAGGAGTTGGAAGTTGCAGTGAGCTGTGACGCCATGGCACTCTACTGAGGGCGATAAAGTGAGACACTGTCTCAAAAAAAATAGAACTAGGACTTTAATATATTAATTTCATGTATTAGTGTTCTGTTTTAGCCTTCATTTTTTGGTCTCATATTCCTTACCTTGTGTTTTCTCTTGGTGTATTTTTTTTTCTCTTTTTAGATTTTGAGTTATAAAATTTATTTTTTAAAAATTTAATTTATATTCTTTCAGATATTTAAAATTACAATTTTTCTTCTCCTCTCTTCTTTAAATGTATCCTATAGATTCTAATATGTAGGTTTTTGTTATCATTATTTTTCAGAAATCCTGTTTAAACTTTCCCTTTCCCTCACAAGTTGTTTGACAGAATATTTTATAAGTTTTCACATGGAATGGCATTTTTAGTCTAAAACATTTTTAATCAGAGGGTATTATTTGAAATATTTCTACTTTATGAAATGCATTAATTTTTATAATATATGACCAATTTTTGTGAGTGCTACATATGCACTTGAGAACAAGGTATATTCTCTATAATGAGGGCATAAAGCCTGATATATATTCATAATATCTAACCTTATTGATTATGCTTTTAAGGTCCTGGATAGCCTTACTTATTTTTTGTCCCCTTGACCTAAGATAGAGGTCAGTATGAGAACAGTATGTTAACGTCCCCTATAATTAATGTGTTCCTTTATATTTCTCCTTGAGGTATGAGTAATCATCCTATACCTGGGTGTGCACAGAATCGTTTGGGACATAGGTATTTGTAACTGTTATAAGTTCATTGATGATTACAGCTTTTAGCACTACAAAGTTTTCTCTGCTTTAAAAATAATTATTTTGGTACAAATTCTATGTTGTATGATATTAAGAGTGTAATCTCAATTTTCCTATGGTTTCCATTGTCTAGTAAGTAATTTCCCACTGCTTTATTTTTGACCTTTTTGAATTACTTTGTTTTATATGTGAATCTTATATTCAACCTAGAGGTACTGTGTGCTTATAAACCATTTGAAAATGCTTCCTTTTAGTAGGCAAGTTAACCCTATTTACATTTATTATTATTATTGACATTTCTGTTTCCATTCTGTCATATTATTTGATGTTATAATTTCTGAGCATATTATATGGCATTTACTGTGCTTATTTCTCCAAATAGTTTGACTTCATTATATCTTAAATATATTTTTTTGCTTATAAATTATTTTTTACAAAACATTTTGATCACATTTGAGGTTATCTTTATGTTTATTACTTTTAAAAAATGTCTTTCATCTCCATTCTTACTTAGTCTTTTATTATCTGACCGGCTGGTATTAAATGAATCTTATCTGTTGACATCTACCTATCAAGGAAATGATGTTATTTGACTTTGCCCTTTCTCTTTCCTTTCTCATCTCATTTTTTTCTCTTTCCTTTCTCATCTCCTTTCTACTTTGCCAGAACATATTACTTTTCCTTCCATTCCTCCACCATGGTTTTACTGTACTCAAATATATCATATGTTCCATCATTCCTTCTCCAAAACTTTCCACTTATCTGTTGGTTAAAAGATGTTCATTCTCTTAGTGTGTCCATGGGAATGAATATTGATTCTTGAGTTCAAGAGTGAAAATTTCTCAGCTGTTATGAAGGTCTGTAGCCTTTCAAAGGAGCACAGCATATAAACAGATACATATATGTGAGGTATTAAAATTTCATGGTGGTGGGATACAGGTATAGACATGTCTAAAAAGGCTCCTAAGAGGGGTAACATTGTAGAAAAAGGTTGAGAAATATTAGTAAACTCTCCAAGAATGGCTGATATGTAAATCCTTTCTCAAGTTACTGCCTATTCAAAATTGTTTTTCTATAACCTTGATACTTGAAACAAAGCTTGCTGGGTGTAAAGGAACTTGTACTTCCTTTACTTAAATTCTTAAAAATTCTGTCTCACAGTGGTCATGTGTTGTATATTGCTTTTGAGAACTCTGATGTAAGCTAATTTTTTTGCCCTCATAGATAATTTCATCATTTTGTTTGAAGATCCCTGAGGGCATTTTTTCTTTGTCATTACAATATATAGTTTTATTAGGATAGGTCTAGGAGTTGACTGGAAAGAGTCCAGGTCAATTTTTCCAGATACATAGTGAACTCTTTCAAGACATATATTCAAGTATCCTTTTATTTTGGGAAAGCTTTACTTGGTTACAGTACATATTCACTTAAGCTTCAAACTTTTGTTTTTTACTTTCTCAGAGATTCCTTTAATATGTGTATTGGACCTTCTTTGTCTTGTTTTCTCTCTGGTTACTTTCTTTTCTCATTTTCATTCTCTCAGCTTTTCCCCTACCTTTCTTTCTTTCTTTTTTTTTTTTAGCCAGGGCGGGTTTGAACCTACCACCTCTGGCATATGGGGCTGGTGCCTTACTCCTTTGAGCCATAGGAGCTGCCTCCCCTACCTTTCTTTAATACCTCTGTCACAGTCTGTTCAGCTACTATAACAAAATACTATAGAATGGGTAATTTATAAAAAATAGAAATGTATTTCTCATAGTTTTGGAGTCTGTGAAGTCCAAGATCAAGGCGCTGACAGGTTTAATGTCTGGTGAGGGCCCCATTATTCATTGATAGCATCTTTATAGGTTATCCCATAGCAGTAGGGGTGAAAGGGGCAATTAGGCTCACTCAAGCCCCTTTATAAGGACACTAATCCTATTCAGGAAGGTAGAACTCTCCTGACATCTACCAAAAGCTCCACTCTTAATGTCATATTCTCTCTCTCTTTTTTTTGAACAGTCTCAAGCTGTCACTCTAAGTAGAGTGTTGTGGCATCACAGCTCACAGCAACCTCAAACTCT
>NW_003852401.1:7788417-7816638 GCF_000181295.1 Otolemur garnettii
CAGCCCGGGGTGGATTTGAACCTGCCACCTTAGGCATATGTGGCTGGCGCTTTAGCCACTTGAGCCACAGGCACCGACCCAGTATCTTCTTTTTTTAAGGTTTTTTTTTTATTAAGTCATATACATATATAGATCATGAATACATTTATGCCTTTGTGGGATTCAATTTGTTGATTATTTATACAAATTGGAGTGCTTACATCCTACTAATTAATACAAATTTCACCTCATTTACTTAATCCCAGTGTTAAGACATTTATGTTCAATACTTGATTGATTTGATTTGTATCCTTGCAATATGCTCCATAGATATAGTCCCACCATTAACCCTCCCTCTATGGAACCACCCCCTCCTTACCCATTCCTCTCCCCTTCCCTTCTGCATCCTGGGCTATAGTTGTGATTCAACTCTCATATGAAAGTGTGAGTGACTATAAATTGGTTTTATAGTAGTACGGAGTACATTGGATATTTATTTTTTCTATTATTGAGATACTTTACTAAAAAGAATATTTTCTGGCTCCATCCATGTAAACATAAAAGAGGTAAAGTCTCCATCTTTTTTTAATGTGCATAGTATTCCATGGTATACATATACCACAATTTATTGATCCATTCATGGATCAATGGGCACTTGGGCTTCTTCCAAGATTTGGCAATTATGAATTGAGCTGCAGTGAACAGTCTGGTGCATATATCTTTGTTGCCAAGTGATTTTTGGTCTTTTGGATATACACCAAGTAAAGGAATTGCAGGATCAAATGGCAGGTCTACATTTAGATCCTGGAGTGTTCTCCAAACTTCTTTCTAAAAGGAATGTACTAGCTTGCATTCCCACCAGCAGTGCAGAAGTGTTCCCTTTTCTCCACATCCTTGCAAACATCTGTAGTTTTGGGATTTTGTGATGTGGGCTATTCTTACTAGAGTTTGCTAGGATCTTATTGAATATTTTTGCATCAATATTCATTAGAGATATTGGTCTATAATTTTCTTTTCTTGTTGGTTCTTTTCCTGGTTTGCAGATCAGGGTGATATTTGCTTCATAGAATGTGTTGGGGAGTATTCCTTCTTTTTCTATGTTTTGGAAAAGATTAAGTAAAATTTTTGGTAGAATTCTGATGTGAAGCCATCTGGTCCTGGGATTTTCTTTTTGGGGAGACTTCTTATAATTGATGTTATTTCAGAACTTGATATAGGTCTGTTCAACATTTCCACTTGATTCTGGCTAAGTCTAGGAAGGTGGCATGCTTCTAAGTATTGGTCTATTTCCTTCAGATTTTCATGCTTCTGAGAATAGAGTTTTTTATAATATTCATTAAGGATTTTTTGAATCTCTGAGTAGTCTGTTGTTATTTGGCCTTTATCATTTCTGATTGAAGAAATTAGGGATTTTACTCTTTTATTTCTGGTTAGGTTAGCCAAAGGTTTATCTATTTTATTGACCTTTTCAAAAAAACAACTTTTTGATTTATTGGTCTGTTGTATAATCCTTTTGTTTTCAATTTCATTTAACTCTGCTCTAATTTTAGTTATCTCTTTTCTTCTGCTAGGTTTGGGATTGGAATGTTCTTCCTTTTCCAGCTGCTGGAGATGTCACATTAAGTTGTTGGCTACCTCTCTTTCTGTTCTTTTGAGGAAGGCTTGAAATGCTATTAATTTCCCTCTTAGGACTGACTGCCTTTGTGATATCCCAGGGGTTCTGGTAATGCATATCTTCATTATCACTTTGTTCTAAAAATTTGGTAATTTCCTTCTTAATCTCATCTATGACCCAGCTATCATTCAGCATGAGGTTATTTAGTTTCCATGATTTTGTATGAGTATGCAGATTGCTGTTGTTCCTGAGTTCAACTTTTATTCCATGATGGTCTGAGAAAATACAAGGAATTATTTCTATTCTTTTAAATTTGCTGAACTTGGACATGTAACCTAAGATGTGGTCAATTTTGGAGGATGTTCTGTGGGCTGATGAGAAGAATGTGTATTCAGTTTTGTTAGGATGAAATGTTCTGTAGATATCTGTTAAATCAAACTGTCGAATGGTTAAGTTTAAGTCTATAATTTCTTTGCTTAGCTTCTTATTGGAGGATCTATTCAACACTGCCAAAGGAGTGTTAAAATCTCCGACTATTATGGTGCTGGAGGAAATCAAGTTGCTCACATCTGTTAGTGTCTCTCTTATGAATTGAGGTGCATTCTGGTTGGGCGCATAAATGTTAATAATTGAAATCTCATCATGTTGAATGTTACCCTTAACAAATATTAAGTGACCATTAGGTTTAAAGCCTATTATATCTGTGAAAAAAATTATAATACCTGCTTTTTTCTGATTTCCATTTGCCTGAATTATAGATGACCATCCCTTAACCCTGAGTCTATATTTATCTTTTAAGGTAGAATGAGATTCTTGAATGCAGCAGATATCTGGCCTGAGTTTTTGTATCAGTCAGCCAACCTGTGCCTCTTTAGAGGACAAGTTAAGCCATTCACATTGATTGAGAATATTAATAAGCCTGGTAAAATTTTGAATATCGAGTTTTTTGAAAGTCCAGTAGACATTTTTAATCCTTTAGCCACTGTGGAAGTTGGAGTTTGATCAAAAGTTTCTGAGTGAGTTTACTTTTGTGGCAGAGGATTGTGCTGGTCATTATGGAGGATAGGTCTGAGAATATCTTGGAGAGCTGGAAAATTTCTTCAACATATGAATGTCATTAAAGTAATTTCTCTATCATAAATGAAACTCAGTTTAGCTGGATACAGGATCCTGGGTTGAAAGTTACTTTGTTTTAGAAAATTGAAGGTTGATGACTACCCTCTTCTAACTTGAAAGGTTTCAGCAGAGAGATCTACAGTCATTCTAATATCCTTCACCTTGTAGGTTATGGTTTTCTTACATCTGGCTGCTTGCAGAATTTTCTCCTTCATATTAACTTTGGTGAAGTTAATTATAATGTGTCTAGGAGATGTTTTATTTGGGTTGAGTTGTGTTGGGGTTTTGAAACTGTCAGCTATCTGAATTTCAGAATCTCTTGCCATGTTTGAGAAGTTCTCATCAATTATTTCTTGCAGTAGAGCATTTGTGCCTTTTGAAGCAACTTTGTCACCTTCAGGAGTTCCTATAAGGTGAATATTAGTTTTCTTGTAATTATCCCAGAGCTCTCTGAAAGAATAATCCATTTTTGCTCTCTGCTTCTCTTCCTCTTTGAGTATTCAAAAGCTTTGTCTTCAATGTCAGAGATCCTTTCTTCTGCCTGCTCTATTCTCTTACTGATGGATTCTACTGTATTTTTCAGATCTTTGAGGACTGTAAGTTTTTGCCTCAATGTGTCAAAATCTTTGGTGATTTTGTCTTTGAATTCATTGAATTCTTGGGACAAATTTTGAATTACTCCTTGAAATTCTAATTCCGTCTTTACCTCCATCCTGTTGATCTTATTTGCCATCCCAATTCTGAACTCAATTTCTGACATCTCAGCCATTTGTTTATGAATGGGATCATCTGATGTGTCTGTTTTATCATTTCTTGGGGGAGTTGATCTACTCTGATTATTCATGTTGCCAGAATTTTTTCACTGATTCTGCCCCATGATTATTTTTCACTGTTTGGCTAGATGGGCAGGTAAGGTTAAATTGGATTAGGGGTTCCTGTAGTTGTGGTTAACCAGCCCTTTGACAAAGATCTGGGACTGGTGACTATAGCTTTTCCCCTACAGCTTTGCAAAGGACCTGTACAGTATTAAAGACTGAGGCGCTGGGGACCTACTTGGTGTGGTGGGGTTAGGTGGCTCTGTCTTGTATTCAGCTGGTCTTTTTCTGGTCCTAGTGGATCAGTGACTCTGGGTTGAAATCTCAGCTGTGGAGAAATACAAGCGATTAAGACACCCTGCCCCACCCCACCCCCCAGGCAACAATGGGAGAGAAAAATCAACCCTTCTTGTTGCCACATAACTGGGGTACCACTGGAGAGGGTCCTTGGAGGATTGGCCCAGGTTAGAAGCTCCAAACCAATTGACCCAGTCAGTACCAATTCTCTAGTGGTAGAATTCAAAAGGTCTCCAGCAACTATATAGCAGAGGACTACTGGCTGCTCAAACGTGGCTCATGCCAGTGCTCTATGGAGTCAGAAAGGCCCGCCCAGTAGCAGAGTTGGACCAGGGGGCTGGTATCTCTTTCCACACCTTACAATTGTTTCATGTCCACTCACTGGTAACCCTACAGGGCTGAGATCCTACTCCCTCCAAAAAGCAGATGTGCTAGGGCTTTGCATCTGCCAGAATCAAAGGAAAGTCAATGCCCACTCTGCCCAGTCACCACCCTCTGCTACCTGCTGTCTGGGGGAGGTGAAGCCTGCAACTGGAGAGTGTTCCACCTAAGCTCAGTCCAAACCTAAAGAAAACAAGTCAGCAAATGATTTCTCCCTCATCCACTGTGGCTTTGCCCCAGCTGCTCTGCAGCACTCGTATCCCAATAGGACAAGGTCTGGCTTCCTCTGGCAGTCCTCAGAGTTGGGGACCTGTCTCTCCAAGATTAGACCCTGGTGGGATTGTTCTACTGTTGTTGGATCTTCATGGTAGTTGTCCCTGCAGCAGTTCCCAGTGGGCTTCCACAGCCAGGGAAGTGGCTGTAGCAGCTGCTCCGAGAGCAGCAGGTTAGAGTGTACGATGTGCAGTTCTGGCAGAGTGCATGATGAGCAGCTCTGGCTGGGTGGAGCACAGGGCTCATGGCTCTAGTAGGGCAGCTCTGGCAAGGGGAGAGTCTCTGGCCAGGTGGGTGTGGTGTGCTCGGTTCTGGCAGGGAGGAGCGTGTGGCTCTCAAGCCTCCTCCTGCAGCTGGTTTGCACTTTCCCAGAGCCAAGCCCAACAGCCTCCCCACTTTGTCTACACTATTTCTAGGCTCATTGTTACAGTGTAGCTTTTCTATCACAACCCTTGCAGTGCCTGGACCAGGCAATGAACTGCAGACATTCTGGTGTCTGCAGGGGTTAGGCTTCTGGACCATCAGGCGAGTGGGGGAAGGTGGACTAGAAGTTCAAAATGGTGGGGATAATGTTAGTTCAACTTTCATGCCTGGCAAGAGAGTGCTCAGGGTCACAGCAGGGTCCCTCTGGATAAGTAGTTCCCATTTCCTGAAACTCTCTCCCATGGGGTGAGACAAGAGGTCCTCAGTTCACTGCTTGCCTGTAGATAACCTACAGCTAGCAAAAAAGAATAAAAAAAAAAAAAAAAAAACCACTTTTGTGGGTCGGGGTGGATACTTTTCCTTTGGAATGAATTTTGTCTTCTTGGAGTCCTTGCCTCAGCAGAGGTGACATGCAGTTATCACTCTTTTCTCTCAGCTGGGATCCCAGTCTTCAGCATTGTTGGGTACTTTCTGGTCATAATCCTTCCCTCTGGGCAGGAAGCTTCTGTTGAAAGCTGGCTCCAGTTGGCCATCTTGCCCCTCCTCCCCTGACAATTCTTATTACATTTATTCCTAGTTTGTTTCTTTGTCCAGTTTTAGTTTTAAAATTTATGATTCCCATGCATTAAAAACAGCTCTCTAAATGGTTGGTTAGAGATATTTAATGTACTTTGGTGTGTTTATTGTAATTTTCTTTAAACTTAAAAGATTTATTGGGGGAGAAGTTTCAACCAAAGTACATTTTTTTTTTCTTTGCTTATTTTCTTCTTATAGGATCTTTGCATAGCTCTGGATTACTTTACTTCTTATTCAGATGTATTTTATAGACAAATTTCCTAGTTTTAAGAGTGCTGTCTTCCTCAGTATCATTAAGTGTGGTTTCTCTAAGGGATGCTGCTATTGCTGGTGGGAGTAAGAAGAAGGTTTGGAGTACTTTATTTTTCTAATTACTATAGGATTAAAATTTTTGTATTTCTCCCTGTTTATTTCTCTATTTTTATTCACTGCCACCCCTTTTGAGGGTCACTGCATTTTTTGTATTTGTATTTTCTGATTATTAACCAGAAACAATGTTTTGTGTTCTGGTTGTCACCTCCAGTAGCTTTCATTTTCTAGTCCCTTTTCTATAGGTATGAAACATCAAGTCCTAGATCTGTGTTCAACATTTTAGCAATTAATTTTTGAATTTTATCTTTCTATGTTTCATCTCTGAATTGTGTTACGTTTCCTATTTTTCATGGAGTTTCCTAAACTATCTCATTCCACTTTCTGCATTAATAGACACATAGTGACAATGGACCTCTAGCAATATGAAAATTGGTATAATTTCTTATGGGTAATTTGAAATACGTGAGTCATGTGTACCTCTCATTGATCTTGTAGTTTGTGTGGAGATTTGATTTGATTGGCCAGAATTATCTTTAATAAAAATTACTCTTATAATTTAACACATTTATTGTGTTTATATTTTTTTCCTGTGGCTTCCCCAATTATTTATCAAAGTTGTGAATAGTTACTAGATGTGCAACTAATAAATTGTTATAAAAATTATAATGAATTTAAAAATATTTCTTTTTCCTTATCTTATTGCTTTGGCCAGAAGTGATAGTAGCTTTAGTTTTAAAACAAATCATTTCTTATGATGGCCACTCTTAATTGGAAAACTAATTGTGACTTTGAGTCTGATGAATAGAAACATCCCCTTCCTTTATCTTGGATCTTCATATTATTGACTAGGGAAAATGTTAATTGACATACTACAATACTGCAACCTTTACATAGAAATCACTTTCTTATACTTAGTGCTATGAGAACAGTGCAAGAATTCAAGACTAATACACAGATACTGGTGAAGCATTTGGTAGGTAAAATACTTACGTAGGGTTCAGTATGAACAGAAAAGGAAAAGAAACAATATGATGCCACTGTCTAACAAAAGGAAATTAAGTTTCCCTTCCTTTGAATTACTGGAGAGCATTCAGCAACATACGCATCTTGGGTGAAGAATAGATGAATAAAAGATCTGAGCTGATTCCTGGATTCCAAAAAGGCAAGTAATATAGAAGCCAGCTGAAAAGAATTGTCTTGGGTCATTTTGGGAAGCTGTAAGGTTAAACACAGAATCATACGCTTCCCAAGGCCTTGAATAGCTGCTCTAGAGAAGGAATATGGTGTCAAGATTTGTGAGATAAATTTGTTTTATTTAATTAGGCCATCTAGGAATACGTTGGGTCTATATGCATTTTGCCCAAATAATGTTTGACATGAATATCATATGATATTTTCTGTTAATTATATTTCCCAACATAACATTATAGTAAGAGTGCTTGTATTTTATAAAATCTCAGGAGTAATAGTGAGAGAGAATATGCCATTCAGCAATATTTCATGAAACTAATTACCTGAGAGAATTCAGAAAAATTTGTGCAGATGGATGCACTGCAAAGGTACAGTAATAAGCTCTTATGAAAGATGAAGTGTTCTAATTACAAAGCAATTACTACAATGCATGACAGTTTTAAATTGCTGTCCTTATTTGTGATGCATTTAGATTTCATTGAAAAGCAAAATAGAACAGATAGGAATTTGTCATCCATTTTTAGTTTCACTAATTATTCTTAAGTCATTCATGATAGGTGGCTTTTGATTTCAAATACTATTCAGAAACAATTTTTATTTGTCTGATATTAAACTATGATGAATGCATATTCACCTCTGGTTTTTAAAATTACTATGTTGATGGTATCTGAATGAGGTAATAGAAGCTGCCTCAGTTACGCTCTGTGTATTTCTGCAACCCCTATTTTGCTTAATCTTTCCATGTGCAAGGATATACAATGTCATCTTTTATTGTGATTTTAAGTGTCTATTAGATTTTTTACAAATTTTGCGGAAAAATATAAACATTTTCAGAAACCACATATTCTTAGCTTCTGTTGCTTTGTTGTTATAATTTCTTTAGTTATATCTGAAACAAAAAAAAGTCCACAAAAAATCCGAAAAACAGAAAACAAATACTATCTTCTGTAATTGAAAGATGATCTTGTTCTGTGAATTTAGCCAAAGGAGGAATTGCTTTCTGTGTGTGTATATGTATGTATGGTGGGGGTGCTGAGAGGAGTACAGGCACTTTTAAGTACTAGGGGGTTAAATAACTAACCCAATTGAATTATTTCGTGAAATAGCAAGTTTTCTGTGAGAATAATGAACTTGGGAGTAAAATTAACAGAAGGAAGGCATTTTAATTTATTTTAAAGTATAACAGTTACAATGCTCACTGCTAATTCTCTACACAACAGCTAATTGCTACCCTACTTTTTTAGGTGGGTAGAGACCACATTGCAGCCAAATACTCAGACCCTTGCTTTCCTGCCTTCCTTGATGAGGTTACTGCTTGACTCAATTGTGGCCATTGATTCATAAGGAGTTTGTTGGGGGAGTTTATGGGAATATCTTCCTCCCTGATAAAGACAGAGAGACAACTGGGGAGAATTTCCTTGCTACTCTGGCCTTCCTTGCCCCATTCTCACCACCACTCTTTCCTGTCTTCCTGGAGGTTGAATGAGAATGTGGTACTTAGCGTAGCTGTAGCGTCTGCAATTATGCAGAGGACCTTGGCACTCAGAGGATGGGAGAGAGAAACACATCTAGGAAGTCTGGATCCTAGATGTCGTTGAGTCACTGAATCAACCTCCAGGACCACCTACCTCCGGGCTTCAATTTTTCAAGTTACTTTTAGTCACACATTCTATTACACACATTCCAACACATTTGAACCAAAGAGAGTCTCGCATTTTTCATGTTAAAGAACACTGTGCTGGCAAAGCTGACGTGGTTATAGCCATGCCACAGGTTGTTTTGTTACCGGACTGATAACTGTGGGGTCACAGCTCTCTTGTTCATAAACCAAAGAATCATTGTGATTGCTAACACTCCTTCTCCCCTGCATCTTTCTTCCCTACTGAAAAACTTTTTTCTATTTTGCATTTTAACCTTCCCCAGATTTCTCTACTCCTTTGTCACTCTTTGACCACTCAACATGACTTCTGCAGGACTTTTTTAGGATTTCGTTTCCCAGATAGGTGAGATCATGGGTATTTTCACTAATTTGATACTGTTATCTCATGTATAGAGTAACCATACACATCAGAGTAAATCAAACAACTGGTGTAACCACATACGCCAGACTAAGTTAAACAAATGGAACCGAATACCCATATTTAGAACTGTCTCATAAAATATGAGGTATACAATTTTATGATTTACACATAGCAACCTGGGAGGATCTGCTTAATAACTGGCCTCATGATCTCCCAGTATTTGCTGAATAGTCTCTCCTTTTTCCAGTCAAAAACATTTATTCAAATATTTTAAAGCAACATATGCTTATAAAGCAAGTTTGGAAACTGCAGCCAAGAGAAATAAATGAAATTACTTAATCCCTATCATTCCAAAACAGGGTGGTTTTGCCACATTTTGGTGTTTTACCCTCCAGTGTTTCTTCTCTGCACAGGTTTCAGGAGGAATTTTTGTTTGTTCGTTTGCAGACAGAACTGAGATGGAGAGAAACCGAAGCAGTGTTATGTTAGAAAAGCTTCCCTAAAACTCTTTCTGAGCCCCAGTTAATCATGGAATAATAATTACGATTTTGATCACTTGTTATATCCATCATGATATTCTTTAGTTTTCAAAATAATGTAATTATGCAGCAATATTATATTCACATCTTAAAGATGAGGTACCTAGGTCACGGAAATTAAAGAATTTGCCGGAGGTAAAACAGGTGGCAAGTCCTAATGCTGGAAATGAATTCCATGACTGACTTGACTTCAAAGCAGGTGTTCTTTTTTCTCTTATGTTTTTACCCAAGTACCAAACATCAGAACCAGCAGGGAGTTGGTGTTTGGTTCCAATCCTTTTGTTTTATAAATGAGGAGACTATCAAGAATGCTTCAGAAATGAGTTTTAGAGTTTGCTCTTTTAGGGTTCTTGCGAAGTCTGCTGGTCTGCTGGTCGTCTTGGTCTCTTCCTGTTTGTACAATTCCTAGGACTGGTCACTGCAAATAGTGAAAACCAAGGATCACTGAGATTCTAAATTCGGAGAGTTTTTGAGGCACTCTTTGATGAAGGATGATGTCTTTGATTTAATATACCCTGCTTTAAGTGCTATCTCTAAAAGCAAGGCCATATTTACTACCCTATCAAACTTTCAGACAGGATGAACTTTTGGGTAGAGCAAAGAGGACAGATTACACGTAGAGCCTAAAGCTGCAGGGGGCCGAACAAAGTCAGTTTACTTGGGGTGTGCTTGCTTTCTTAAGTCCTCATCACAGTCAAGACTGGACACAGCTGTCCTTTCTCAAGGAGATTTTGCTCCCAGACTAATGTTTGGATTTCAGCTCATTGTTTAATAGTTCTAGAATCCAAATGGTCACTTTGAGGCAGGAAGGTTAGCACTCCATTAAGATGGATGGGGAAAGTTCACACCTCTCACTTGTACTTTATTCCTTTGCTTTTCTTTCCATTTGCCTGCAGACTCAGCAAAGCTAAAGCACATTCACTACACGGTCTGTTTTTATACCCACTGGGCTGAAAAGTTGATTTACTAAAGAACTCGGATTTTCCAGGAAAAGGAAAAATCCACAGAGAGTTTTAAAATCTGCAAAATACGATAGGATTATCAGAGGAATAAGAAATCTTATGCTAGATCCTTGGGTTCTTAAATCAATCCCCAAAGAGGTTTTAAAGCCCATGTGTTTCTTGGATGGTTCTTCTGGACCTCCTTATAAATGTTCTTCATATAGTATCTGCTAAGAGGGAAAACTAACAGCAGCTGCATTTATGTGAAACACTGAGCCCGTCCTTTTTGTTCTGTGAGCTCTCACAAATGTTGATTGAAAGGCTGTAGAAGGTAGTAAACATTTGCTGAGCGCCTCCTACATGAAGGCACCGGCTGGACACATGGGAGCTGGTGAAGAATGATACCTGGTTCAGTTCCTTACCTTTGATGAAGGAAAAACACACACGGTTTCTTCTAATGTAAGCCAGACTTTGAGAAGATTCATGCAACAGAACTATGGAGAAAGGAATGCGTTCATTCTGGCTGGGACATTTAGAAAATTTTCCTGAAGTTGAGTTCAAAACCAATCTGGGGAAAAATGAACAAAGCAGGCAAATGCCTTTCACGGGGGACAAAGTCAACCAGAATACCCAGGAGGTGCTCTCAGTTACCTGTAGCAGGAACAGCAGAGACCAAATGACATGCCCCAAACCCATCCTCTTCTGGAATGTACAGAGAGACTGGATTCCTCAGGCTCCCTTGTGGTTAACTGAGGTTCTGTGGCTGGCTTCTGGCAAATGGACTGAAGGTAGAGTGATGCTTACCTTTTCTAACTTCCTCACCTGCCTTACTGGGCTAACTGAGTGCAGAGGATCCAGCAAAGTTCTTTGAGGAAGCCCTTGCAGGCAGTTATCCCATAAAGTGGATGGAGCTAGGATTCTGGAATCATCAAACAGAGGGCCATGCACCAAATACCTGATCAGACTGGGAAGGGAACAAGAATTATTGTGTGATGCCCCTGAGATTTGTTGTTGTTACAGAAGCTAGCATGACAGTGGGCAGTGTAAGGCTGAAAAGGTAGGCCTGGAAAGTCTATGAAATCCCCTAAGTGAGTCATTTATAAGAATTAAGATAATAAATTAATTTAAATAGTAATAAGGTTTTAATTAATATATGCCAGCATTGGGAAGAAGCCAAGGCCCATTTTTTTTCCAACGTAGACCTCTACAAGTCATTTTTGGGGGGTCTGGTTTTATGCTGACCAACTAGTTTGAGGTTCTAAGTAAAAATTTTAGAAGGGGGGGACTTCTTTACTAAGGAGGATACTAGGGCATTTCATAACTTATGGAAAGAGGAAACAGACATGGTCTGCTCTGAGGGTGAGCTGACAGGTGGCTGGTTGGGGACAACTTTAAAAATACTTTGTATTGCTTTTTTGATTATGAGTAATATACAACCCCTGTAGAAAAATTGAAAAATATGAAAATGTCAGTGTACTGTACACAAATAGTACAATTCAGTCATGTACACACATATGACATTTAATATGTGTGTAGAGACAGAAACATATATTATACATGTAGAGAGACAGGACAAAGAGAAGGACTACAAAACTGCCAAAGTGTGATAGGATTATTTATATTTATTTATCATCTATCATTTTTGTTTTTTTGATATAAATTTTTACTCTATTGCTTGGGGTAGAGTGCAGTGGCATCATTGTAGTTCACTGCAACCTCAAACACCTGGGCTCAAGTGATCCTCCTGCATCATCCTTCCAAGTGACCGGGAATATAGGTGCATGCAACCATGCTCAGCTAATTTTTCTATTTTTTTTAGAGATGGGGTCTCACTGTGTGGCACAGGTTGACCTCAAACTCTGTGCCTCAAAAGAGCCTCATGCCTTGGCCTGCCAGAGTGCTGGGATTATAGGCATGAACCACCTTGCCTGGCCTTCTGATTTTCTATTTCATTATTTTGACAAGAATGAATATTATTATTCATAAATATTTGCCTGGATTCTTAATCTTTTTTTCCTTAGGCCAGAGTCCTAGAAATAGAGTATAAGTCAAAGAGTTTGAAAAGTTATACAAGATCTCAGTGAATATAGGAGAATAGCTTTCTGGAATGGTTACTACACTTTACTTTCCTACCAGGAGAATATAAGACCTGTTTTATAACCCTTTAATCTGCATTGTATACGAGCATTCTAAAAGATCTATTTTTTATCATTTTCTCTATGAGTCAGACACTCAAGGATGACAATATAGCCATGATATATTTGGTAACCCATTTTCAGTTGGCCATGTGGCTATCTCTTGCTGAAGTAGATATTAATATTTTATTTGAAGGAAGCATAGGTATCCTCTGATCACAATATGTAATAAGCTGATTGCATTTAGTACAGGATGGCTAAACTGTGACCAAACCACCCCCAGGTCTCACTGGCTTAACACAACAGAATTTTATTTCTTGCTCAGGCTATATGACCTACAAGTCAGTTGTGGGTTTTTCATAGTTGCTATCATTTTGAGAAGGGAAGAAGGTGAATCATGTATTTTCACCTGGAAGGGACATTTGCCACTTCTTTTTACATCTGTTTGGCCAAAGCAAGTGACATGGTTATACTGAATATAAGGGTATGAGAAAGGACAATGCTACCATGTGCCTGGGAAGAGAATATTCAATGGACAGCACTAATGACTATCACATCCGATTGGCCTTTAACCTTTGGGGCAGGCTGCATCCATAGCTAACCTCTTCTGTAGTGACTTCTGAAAATGTCCCTGGGCACTTTCTTCTCTTCTAGGCTTCTCAGACATGGCTCAGCAAACTTTGGTCCATGGGCCAAATGTGGCCTGCTGTTAATTTTTGTATGATCTGTAAGCCAGGAATGGTTTTTACAATTTTGAATTCTTAGAAGAAGTCAAAATAAAAATAATACTGTGGGACACATAAAAATTAAAATTTGAATGCGTGTCCATAAATAAAGTTTTATTGGGACACAGCCAGACTCACTTGTTTATGTGTTGTCTTTAATTGGTTTCATGCTACAGTAGCAAAGTTGAGGAGTTGCAACAGAGCCTGAATTATGGCCTGCAGAGCCTAAATACTTACTATCTAGCTTTTCACAGAAAAAGTTGGCCAATCCCTGATCTTAGACTTGTCTCAAAGGAAAATGGTCATTTCGATATTGCTGCCTGAAAAAAGTCATCCCTGGGGAGTGATTATTTACTAGATGTTTCAAACTCAGCAAAAAACAAAAACATTAAAAAAAAATCTCCTTCTGGGTGGTGCCTGTGGCTCAGTGAGTAAGGCACCGGCCCCATATACTGGAAGTGGCAGGTTCAAACCTGGCCCCCACCAAAAACTAAAAGCAAAACAAAATAAAACTCCTTCTTGTTTGTGTGCATAATTACAGTGTTACAGTGTTATAGCCAAGCCATGGATAGAACAGTGATGGAAATTGAAACCCAATAGCCAAACTGGAGTAAGATTAAAAAAGAAAGTCATTAGCATTACCTGGAGGTTGCTTGAATTAGGTACTGCCATTCTGAGCTGGACCAGATGAGTTTCTCACCAGGACTTCTCACTTCCTTGAGGGTATGTTATATAAATTTGCTCAATGTTTTAGAATCAACCTGAGTACAAACCTAAGTCCTCATTGCCTCCCATTGAAATACATATATACATACACAAAAGGAAAGAAAAAATGGGCCCCCCAAGTAGAAGGAGTTTTGCCATCTACTCTCCCAGTGTGCTGCTGCAGGAGGTATTTCCCTTTCAACTGTAATTTAAAAAAATGTTTTGAATTTCTCCTCAGAGATTTCATAAGCATTTAAATAGAATCGGCTTTCTGGGTGACTTACCAGCTGTGCTCTGTGAGATTTTCAAGAAGTATGTGCTCCATCCACTGCCAACATATTCCTCGTGTTAAGACGGGGACTTCTAAAGTAACATGTTGATCCAGTGACGAATGTGATTTCTTTTCGTTCAGTGTTGAAGTAATAATACACCATGTAGTAATGCTCGGAATGGAATGGGAGACACATCACATGCATATTCCAAGTGAGGTCAAAATATATTCTTTGTAAATGTCAAGAATGACATCCCCTAATACCCGTGTTTACAGATTCCATTTATTTGTGCACTTAAATTAACTCCTTTCTAATCCAGCTCCTCAGCTGCCAAGGACTTCCTGTGGGAGGCATTTTTCTTCTAAAGTAGGCATGAGTCACGTTCATCTCGGATTGGAGAAATGTCTCTCTCAACTTTGTGCCATAGTCAAAGGTACAGGAGCAAAATTTTATCTGATTTCAAGGGTAAGTTTTACTTGGTTGATAAATCTTTGTCTCTTTCCTCTCCTGAAATAATCACATGCTACACTCTGTCTTTTTGTGCTTGATTAATTTTGTTATAAAAGACTTTTTAATTGTTGAACATTCTCTTGTCATTCAGAAGTGATTATTATGAAAATATTGTTTGTGTGTAGACATCTAATTCTATGATATATATTTTCACATTTCATAAAAATTAAGTTGGCTGTACTTTCTAATCTAAGTAAGGACGCACATTTTGAGAAATATACTGATGAGGATAGTGGGGCAGAACTGTTGAAATCTAGGTCATCCAGGAAAATTGAGGACAGATAGTTGCTTTACCTAATGTCCATTTGACTCTAGAACTATGTTTGGCTAAGAACAAAAAGTGATACTATGTTCATAACATTAATGTATTATAGTTGTAAACTATTCTCACCTACTGGAACTCATTTAATTTTCCCAATCCTCCTCTGAGACTGGGAAGGCAAGTGTTAACTATCTATGTTTTGTGAATAAGAAAATTAAAACTCAAAGACTAAGTGACTTGCCTAAGGAAGTCATCACTCAGTAGAGATAAGGTCAACTTCTCTTTGCCTCTGGTTAATTGCAAGACTAGTAGAATTGGTACTGACTGCAGGCCATTCTCTGAAATTTGTAGGTGGATTTTTCTTTTAGAAAGAAATTCTTAATGTGATCTTATTTTCTGGGATAAGCATCTCTTCTAAAAGTAGAACACTGAAAAACTCAGATTAAGAATTGAATCTTAATTCAACTGCTCCATCAAGAATTTACTGCACATCTATTAATACATTGGGAATTTGCCAAACTCAGAAAATAGCTCTTTTCTCTAGCTTTGGCTCAATTTTCTTTTTTTCTAAAATAAGATATTAAGCAGAAATTTTCAGATATCAAGACCTTGACATCAAAACCAGTCAGGTCAAAATTATGTTGCCCATTTATCCTTGTCTCAAAAAATTATTACAGAATATGCATATGTTACCACATGATTTTCAATCCTCTGTGAGATTTTTACCTTTTAAATTTATCCAGCAGATCTGAGGATCCCAACCACAGGAGTGAGACAGTCTCAAATCTCAGAGGAGTGGGCATATAGCTTAAAAGAGAGAGCTGCTTTGGATCCTTCCGTAACCTTTCTCGAGACAGAACTGATTCCAAGGAAAGGTTTCCAAGCATAAGTCCATACTTCATTTGAGGTCGATTCACGGTTATGTATGTACCTACCGTCAGAAACTCCGACTTCCCCTGCCCACCACTATCTGGATGGGCCCTACCAGCATGTGTTCTCCAGACTCTGTGCATCTGTTGCTGATAATCCCTTACTTTGCAACTCCAAATTCTTTCTTTTGATAAATGAATGACTCAGGCAAGCCCCAGTTGTTCTCAATATTCTCAATTTTTTAGGAATCTACCTTACAAAAATGCTAATACAAATTAGTCAAAAATATATCCATAGTACAAAGATGTTAATTGCAGCCTTGTTTATAATGCCAAAAATTGGCCATGAGCTACATCAGTTGAGGGATTGGTTAACTAAAAGATGTTATATATATTTAATTGTATACTATGCAACCATTAAAATGAATACATAGAATGAGATGGACTGACTTGACAAGAAATGCTTAATAAAAGGCTATTATAAAAACATACTGTATATTGATAGATATAGGATTCCATTTTTGTGAAAAAGCAATATGTGCATAGCTATTTGTGTATGACACATACATATATGCATACATGTGCACATATAAATGCTTATAGATCAGATGTAAGCACAGAAAAAAATCAAGGAAAAGAATGCCCTTAATGCTAATAATAATGGTTGTCCCTGGGGAAGGGGTGGGATCGTACATGTTGGAGGTGACTTGGGACTTTCAGCTCTTCCTTTATATTCACACACACACACACATGCAGTGCGATAGTGGGAACAATTTACTTTTTCTTTTTAAGAACGTCTTTCATTTTCTCCTACCAGTTCCCCCAAATTTTGCAATCGTAAGGAAATCACTATAATCTAGGATAAATTACTATTCATGGTTGAAATTAATGAATACTGAAAAAGAAGTATAAATTGATCCTATGGGCTCCTAGAAAGCTGAGAAATTGCTTCCAACTGTGTGGGGGTGACAGTAGAGAGACAATGAAGAGACGGAAAAATGTTACACCTCCCATCACCTTGTGCTTTGCATTCACAGAGCAAGAAGCCCACTTTTAAATTGCCTTCAGCCTTGCCCCCCTTAAGTCCTCAAAATGCCTGTAAATTCTCGTGTTGGGGCTACCTATATTCCATCTCCCTGACTGCCTCTTGAGTTGGAACCTGCCACAGTTGTTTCCTATGAGACCCTGAATTCCAATTTCTGGTTCACAAAATATGTTCACTCGAAGCACAGATCCAGGTAGAGCACTTTGCATGGAACAATGACTTGATAGATAGTTGCTGCTTGGGGGATTACCTGGCATGATTAAGGATAATAACACAATCCGATGATCATCTTTGAACACAAAAGTCTATTATCTTTCCCCTTTGGAATGACAAGAGTATTTATTGCTTGAGGCTTCTTCAAGCCACGAGACAAGGAAACCATGAGAATGAAATGAACCGCCACCAAAGATTTCTTTTTTAACCAACTTTGCAAAGAGCATTTACAGAGTGTTTTATGGATGGATACAGACTATAACATCGAATGAAGCAAAACCTTTTCTATGAGGACAGCCATATAGTTAAACCCAAGCATGCCAGAAGGAATGACCCCGATTGGCAACCCTTACGCTGTGTTACAAACACAGGGGAGCAGGAATGTGGTCCCCCCACCGTGCTCTGGGAGACGCCTGCACCCAGCCCCCACCCCCGCCATCCATCTCCTCCTTCCCTGATTTGTGTGTGTTTTTGTTAAACAGTGGATCTTGCTATGCTTTTCAGAAAGCTGACAAGAAGCAAGCTGAAAATTAAAAATAGGTGCCGAGAGGCTTTACAGGAGTCTAAATAAACAGTCAGACAGGAAAGACGTGTGGCAGGCTAAGGTTTCAGGCTAGTGGTCGGAGTGAGTTAACAGACATCCGCATAACAGAAGGCTGTGTTTGTTTTCCCTGCCCCTGCTCTAGCAAATTTATTGGGTTATCTGTCTTATTTTGACACGTTGGTGTTTAAGGTTTCTGTTCTAGGTGTCTAAAGACATAAAAAAATTATTGTACAGTTTACATTCCTGGCAGAAGCTTTGACATGTGCTAGCTGAAAAGCTCCTATCTGCCAGTAATTTCGCAGAAAAAGCCTCGCAGAAGTGGGTTTTCATAGAGGGTCCAAGAATCCTCTGTGAAAAGCACCAAGAACAAAAGCTTTCTTCTTTTATTTCTGTCCATAGCATCCTCACGTCTCGTGAAATGCTGCCACCAGGCCATTTTCTTCCCGTGGTATCGTTTATACTTTCCACGTAATCCACAAGGAGCCTTACTCGTGTCTCATAGAGGGAGAGATTATTTCCATCAGTGGAGCTCGTGCTCGGCATAGATTGACAAGATACAGTTTGATTTGCTATAGAGGTCAGGAATGCATGGCAGTGTTGAGTGAATACTAGATGTTATGATAATGCACTATCAAAATATTAGAGTTGTATGTGTAGAAATATTGACATTTTGATGACTGATGTACTAAACCACCCACAAGCAATGTTGATATATTTCTTCTTTACAGAATACCAATTTGGAAATAATTTTACTTGTAAATTCATAGCCTGCCTTGTTCCTTACAGGCATGGTGGCTGCTAGGTAATTAAAGAGTGATAGGGAATTTAAATAGGTCTCTGACATACACCACATTTCATTCCTTCCTTCCTTCATTCATTCATTTACATGGCATTCTATAAATATGCATGTATTTAACTGCTAGGAAATGGGAAACAGACGTAGGAGAAAAGTACAAGACAGTCTGTGGCTCTAATGGGAGCTTATAGTTTCCTCACCCATTCTCTCTTGCTGTAGACAACCTGCCGGGCGCAGTCTGGTCAAATTTTCATGACATCAGGTGATTAGCACTAACTCAAGGCAAAACAAATCGTCTATTTTTTTTCCTAAGGCAAATAGCTTTGCAGCAGCTGAGGCAATCTGAGCATATTACTGTTTCTTTCTTTGTTCAGTTTTCCTTCCTTTTGGTGTATTTTTCTCCTCTTTTCTCCAAGGCCCAAGACTGGGACTCAGGGCAGGTAGCTATGGTTTCCATTCCTCACAATACTCTAGGCAAAGTCTTACCATCCAGGCCAGCAGGACAAATAGCCTTCTTCTCTTGGGCTCCCTCCTTTTTCATCACTTACCACTGCATGTCATTTCCACTCATGTCACTATTGGTAAAGGCTAATGTTTTCTGCAAAAAAGCAAAGATTTTTTGAATCTGCAGACCTGAATTTGAATATCAACTCTCATCACTTAATCGGTGGGTGACTCTGAGCCTCAGTTTATCATCAATAGCAATGTGTATAATCACGTTTGCTTCAGAGGGTTATGAAGCACCTGTGGTTATGTACCAAACGGAGTCAGAGTGGCTCCAGGGCAGGCATTAGTGGGTGGTTAATAAAAGTCCTCTTCTCCTTCCTTCTCCAAGTCATATAAGACAGGGAGAAATGAGGCATTTGAGAGGGCCAAAGAAAATAGTTGTGTCACAGAAACTTTATAGTTCATTGCTTTCCTCCTCAGTTCAGACAAATGTGGTATACATTAATTTTAGAAAGACAAGAAAAATACATTCTTATGACAGCAATGAAAAGAAAGCTAGAAGTTCAATTTATACTGCAAACATACTCTGTCTTAAAACAGGCTTTGGGAAGGATACAAACAAATGTAGAACACAAATTCTATTTGCTAGTAGCTTAAGAACAACTTAAGAAGGCAGATTTGTATCGTCAAAAGTCAAATAGTAATTAAAATAAGTATTTCATGGGTATAAAGACCTTAGTTTTTCTCCCTCCAGAACTCCTCAATAAGCCTTTAGTATCTTAATATATAATAAAAATCTGTAAGAAGGGGGACAGTAAGCAAAATTTACTACACTTATTTTATAGTGGAACTCTTTAAATTATTCTGATTTTATCTTTATGGAACATTATGTATAGAAAAATAGGTTGGGGTCACCAAAAGGTTTGAATGCTGAAGAATCAGGGCTTTCTGACATTTCTAGAAAGACAAGCGCTGTGTTACATATGGAAGAGTCCTCTTAGGAAGGGAGTATTACTACTGATGTCCCAGGTCATTGGTGAGATTTGAGGGAATGGGTGTTCTGAAGTAGAATGGTCAGGATAGAAGCCAGATTACAGTGAAGTAAGGAGGTGGAAGGATGTAGTATAGGGTCAGAAGGTAGCAGAACATTCTTCCCAATCATTTTACAAGTGAAAATAGGAGACCAAGCCAAGATAGTTTGTAGCTCAAGAGAGTTTCAATCAGGAAAGGAAAGATGAGGGCATG
Organism: Otolemur garnettii; assembly: GCF_000181295.1. Classification (NCBI taxonomy): domain Eukaryota; kingdom Metazoa; phylum Chordata; class Mammalia; order Primates; family Galagidae; genus Otolemur; species Otolemur garnettii. The sequence continues at coordinate 7,808,665 of NW_003852401.1, forward strand.
TTGGAAAGAAGAGATGAGAGGACCTTGAATTGTCCTGGAAAGAAGGAAGATAATTATGGGTGAAGCCCTTAGGCAGAATGGAGGGAAGCAACATATAGAACACAGGCAGAGAAAGCCACCACGTGTGCAGAAGATAGAGGAAGACAGCAATGCAAGGACACCATGGCTGCCCACCTCTAACGCCTTCCTGACACCCTCTAAGTTGTGCAGCCACTTAGACCCATTGCATGCTCGCTTCATTCTTAATTATTACTATGGCAGTTCTGTGGCACAGAAATGATAGTTTTCAATTTGTAGACATGGACACTTCCTCAAGCTCACATACCTATTACATGGTGGGTCAGACATTTGAATCTTGGTCTTGCTACCTCCAAAGCTAGAAAGTATAAGTGAAGACAGAGAAATTTTCTGAGGTGGAGAGGAAAGAAGACAAGAGAGCTCATGGTTAATAGTCTCAATTTTTTCAGGAAGTGACCCAAAAGGATTTATTTGAGTGGTGGTTGAGTTACAGATGAAGAAAAGCAAGAGAGGAGTAAAGAGTTGGAAATTTTCAATTTTGGAGAGGCAAGGCACTTTCATAAGGTAATCCTAGAGACTGGTCTGCAAGAAAACATATTATAAGTATAATAATAATAATATAATTTATTGTTCAAACCAGGACACTTTTGAGAGAAGAGGAAGGTTGTGGACATAGAACACCAAGACCTTGGAGTTGGAGGATTATCACGGGATAGCTCAGGCCAAGCTTGGTCCAGTGAGAAGCTAATATGGAAAGAGACACAAAAGTGAAGAACAGGAGAGGAAAAACTCTGAGGTTAGGTTTTTTGATGACTCGTGAAATGAGAGCTGGAAATAAGAGGGTCATACATGTATATTTATATGTGTGCACACATGCATGCATGCTCTTGTGTATTCTCCTGCTTCTTGGAATTGCAACCAATGACTGTAAATACAATGGTCTATGTTTTCCATTGTGTTACGGCCTTTACAGGGAAAGGTCACTATTGGCAGGTGCCAAGTCTACCCCACCTCTTTGTGCCTAGCTATGAATTCACTGATTCGCAATAGGCACCCAGGTCTCTTCCTCAGCATGTTTTACCTTTTCCTCTAGTGCTTCCTACATGGACAGAAACAGTGAACAAAATGCATTCCGCTCTTTTTGCCTAGAAACCTGGTCACACACACACAGAGAGAATGATAAAAACTGGGGAACACCTGAGTCAGCTTTAGTAGCTGGAAATGTAGCAGTTTAACAGCAAATAAAGGTCTGTCCAATGGCGGGTGAATCAAATTAAATTCTGAACAAACAACTCTCTAGCTGCATCTTAGTCAGTTTTAGAATCAATGCAAGTGAGTTATGGCTCCTCAGGGCTGCATTCTCTTCTCCATGTGCTGGGATTTCCACATTTCCACCATTTACCACTAATGAGCAGCACGCATCGGTCCCCAGGCACCTGGACGGAACTCCAACCATATAGTCTCATGCAGAAGGGACTGGCTCTTCCCATGCAAAAGGAGGTCCTTAGCGGGGTCAGCAGCCTGCTGGATGGGGGCTGTTAATGCAAAGTGCTGACAGCCTTCAGTCTTTTGCTCTCAGAAGCCTTAGTGCTCCTTAATTTAATGGTTCTCTGGTGTGTGAGAACCCTCTGGGACAAATTCAGTTCTCTAGCCTCAGTGTGCTGACTTAGACAGGAATTGGCCAGAGGCAGAGGAGAGCACTTGGTTTCCAGGATTGTGTTGCATTTTGATAAAAGTGAGTCTTGGGTCTGTATTTTTATGGGAACAAAACCATACCAGGCACTGAGTCTACTACAGATAGTTGCGGAATAAATGAATAAATATAAAGCTCTACAGATAGTTGTGGAATAAATGAATAAATGGTGGGTGGAGGCCCACCAAATGTATGTGCTTTTTGAAAGGAGTGTTTGGGAATTCTCTGAAGAGTATTGACAGAAAGTATAGGTGAAGAAGGGAAGCTAGACAAGAAGCCAGACGGAGAGGGCAGATCTTGCTAAAGCTACAATTTTTCAAATGCCTTACAATATCCCAGGCCCTATTGTCTTAGTTTCATTCATCGCTCACAATCATCTTTTTAGGTAAGTTTTGTTGTCATTCCCATTTTGCAAATGAGGAAAGTAAGGCACAGTGGGACTTAAACGACTTGCCTGAGGACACACAGGTAGCAAGTGGTGTGGCTGGGATTTGAACACAGGTGTCCACCTCTAGAGGCCCAGCATTTCCTCACATAATAGGCAATTCTCTTAGGTCTATTCCATTTGAAGAGGAGAGGGTTTTTTTCCTCTCCTCAAGGCAGTTGAAAGACTAGCTCTCCTTTAAAAATGACAAGAAAAACAAAGATATATTTGCAGCCTTTGTGTTCTCAGCTTCCGCAGCAATTAGCAATGTAGAAGTGAGTTCATTTACACAAAATCACCCACCAAAGAAATTGAGGGTGACCAGGTGGCAGGGAGAAGTGAGGGTGAGAACAAATTTCTATGCTGTTCTGTTCTCGAGGCAGATTTTATCTTTTTGAAGATGAAGTTGGAACAAAGAAGAAAGTAAAGGCAGAGACTTTGAATTGGCATAATTGGTGAAGTCTTTACCTGAGACTGAAATGACTTCTCTGAGGTTAGGACATGAGCCTCATTCACTGGGGAGGATTCTTCTGCTGCCTCAGATATGCCACCTCAGGTCTGCAGGAGGTGAGTTAACTTTCCAGGCCAATAAAGTCATGAGAACCCTGAAAAAGTGATTTTCTAAATGAAACCTTAGTTTCCTGAGAAAATATAGCTCCTACATGAGAATCTTTTCACAAGCTCCTGGGATAGAGAAGGCATTGCATGCTTCTAAAAAATTGTGCAATGAGATCCATCCACCTACTGTTGTTTGCATTCTTTAGTAGTTCTCCCTCACCCACCCAACAAGACTTTAAGTTCCATACAAAGCTGAGATAAAGTACCCACAAAAACTGACCACAGAACAAATAGTCTACAAATCAAATATCAGGCAAAACAATTTGAAACCTCAAATTTCAGGATGCAGATATCATAAGGAAAAGAGTACTACTAGTTTTGAAATTTTATTTAAAAATAGTGTCTAGAAAAATAATAAGTAAACCCCATTATCTCCTGGGAAAACAAGTGGCTCTTAAAAATCTTCAGCTGCATTGTAGAGATTTTTATGAATGAGCAACATACGGATTAAATTACCCATATTTGAAAAAAAAAAATCAAATGACAAAGCACACTTGGCAGTTTTATTGAGCCTGAATTATTTGGAAGACAGTCCCAAGATACCTGAGACATCCCAAAGGAAATCTAGTTTGCCAACCATCTTTAAAACATCAAATTTAAGAAGATAATTGCATGCTACCCATCCGACAAAGGGCTAATAGCCAGAATCAACAAAGAACTCAAGCAAATCAATGGGAAAAAAATCAAATGACCTACTTAAAAAGTGGGCATGAGACATAATAGGAACTTTTCTTGTGCAGATACACCAATGGCCAACAAACACATGAAAAAATGCTCATCGTTCTAATCATCAGAGAAATGCAAATCAAAACCACACTGAGATATCACCTAACCCCAGAGAGAATGGCTTACATCATGGAGTCCCAAAACAACAGATGGTGGTGTGGATCTGGGGAGAAAGGCACACTGTTGGTAGGTTTACAGACTGGTAGACCTGGTCTGTTGGTAGGTCTATAGACTGGTGCAGCCTCTATGGAAAGTTGTAAAGAGATTTCTCAAAGAGCTAAAGGTGGATCAACGGTTTGATCCTGTGATCCCATTGCTAAGGAAAAAATAAGATGTTCTATCATAATGATACTTGCACTTAGATTTTCACAGCAGCACAACAAATGATCACAAAGAAGTGGAAATAGCCCAAGTGCCCTTCAATGCAGGAATGGATGAACAAGCTGTGGTATAGATATACTGTGGAATATTATTTAGCCATAAAGAGATGGAGATTATGTCCCTTTTGCAACAACCTGGATGGAATTGGAGCCCATTCTCTTAAGTACACAAGAATGGAAAAACAAACATCACATGTACCCAGTACTAAATTTGAACTAGTAGATTAACGTTTACATGCACACTTGAGAGAAAGACTCAACGAAATTCAAGGAGGGAGGAAGGTGTTGGGTAAATTCCCACCTGCACCCACAGGTATATGGCGTCCTACCTGGGTGTGGGATGAACCTACAAATAAGACTTTAACCTTACAAATGCCAACTATGGAATCTCACTGTTTCTACCCCCACATCAATCTGAAATTTAAAAACATCAAACCATTTCATATCAAAAAGGCTATCTCCATTGGAGTATAAAGAGGTTACAATTTTAAAAGGCATCTGAGTTTTCTAGGTTCTGAGCAAGGCCTGTGGCCAGTGACACCGTGTTCATTCCAGGGTCCTCTGTCTATCTCCCTCTTTCTTGATTCCTCTTGTATTAGTTTTGGCAGATAGCTTAAGCACTTAGCTATTCACGCTATTCCATAAATTTTAAAGTCAGTCATTGTCAATGCTGAATGACAATGCTGAGTGTTTTCTGAAAAAAATCTGTGATCAAATTATTGTATGCATTACAATTACTGTGGCTTTCATTCATTATGTCAGGCTGCAGGGGAAACCTCTTTCTTTCTCTCTTCTTAAAAATAGCTTCATAGTCTAAACATTTATTGTGTAGTGAATAAGAGAATAAGTGAAGGTATATAAGTGAAGTAAAGTTTGGTCCTTGACTGATTTTGATTACTAAGCATAGAAGGGGATAAAAGCTGTGAGCTCCTAGCCTGGTGGCCCCGGGCTCTCTTACTCCCATCTCTCATGCATGGTGCCCAATATATCAAATGCCATATATAGACATGAATATTTGGATTTTGGACAAATATCTTAATGGCTTGGGCACTAAAGAAGTCACCTGAGAATTAAGCCCTCTTTTTCAATAAGGGAAAATGGCAGGACTTAAACCTAAGTCTGCTGATTCCAAAGCCAGTGCTCTCTCTGCTAGAAAATATTACTCAAGACTGTAAAACCCTAGATTCCTCAATTGGTATTAAGTGTTGAACAGTGAACACACATCACCTATGTAAGTTTTGAAATTCAACTATGCAAGTACTCTTTTAAATAATTCACATGAAAATGGCTTAAATTTTATTTTGCACATGTGCCATTTATTGTAGATGTTTATTACTGTATGCATTCTTGGTTTACACACACATTTCTGAATAGGGTTGTCAACACAAAACATGTTCTTTGTGAGTGGCTTATGTTCAAAACTACCTGGGCCACACTTAGTATGCGCCTCCCCTGCCAACTCGAGACCTAAACCTTGCGTGAGATGAGATTCATGTCTGTGCACCAGACAGCGTTATCCCTTTTAAGTGGCAAAAAAGACACCTTTTTGGCTAGTCATGTTCAATTTGCCCATCTCCTCTGCTTGCCCTTTATGCAAGGAAAATGAAAATATCCTCATTAGGCAGTATAAAGGTGGTAAGAGAAGAGGTGTGTAGACCTTTGGTGTGTACTTCAGTAGCTCCAAGAAAATCTATTTTCTCCACACTAAGATGGCCAAGAAAATAAATGTTTTAGGTGGTGCTCTGGCTCCATACTTTTCTGAACCACTGCTGTTGTTCAGTATTCCTTGGAGAAAAGGCCACGGTCAAGGAGCAAAGTGCTGAATATTTTAGGGCAATTTCAGACTTAAGGCTTCCTTTCTTCTCTCATGAGAAAGATTCGTTAATTTAGAAAAGTGGTTTAAATTAACCTAAAGTACAATTCCAGGGAGTATAATATATGTACTATGAGCGGAATGACTGTTTTTGGCTGGCCTTCACAACTCATGCCATTTCTTTGTTTTTGCACATACTTTTCTTTCTGCTTGGCATGACTTCTCTGTTTTGAATCTAGCTACTCCTTGTCATCCTTTAAAATTCAGTTTAAGCTCTATGTCCTCCAGGAACCAGTCTCTAACTAGCAAGTCCTTTTGAGATGTCTCTCTTCCAGGCTCCCATCACAGTACTAGGCATAACACTGTGTTAGAATTAATTGTTCCGTATAGTACACTTATTTGTCTGGAAACACCAGAAATGGACCCCTCAAATGCAAGGATCACATCATTTCACTCCACACGCCCAGCTCCCAGTCTAGTGTCTGGTGTATCACAGACCTTTGATAAATGTTTGTTGAGTGAGACATGGGTGGCTAAATCGTGTTGCTGCATATCCAACCCCAGTTACGAATGGAAATCAGGAAGAAGCATTGTTCTTTCTTTATTACATTTTGAAATGTCTCTTGCCTTTGGGAGAAGAAAAACAAACCAACTTGAAGAAATATTTGAATATAATTTGGATTCTGGATCCTGAAAAGCAGTCTAGGGAATTAAAATTTAAAACCTGTATAACTATCCAGGGATCATATCACCTTAGCAAAACTGTTTAGTTTGTAAGCATCGTTTTCTGGTCTCATTCACATGTTTATTGATTTCTATGTAGTTGTAACCCCTCTGTGGTATCACTTAAGGCAGTGATTTTCAACTGGTATTCTGTGAGAGGATCTTTGATGTGCTGTGAACATTTTTAAAGACCATTAATTAAATTATTTTTGAAAGAAGTTCAAAATACAGTAAGTATATTCTTTTTTTTACTCTTTTTGTTTTGATCAACATAATTTAAGTGTGCTGTGGAAGTTTAACTAGATTCAAGTGTGCTGTGGGATAAAAAAAAAAAAAAGGTTGAAAAACACTGACTTAAGGGGAGACAAGATTGTTTATTAAGCATCTTCCATGTTCCAGGCATGGTGATAAACTCTGCACTTGTTCTCACAGTTATAATGACCTGGTAAGCTAGAATCATTATCTTTATATTGCAGACACTAAGTGCTATCAGGATTAGCTAAGTCATCATTTAGAAAATGGTAGAAACATTATTTGAACTGACATCTGGCCAACTAAAGTAATGAAAAATTAAAAATTAAAAACCTTAATTAAATTAATTAAACTCTAAATTGAAAAAGTAAAAATTTATCATTAGGTTGATTTTCTTAGAATGGATGTATTGGGTTAAAATTGAAATTTGCATGATTTTTAATAATTATTGTGAAATTAATTTCCAAAAGGATTTTAAGAATCAATTTAATCTTCCCTACCAGACTGCAAATTTCTCAAAGGAAGTATTTGAGTCTTATCTGCTTGATTTCAACACCCAGCACAGTTCTGGGCATGTGGGGACTTCTAAACAGATGTCTACTGGATGGATTACTGAATAAAGGGACATTTCTGACATTGTTACAAATTTTCTTTAGAGCCCATAGAATGTGGCACCTGAGAAATATACAAACCAATAACAGGTAGATAGGTTTTTTGTCACTGACTATAAGAGAAGAGATGACTTTTTGGAAAGCAGATTGGCTCTGCTGGAGTAGTTGATACCTGTACTTTTTCAGGCAACAAAAAGTATTCCTTTCCATTTATGTAGAGAACAATGTAGTGAAGCATTTTTGAAAATATGTGATTTGAATAAATCCCAGACTGCCTGGTGGCCCAGACTCAGCATGTTGGTATAGTTAGACACAAAGTCCAGCAAACGAAAGTCATTAACATGTTGTTTCAGGCTTCGTGTGAATTTTTCAAAGAAAATTATAGGGCATCTAATAGCACTTTGGAAAATTCTCTTCTTTCTGTCTTTTCCATTTTTTTTTATACCCTTAGCTGCTCCCATCCCTACCAATCTCTAAATCCCTATCTCTAGAACTTTCTGCAAAGTTCCACTAGACTCTTTAACCTAAAGGCTTTGTTGATTTCTGTTTCTAGAGTCTCAGTGGCCTCATCTCTCCTGGAAGTAGCTATGAGGGTGCCAGACTGTGATTCCCTTGTGCAATTCCCCCTATGACTCCAGACCTCTCTTCTCTCTTGCCCACCCTTGGAAGTATATTTCCTTTACTTATTTTTTTTAATTATCATTATTATTATTATT
>NW_003852401.1:7816691-7827173 GCF_000181295.1 Otolemur garnettii
GGGGCTGAGTTTGAACCTGCTGCCTCCGGCATATGGGACATGTGCCCTACCCTTTTGAGCCACTTATTTTTTTTAAAGGGAAATTATCCTTGAGAAATTTCACTAAAAAAATACAAATGACAACAATAAAACTTCCTAATGGCATTATATACAAGGTCTGACAATTAAGTTTGTGAACTAATCCTAGGAAAAGTGCTACATACCTCATTGCTGAATATGGCTATGGTCACCTTTGAAGTACTCCCCTGGGGAAGCTATGCAGCAATACCAGCACCTAGTCCACCCTTCAAAGCAATTTTAGAACTCTTTTTTCTGGAATGACCATCAGAACTGTCATCATATGAGGTCTGACAATTAACTAGAACGTGAACTTGCCACTGTGCACTTACATTGACAGCACTGTACAAACAATTCAGTAAGGTTTCATAACCTTGGTATATCAGTGTCTAACAAGCATGTTCATATTGCTGTGTGGTGGTGTCTTGCTGAGTGATATTCATTATTGCTGTCCACATTTTTGTGTGTCATATGTCAACAGTTCTTATGGTCATTCCAAGAAGAGTTTCAAAACTGCTTTGAAGAATGAATTAGGCACTGGTGTTGGGGCACAGCCCCCCAAAGGAAGTACTTCAAAGGTGACCATAGTAATATTCAGCAATGAGGAATGTAGCACTTTTTCTAGGTGCACTTTTCTCAGTGCATCAGACTTTGCATACTTCTAAAGTTAAGTAAAGATAGTATTCAGAATCATTTCATTGACTTGAAGTATTGCCTCTTCAATTATAGTAGAGTTTTCCAGTGGCCTCACCAAATTTTGCCAATTTTTCTATAGGAAGTTTTCTTGAATATTATTCTTGTTCTCCATTTCCATAGCTTAAACTCTCATTTATATCATCATTTTCATGAAGGCTGTGAATGTGTTTGTCAATCATTGAATTGGTTCCCTAAACACTGACCTCCATATTCTGCTTTTGTTTGCTTTCCTTAACATCTCAGACACCTCCAGCTTTTTGGCAGTTTCTTCTCTGTCAAAACAGGAAGGATTCAAATAGAATTTATGTTACTCAGTTACACTGAAATTCACATTCAGTTGCTTCACCTAAGAAACTTATTCATCTCTAAAAATTCTCTTTGACATATTTGTGAAATAAAGTCTCTTAAATATATTTCAGGCAGGTCATGACTGCTGTTCAATGGTTTGTATGACTTGTTTAAGTTTAAAGTCCTTATCTTGGGTTCAAATTCAGTTTTGCTTTTATGACTTTTAAAAGTGTGATAAATGATATTATAACTTTGGCAATGTACACAAATATCACAATAATGAAATAAATGAACTTATACTTTAATGTTCAGGGAAATAAATTAGAATAATTATCATAATCTTTTTTTGTTGTTTTAGGCATTTGAAATATTAAGAGAAATGGCAACTTAGAGAAACTGCATATTAGCTTTGCAGTTATAATTTGCAATGCTTAATTATTACTAGATTTGTGATTTTTAATTTGAAAAAAGTAAGCCTATAATTAGTTTTGTAAACAGTGTTGCATGTTTAAGAAAACCCAATTTTGGTAAACATTTACAAGTTTATCGTATTAGATTTAGAGAAGTTGTGCTTTCAGGGTTGTAAGTCTGCCCTATCAGATATTCAGTTTGTGAAAGAATCAGTTACACCAGATTTGAAATGTGTAAATATGTATGTCAGTCAGAGTTCAATCTGAGAAGCAGATTTAGCAGGAAGGATATCTCTCTCTTCTCTCTCAGTATGTGAGAGATTTATCATAGCGGATTGGCTTATGCCATGTGGGGGCTGGCTAAGCAAGTCTGAGTCTATAAGGCAGGGTGTTAGCAAGGAAAAATCATGAGTAGGCTGGAACCCCATAAACATAAGCCAAAACTATTATCCAAAGGAAAAATGTCTTTTTCTCCCATGAAAGCCTAACCCCTGCTTTTAAGGGGTTGGAACTGTTTAACTCAAGCTCACCTAGCATAATCTCCCTTACTAAAAGTAAGGAGAATAAGGGTTCTATTCCCTTCCTCATAGCAGTGAGGTTCATGTTTGCTTAATCAATTGGGAAATTAGAGCCCAGCCGAATTAATAAAATATTATCACAAAATGTTTCTAATATTGTAATTAGTTTAATTTGTAAATAAGGTCTACCTTTTAGTAAATATTTAACCTTTGAAACTTACAATTAAGCATAATGCAAACTCAAAGTACAAGTCATAGCTTTTCTTTTGAGGTAGATTTGCAAGATTTTCTAAAGAGAACAACAGAATTTATAAATGGAAACTAAAGAAAATCTAGGCTTCAGGCTTTGTAAGTTTAGCAGTTATGATTAACTCAGTAACTGTAAATAGTCCTTTTGGTGTATAAAACTTTGCATGTATGTGGAAAGGTAAATATTTACTCAACAGGGATACCGGCAGAGTGGAATTGGGTAGCACAGGAAGGTCTGGAGCCCCAAGATCTAGTCTGTGAATGAGGGCAAACAAAATTCAGTCCATTGGGAAGTGAAATTTGAGGTCTTTAAGAGATATTTACTGTCTCTTGCCATGTGTAATGTGTTCCTTTGTATAATGTGCACCCATGTTTTTAGTTCAAACTTTCAGAAAAAAAATCTTTTGTTTTAATTTTTCCAGGAGGGTGGAAGTGGCCATGCAGGGGCACCGCCTTCTTTCATGAGAGGTGCAGGAGCAGACCTGGCCCCTGTAGAGAAGCCCAGAGCAAGCCCACCTGGCAGGTGAGAGTCCTCTGGATGACCTGAGCACCTGACCTCTCCAACTGTTCCCTCTTGGCCCACCCTTGTCCCACCCACATCCTCTCATTTCCTATTCCCACCTATATCCATTAGTAGGAATGTGACCACAGCTACTCTACTGGGAACCCCAGGGGGGCTTATTTTGGGGGAAGCTGGTGTGTGGGGCCAGGGCCAGCCCTGCCTCCCCTTTTTCAGCTGCCTCTTCTCTGGCACAGCTGGCCCCATTCCGAGGCCCCAGGACACCACAATGGGGAGGAAGCCTTCCCTGATGGTACCTCAGTGAAGAATTCTGTATTTACATTTCGGTTTAATGACCTCCTTGAGCACTCAGTAATGTCAGAATGAATGATACCAGCCTTTCTCAAACTTGTAAATCCTTCAAATTACCCAGGATGCAGGTTGAAATGAGTTTTCTGAACCACACCCAATACACTCTGAATCACATCTCCAGGAGAAAGACCTGGGTATTGTTTCCATTAACAAGCATCCTGGAAGGTTCTTCCTACAGGCAAGTTTGAGAAATTATACCAACTTAATATCTGGGGGGTTCGGACAAGTCATAGGCTAAAAACTACAATCTATGGGCTCAGGTACCCCTGAGCTTTCATGCTTCGCTGACAGGTACCCTCAAAGGCAGAAATTTCATAAGGACTGAGGCTAAGGTCACAAAAGCAGGCTACTAGTAGAACCAGGTCTCAGAAACCAGGTCTCCCGGAACCCAGCTCAGGGTTCTTTCTCCTCAGTATGGTGATAGGGGGGTCTCAGAATGGGGCCAGCCGCATGACAGACGAGGCAGTCCAGAGGGGCAGGGATCTGCCATGGGGGGCCGGGATAGGCAGCACAGGCCCTGGCCTCTCACGCTAGCTTCCCCAATGGACATAGGTGGAAATAGGAAAGGAGAGGATGTGAGGACGAGCGTGGGCGGGGAGAGGCCAGCTGGGGGAGATTGAGAGCTTAGGCTGCGAGGCCACTGTGAGGACTCGCAAGTCCTGCTGCCTGGGCTGGTTCCCAGCTTCTTCAAAGCAGCCGCCTCTGCACCGCTCACCCCTTGCGAGAGAAGGAGGCACGGTCGCGCGATCACTTCGGGCCTCCTTTTGCCAAGGTCCTGACGCTAACCTTTGTGTCCCTCTGCCGTCAGAGGCCGGCTTCCAGGATGGTGGCGGAGGCGGTGTCCGGTGCAATTGGCGGTGCGGACTGGAGGCTCCTGGAGCTGAGGTACCTGTCGCTGAGGGGCGGCCAGGGAGGAGGTAGAGTGCGAGGGGCACCATTATCAGATTCCAGGACGCTGTTTTACTTATGATATGGTAATTGCTTTCTAGAGTTAAAGAATAAAAAATGATATAGATTCAGAATTAGTGCTACCCATGTATAATGTGTATTCTTAGTCTTCCCTCAAAAATCTGGCCAAAAAGTATGCATTATACATGGCAAAATATGGCATATCAGTGTTTTATGATGATAATTATTAAAACACAAAAATCTGTTTGTGTCAAATACAGTCTCAGTCTCAGCTGTATCATGGCAAAAAAAAAAAAAAAAATCCAGCAATGAGCAGAAATTTCAAAATAATCCGAGGGTTTTACTTTGATTTCTCAGTGCAGCACTGGCTCATAGTGACTCTTCTAAAGAATCCGTCTTTTCTGGATCATCTAATCCCTCCTGCTGTACTTCAGCTCTTCTCTCTCAGCCCCAGCTGTCCTGGTTTTTCTTTTCCCCTTTCTCCTACTCCATGGTAAAGTCCCAAATGGCTATTCTAACAAAGGAGGTCCCTCCTTGGAGGACAAGGGACATCTGAAGACTTAGCAGTAGGCAGAAGGGAGAGACTGCAAAAGTTCATATGGGAATGGGTTTGGGTCTGCCCCACGGTGGTGATAAATTAGTGTTCATATCAGAGAATACTGGCCACGTTGATAGCAGTGTGGATACCGGGGAACTTAAAATGAGAGAAGAAACAGCTGAAATGTGTTTAGTTATGTAAAGGTAACCCCTGTTACACGTAATTATACAAACTGTTTATCGCTAATGCCTAATTACCCGCAAAACACAGTCCCGATTATGCACCCCATTAGCTATCTGTATATGAGATGAACCTGGCCATAAATTAATTTTATTCTATTTTGACACCAAACCTGTATGTTCAGTCCTTTTAGATTATTTCTTTTTTTGCTCAGTGGTCTGCACATGCTGCCTGGTCCTCTGCTTGTAAGTTTAAACGTTTTAGAAGGACCCGTGCCCTTGCTCTAACTGCCCCATGTCTGAACTTCTCCAAGAGCCTACTGTCGCTCTCCAGCTTCTCTTCCTGTCCGGGGTGTAATACCCATTGGAATAAGCATACTGGGAAGCCTCCTGCAGCTTACAGCTTCCCCTCATCACATGAAAGCTCCTGAATCTTAATTTTTAGGCCTTTGACTGCTTGCTACACTGAAGTTATACTTTTCTTTAAACAGGGAGTCCTGGGGGGAGGGATCACCCTTTAGGACCTTGGGCCTTTCCCGAGGAAGCTGAAGTATGAAGCAGCTTTGTTTTCCAAGGCACACCTGACCACGTGTCCTCTCTCTCCAGTCAAATTCTTTGTCTACTTACCTGCCTCTGGTTGGGTCCTCAGACAGGCCATGGAGGATAAGCAGTGGGAAGCACAGAGGGGTCTAGAATCGGGGTGCCCAGCCTGGGCTCCCCACTGATGATGGGATAATAACTGGCTCGCAGAGGTGAGATGATACTGTGGCCTGTGACGATCAGCTCCCACGGGAGGAGGACAGTGCCAAGAGGCTTCGCTCTCACTCTGTGTGCAGGGCTCCTATTGCTTCCTGTTAAGGCAAGCCCCACTTTGAAGTGCAGGACCCCACTTTATAAACAGGAAGTGTCTGGACCAGTGTATTTGTTACAGACCACATTCTTGAAAATAGACAAAATCTTGGGCTACTGTTGTTTCTTATTTTGCTGTGGTTGTTCGTGGATGCTCTGTCCCTCGAGTCCCTGCAGCAGATAAGGGCAGACCAGGCCCTGACAAGGGGCTAGCAGGAAAGTCAGCCATGTTAGGGCAAGCATCTGAAGCTGGGTGTGGGGCAGGGTGTCAGATGCATTGTTCACCAAACAAGAGTGGGCCAAAAATGGAAGGCAGGTGACAGGGCAAGGCACTTGGATGATTTTTCCCCACCTCTACTATTCACACGTGACTCTGAGCCCTGTTGCCCCTCACATGGAATCTAACACAACAGTCTCCTACCTGATTTCCTACTCTGTGTCCTATAAACCATTCTCCACATAGCAGCCAAAATGTGGTCTTTTTAAAGCACCAAGCAGATCATGTTTTCCCTTGTGTAAAACTCTCCAGTAGCTTCCCAATAAACTTACAGGCCTTCTGGGATCTGTTTCATGCTTATGTTTCCCACCTTATCAATGTCCTCTCCTTCCTCCTGTTATAACGCCTCAGCTACTCTAGGCTTTTCTGCACTCTTTGAACAACCCAAAGCCTTTCCTCCCTTAGCCCTTCATACTGGCTTCCTCTGCCTGGAAGTATCTCCTCTCCTCTCTAGCCAGCTCCTTTCTGAATTGGATCTCAGCTCACATATTACCTTCTCTGTTCACTTAAGCCAAACTGATTCCCTTCTCTCCTGTCTTTTCTGCAATGCCACCCAGTTTTTTCCTTTTTCGTAACATTTGGAACTTATGACATTTATCTATTTCATTAATTTATTTCCTGTCTTTTTTCTATGATTTAAGTTCCTTAAACGTAGATTCCTCATTTGTCTTGTTTACCATGGTATCTCTGGGGATCTACTGCAGTGACTGCCACATAGTTGGAGTTTTGTAAGTGAGAAATAAATAAAATATTCCTGGCACATGATTATTAGCCATTCTTAGACTCATACAGAGAAGAATTATGTTGCCTTAATGGGGACGAACACGTGTGACTGAGGATTAAGTTTTAGATTCAAGGACAGCAAATCTCTGAGGACAGCTTCAGATGAGCAGAAACTGGGAATTGCAGGCCAAAAAGAGCTATTGTTAGAAAAACCTAACTTTAGTATAGAATCCTTTGCCAATCCAAGGTCATGGAGATTTACCCCTATGTTTTCTTCAAAGAGTTTTATGTCTCCTCAATTAATTTTTGAGTTAAATTTTTATACATGATGTGAGGTAGGGGTTATACTTTATTCTTTTGCATGTAGACATTTGACTGTTCAAGCACCATTTGTTGAAGAGCTTATTCTTTCCCTGTTGAGTAATCTATGCACCTTTGTTGAAAATCAACTGACTATAGAGATATGGATTTGTGTCTAGATTCCCAGCTTATTGTAAATCTTACTTTATACCACAAATATATTTTGAGATCCTGGGGAAAGAAGCCTCTGAAAATGCTAGGCTATCTTTTCAAAGTTTTTCTGATTAATCTGGTTTTACCACAGGGTAATGTAGTCCAATAATTAACAAAATTATAATTATCTAGGTTTAGGTTCAAAATCTACTGTTGAGGTAATAGCATTATTGTTAGCATAACAGTAATAAGAATTATAGGTAGTGTTCACATGAATCTTAACAATGTTTTAAGATATACGATCCATTGGGCATAGTGACTCACACCTGTAATCTTAGCACTCTGGGAAGTGGAGGTGGAAGGATTGTTGAGCTCAGGAGTTTGAGACCAGCCTGAGAAAGAGTGAGACCCCATCTCTAAAAATATCCGGGTATTGTGGTAGGCACCTAAAGCCTCAGCTACTTGGGAGGCTAGGGCAAGAGAATCACTTGAGCCCAAAAGGATCACTATAGCCCAAGAGTTTGAGGCTGCTGTGAGCTATGACTCTAGGGTACTCAACCCCAGGGTGACTGAGTGAGACTCTGTCTCAAAAAGAAAAAAAAAAGGACATATGATCCAATGATAAATATTAGGTTAATATTTCTTTCAGAGCCTGAGTCTTTCATCTGACAACATTTTGTTGTTGTTGTTGTTAATTTCAGAATATGGAGTAAAAATGTTTTGTTTATATAAATTGCTTTTGTACTTACTGTTTGAAGCAAAGTTATAAGTGTCCCCACCACCCAGGCAGTGTGCATTTGTACCCATTAAATGTAAATTTATGCATTGCATTGCTGCCCTCCCACCTATTTGGATTTGATGAGTGTTATTTCCATATGTGCAAATAAGTATTCATTGAATAGTTCCAAGTTAATTGTGAGTATATGTGGTATTTGTTGTTCCATTCTTATGATACTTCACTTAAGATAATGGTCTTCATTTCCATCCAGGTCGTTACAAAAGGTCTTAGTTGACCATTTTTTTAAGATTGATAGTATTCCATGGTATACATATACCACATTTTGTTAATCCATTCATGTGTTTATGGGTACTTAGGTTGTTTCCATGTCTCTGCAATTGTGAATTGTGCTGCTGTAAACATTCAAGTACTTGTGTCTTTTTTATGAAGTGTCTTTTTATAAATTTACCCAAAGGAAAAAAGACACTTTATAAAAAAGTGGGAGACCTAAAAATAGATATACCATTCTATTTAGCAATCCCACTATTGGGGTTGCTAGGTAGGATGATAGACATACTTTTAGTTCTTTGAGAAATCTCTACACATTTCCATAGAGGTTGTATTAGATTGCAACCCTACCAACAGTGTATGAGTATTCCTGTCTCTCCACATCCATGCCAGTATTTGTTCTTTTGGGACTTATGATAAAAGCCATTCTCACTGGAGTTAAGTGATAATATTTCATTGTGATTTTGATTGAATATCTCTAATGATTAGAGATGTTAAACATTGCTTCATAGGTTTTGTCCATTTGTCTATCTTCTTTTGAAAAGTTTCTGGTCATATCCCCCCCACCCCCGATGGGATTGTTTGTTTTCTTGCTGATTTGCTTAAGTACATTATAGATTCTGGTTATAGACCCTTTATGGGAATATTACTCAATCTTAAAAAAAAAAGGTCAATTAATACCTTTTGTAACAACTTGGATGGAACTTAAGACAATTATTTTAAATGAAGGATCACAATAATTGGAAAACAAAGACCACATATACTCATGATTAACTTGGAACCACTTGATTAATACTTATTTGCACATTTGGAAATAATATTAATATGAATTTGCTTTGTCAATGTTATGTGGCAATGGGAGGATGATTTTATATCTGGGTTTTCTGTGCTGATCCATTGGTCTATGTCTCTGTTCCTGTTCTAGTGCCATGCTGTTTTGGTTACTATAGCCTTGTAGTATAGCTTGAAGTCTGGTAAACTTATGACCTCAATTTGTTCTTTTTGCTTAATTTTGCTTTGGCTAGTCAGGCTCTTTTATGATGCCATATGAAACATAGAATTACTTTTTCTAGATCTGTGAAAAATGACATTGGTATTTTAATGGAGGTTGCCTTGAATCTGTAGATCACTCTGGCTCGAATAGACATTTTAACAATGTTGACTCTGCCAATCCATGAACGTGATATGTTTTTCCATCTGTTTACATCCTCTGCTATTTTCTTTTCAGTATTTCATATTTCTCTCTGTAGAGGTCTTTCACCTCCTTAATTAAATATATTCCTAGGAATTTTATTTTCTTTGTTGCTGTTGTGAAGAGTATAGAATTTTAAATTTGTTCCTCTGCTTGACTTCTACCAGCATATATATGAATACTACTTATCTGTGTACATTGATTTTGTAACCTGAGACTTTGTTGAATTTATTTACCAATTCCAGGAGATTGTTGGCAGAATTGTTTGGGGTTTTCTAGTTAAAAGATCATATTGTCAGCAAAGAACTATAGTTTGACCTCTTCTTTTCCCATTTGAATGCCCTTGATTTCCTTCTCTTGTCTGATGGCTCTGGTTAGATCTAGAACTATGTTGAATAACAGTGGGCAAAATTATCTGATTCTAGTTCTCAGTGGGAGTTCTTTCAATTTTTCTCTGTTCAGCATGATGTTGAGTATGGGTTTGTTATATATGGCTTTTATAATTTTGAGGTATGTTTCATCTATACCTATTTTGTTAAGCTGTCTTATCATCAAAGGGTGCTGAATTTTGTCAAATGCTTTCTCTGTATCTATTAAAAGATCATACGGTCTTTGTTTTTACTTCTATTTATGTGGTGAATTACATTTATAGATTTTTATATGTTGACCCATCCTTACCTCTCTGGGATGAAGCCAGCTTGGTTGTAGTGAATTATTTTTTGTTTTTTGATGTGCAGCTGAATTCAGTTTGCAAGTATTTTATTCAGAATTTTTGCATCAATATCGATAGGGGATATTGGTCCATGATTTATGTGTATGTGTTTAGTCCTCTCCTAACATTTGTATAAAGATGATATTAACTTTATAAAATGTGTTGGGAAGGATTCCTTCATGTTCAATGCTATGGAATAATTTCTGTAAGTTGGCACCATTTTTTCTTTGTAAAAGTCAGGTATGAACCTATCTAGACTGGGATTTTTTTTGTTGTATTTTTTTATTGTTGCTTCAATGGGTACTTGATATTGGTCTGTTCAGGGAATTTATTTGCTCCTGATTGAGCTGAGGGAGCTTATGTATTTCTAAGAATTTGTCCATTTCCTCTCCATTTTCTAAGTTATGTGCATGGAGATTATTATAGTATCCAGAGACAACATTTTGTATTTCTGTGGTATTAGTTGTGATTTCTCCTTTTTTCATTCCTTATAGAGCCAATTAGAGTCCTTTTTCTTCTGCTTCCAGTTAACCTAGTGTGTGGTCTGCCAATTTT
>NW_003852401.1:7831620-7833943 GCF_000181295.1 Otolemur garnettii
TAAATGAAACTCAGTTTAGCTGGATACAGGATCCTAGGTTGAAAGTTATTTTGTTTTAGGAGATCAAATGTCGATGACCACCCTCTTCTGGCCTGAAAGGTTTCAGTAGAGAGGTCTTCAGTCATTCTAATATTCTTCCCCTTGTAGGTTATGGTTTTCTTACATCTAGCTGCTTGCAGGATTTTCTCTTTCATATTAACCTTAGTGAAGTTAATTATGATGTGTCAGGGGGACATCTTATTCAGGTTGAGTCGTGCTGGGGTTCTGAAGCTGTCTGGTATCTGAATTTCAGGATCTCTTGGCATATCTGCAAAGATCTCTTTCATAATTTCATAAAGAAGAGCCTCTGTGTTTTGTGAAGCAACTTCCTTGCCTTCAGGGATTCCTATAAGGCAAATATTAGTTTTCTTTGAATTATCCCAGAGCTCTCTGAGAGAATGATCCATTTTTGCTTTCCATTTCTGATCGTCTTTGGACACTTGGGCACATTCAAAAGTTTTGTCTTCTTCATCTGAGATCCTTTCTTCTGCCTCCTGCATTCTATTACCAAGGGATTCTACTGTGTTTTTCAGATCTTTGAGGGCTGCAATCTCTTGCCTTAATGTTTCAAAGTCTTTGGTGGTTTTGTCTTTGAATTCGTTGAATTCTTGAGTGAGCTTTCGGAATGCTCCTTCAATTTCTAATTCTATCTTTGTCTCTATTCTATTAATCTTATTTACAATCCAAATTCTGAATTCGATTTCTGACATCTCAACCATCTGTTTATAAAGGGGATCTTAAGTTTTATCTGCCACATCCTTTCTTGGGGGGGGTTAACCTACTCTGGTTATTCATATTACCAGCCGTATCCTTTCTTGGGGGAGTTGATCTACTCTGGTTATTCATATTACCAGAGCTTTTCCGCTGATTCTACCCCATGATTATTTTACCCTGTTTGGCTTTTCCCCTTAAGCTTTGTCAAGGACCTGTATGTTGTTACAGCCTGAAAGACTGGGGACCTGCTTGGTGTGATGTTGCTAAGTGGCTCTGTCTTATTTTCAGCTGGTCTCTGTCCTACCCTAGTGAATCAGTTACTCTTGGTTGAAGTCTCAGCTGTGGAGAAATACCAGCAATTAAGTCACTCGACCCACCCCCCCCAAACAACAACTGGGCAAGGAAAATCAAAACTTCCCTCAACCATACACTCAGGGTGCCACTTTGGATAGTGCTTGGGTGATTTGCCCAGTTCAAGGGGTCCAAATTGGTTGTCCCAGTCAGCACCAGTCTCAGGTGGGAGAGTTCAAATGTCTCTGGCAGGTAAATAAGAGGAGTCTGCTGGCAGCTCAGATATAACTTGCTCCAGTGCTCCATGAGTGTAAAAGGACCCACCCAGCAAATGAATTAGTCTGGGAAGGTTGATACCTCCTTCCCCACCTTGCCCCCAGTCACTGGTAATCCCAGAGGGCTGTGACTCAGTTCATTCCAGTAAGCAACTGCTCCCGGGTTTACGACTGCCAGAGTCACCCGGAGATCTGAGTCCAGCAGGGGGACCTTGAGTGTTTAATTTAGGCTGGGGAAGTTCACTCAGTTCCAGTCCTGTGCCTTCTTTCCCGGCTGAATTCCTCTGCAAGTCAGAGGTTGCTAGAGCTGATAAGAAACTAAGTCCTTGTCAGCAAGCAATTAGAGTTTACACTCAGGTGTCAATTCCAACCTCTGCCTGCCTATGGCCTTTGTCTCAGCTATATTCCCCTGAGGGCTAGGTGCTAATGGTCTCTTTACTCACAAAGTTCCTAAGTCCATTCTGCCAGTGGCTGCTGTCCAGAGCCTCTGGTTGCCCAGAGAGACAGGGTGTGCCTATCTGGAATGGCGTCAGGCAGCTCTTGTATGGCTTCCTCTGAGGTAACTAATGTTCTTCTCCTCACTCCCATGCCAAAGAGTCAGCACAGAGCATCACCAGCCCTTTCCCCCTCCACTCTTCTCAAGGAAGTGCTGAAGAATCTGGACTCCATGGGCGACAAAGCTCCAGACTTCAGGGTGAAAGTGGGAAGGGGAATCCTCAGAGTTCAGAGTTGCAGGTATGGAATATATACAGTTTTACAGTTTTATGCCTGGCCGGAGGGTGCCATGGCACACCAGTAGGGGTAGGAGGTCCAGTTTTTAGGGAGTCTCTCCCGTGGGATAGAGTGGGAGGATGTTTGAACTCTGCTCATTTGTTTGTATGGAGTAAACTGTGAGCCCTTCTTGTAGGGGAGGGGATTCCCATCTGCTTGGTGGTAGATTTTGTACTTTTTGATTGTATTTTTGGGGTTGCAGCTTGCCTCAGCAAGGTTGAAGTGTGTTCTTC
>NW_003852401.1:7834031-7837943 GCF_000181295.1 Otolemur garnettii
TGGATGGGAGCCTCTGTAAAAAGCTGGCTACAGTCCGCCATCTTGCCTCCACCCCTGTTTATTTTCTATTTGGAGGATCTGTCCAAAGGGGAGTCGAAATCTTCAGCTATTACAGTGCTATTGTTTATCACTTTGTTGAGATCAAATAGGTTTTGCTTTATGAACCTGGGAGTATCTGTGTTAGGTGTGTAGCCATTTAGAATTGTTATGTCTTCTTGTTGAATTGTTACCTTTACTATTATATAATAATCATCTTTGTGTTTCTTCTGTTGATTTAAAGTCTATATTATCTGATATGAGAATTGCTATGCCAGGTTTCTTTTGGTTTCTCTTTGCATGTAATATTCAGTTTCATCCCTTCACCTTGAGTCTGAATGAATCGTTGTGGGTTAGATGTGTTTCCTTGTGACAACAGATACTTGGCTTGTATTTTTTTTATCTATTCAGGAAGCCTATATTTTTTGAGTGGGGAATTCATACCATTCACATTTATAAAAAGAATTGATAAGTGATGTGTATTTCTGATCTTCCTTGTGAGTAGAGCTTTATTTCTCTGTTTTACCTCTTGACCCATTGTGGTAATTGCATAGAGATTATTATAGTATCCAGAGATCACATTTTGTATTTCTGTGGTATTGATTGTGATTCTCCTTTTTCATTCCTGATTGAGCTAATTAGAACCTTTAGTCACTAAAGGTTCTGACCTTTAGTTTGGGGGGGATTTTTACACTTGTGCGCATTTATTGTGCATGTAGAGTATAGGTTTGGGTACTTCTTGCAGGGCAGATCTGGACTTGGTGAATTCTCTCAGCATTCCTTTGTCTGGAAAAGACTTAATTTCAAATGCAAAACGTAGTTTGCAGAATGCAAAATTCTAGGCTGGCTGTTGTTTGTTTTAAGAAGATTGAAGATGGAAGTGCACTCCGATTTGGCTTATAAAGTTTTTGCTGAAAAGTCTACTCTTATGCTGATGGGTTTTCCCTTGTAGGTCAGTTGTCCCTTACATCTTACATCTAAGTGCTTGTAGGATTTTCTGTCTTACTTTGATTTTGACTTTGGCCAGGTTGAATACAAGAACTATGTGTCTTGGAGACGTCCTGTTTGCTATGAGTCTTCCATAGTTCAATGATCATCTTGTATCTAAATGTCTGGTGATACTGGGAAAGTTTTCCCTGATAATTCCTCAAATAGATTTTTCCATGCTTTTAGCACTTTCTTCTCCTTTGGGGACACTTATAATTCACATGTTTGTTCACTTTGTGTTTTCCCTTATCTCTCTAAGGAATTGCTCTGCCCTTGTCTTTTGCTTCTCTTTCTCTTTAAATGATTGGGTTATCTTGAGAATCTTTTCTCCAAGCTCTGAGATTCATTCTTATTCTTAGTTTAATCTGTTGCTGGAATTTTCTGCTGATTGGAAAATCCCTGAATGACACTTTCATTTAAGTTCATTAATATCCTTTCTAATTTTATCAGGCTCTTTGGTGACTTTTTCATTAATTTCCTGAAATATTTTTTGGGCTTACTGATTTTCAACTTTCTCTTCAATTCCATTCATCTTGTTTGCCATCTGCACTCTGAATTCCATTTTTGTCATTTCAAAAATATCACTGTTGTAACTTGATTATGATCCCTTGGACATGTTGATCTGTTTTTATTTTTAATGTTGCCAGAGTTTTTTTTTTTTCCTGGTTTCTTCTCATCTTAAATCTCTCTCTCTCTCTCTCTCCCTTTTTTCTTCCAAATATGAGTTAATAGATTTGTAGAACTCTTGCTCCTTGCTGGGCCAACCAGATCTGGGTTGGCCAGGAGGCAAGGTCTGGCTCAGTGGGCATGGGGGCTTTGAGGGGATGGTTAGTGGGGGCCAGAGGACAGAGTCAGGACTAGCAAGAAGCAGGCACCTGTGTCTGGCAACTGGCAGTCATCCATGGGAAGTTGAAGTCCCAGTTCTCTGTGCCTAGATCAGGAACTCCTGA
Source organism: Otolemur garnettii (assembly GCF_000181295.1). NCBI lineage: Eukaryota > Metazoa > Chordata > Mammalia > Primates > Galagidae > Otolemur > Otolemur garnettii. The sequence continues at coordinate 7,836,005 of NW_003852401.1, forward strand.
AGCAGTCACCCCAGGCCTTTCTGGTCAGAGTCTGCTGTTCCATAGGTGGGACCCTCAGGGGTAGGACTAGGTTGGAGCCAAAAGCAAATACCCTGAGCTTGAAGTGGTGCTGTGCAGAAGTTGGTGGATCCTTCTTGGAGAGAAGGGTCAGGACAAAGCAGGAAGGAGGCAGTCAAGGTTAGAGGGCAGAGTCTTGGTTGAGAAAGCTACAGGCTGCTCTTAGGCACTGGGCTTCCATGGGCTGAGGTCATCTTCAGTGGCTGAGTCAGCTGAGGCTCTCTATGCCCACTCAGGGCCTGTCATCTGACATTTAAAAATAGCACCTCTTCCAGAACAAGTCCTTCTATAATCCTAAGAACTGAATGATGGATAGAGGGAAGAAAAATTATGTAAAATATGGTATAAAATTATTTCTGAAACACACAAACCATCTGCCTTTCCTAAATTTTTTCCACCAAGAAGACTCATCTGACCTGGACCTAGGGATATGAGTCTCACTGAAATCAATGTGGAATCACACTATTCCATGTTCTATGGCATTTATTTTCTTTTCTTTAGCAAACATTATTCACAGAGTTTAGGGTGTAACTCCTCCATAATGGAGTTACAATCTCTATTCTTAGGGTAGATTCTTAATTTCTAAGAATCTAAAAGGTATGCCCCACACTAGACACATTTATTATATGATAAGAGATAGAGACACATAGGCACTGAACTTGTAATGTGGTAAAAGCTTCACTAAAGGTATGTACAAAATAGTTGAAAAACATGGCAAGGAGTTGTTAATTCTGCCCAAGGCTTCATAATTCCTTCATTAGACACAGCTCCCTGAGAGTGAGATGCCCTCTTTCTCTTTTTCTCTTCTTTCATTACTGGAAATAATTTTGAGCATTTGTGTGTTGAATAAATGGATGAGTCAAGGCTTGTATGATGAATAAGAGTTTTCTATACAGAAGAGGGGAAGATGAGAAATCTAGACTGAGGGAACAGCACGTACAAGGGCATTGGAGCTTAAACTGTGATTCATCCACTGTAGGACAAATAAAAGAATCTGAGGGTGCTTGGGTGGCAAGAGATGAGAATGAAAAGCATCCAAAGGTAAATTTTGAGGGCAGCTCAAATGTAGCACGAAAGAGTTCAGAGATTACCTTGAGATATAGGGAACCATGTATCATAGATCAGCCTGAGTTGGTCGCAGAGGTGGGAGACACAAACAATCACATGAAAATTTATCTGTATTTCAGAAAGAATACCCAAAGAACTCAGTAGAAAATGGATTTGTGGTGGGGGAAATAGGCAGGGAGATCATTTAAAAGATTATCATATTACAATGTAAGGGAGCTTAAACTAAGTTAACATCGGTGTGGATGCAACCCAGAGAGTTGATGGGTTCCAAAGTTATTTTGGAGGTAAAATTGGCATAGCTTGCTGTTGGGGTAGAAGTTGGGGTTGTTGAAGAGTTAGGCCTGATTTATAGCCTGGAGAACTGTGTGGAATATGGTACCAATGGTGGAAATGGGAAATAAAGTAGAGACTAGGACAGATGGGTGGGAGAATGGGGAGGAAAATGATGGATCAATGAAGATATTTTTAACCTGATTGGCAAATCCAAACCTCAAGTCTCTTTTTGTCCTTGCTAATAGCAAGTCCAAGAAAGAGAGCCATTCAGATAATCTGCTAAAAGAATGGTTTATGTAATCTATTGACTTCCCTGAACCTAGGCTCATAAAGAGATTATGTCCATTTGAAAAATGATATTAACTTACTCTATTTGGGCTTACATTTCTCTTTTTCTTTCCATTTCACAGTCTTCTACTTTTTGATTTCAATTCTATTGGTCATTAAACTGGTTATCAAATATTTAATGTTAATAATAGCTATCATTACAATGTTCCTGGCACCATGCTGTATACTATGCATACCACTTCTGTTTGGAGGA
>NW_003852401.1:7837963-7841444 GCF_000181295.1 Otolemur garnettii
AACTGGTTATCAAATATTTAATGTTAATAATAGCTATCATTACAATGTTCCTGGCACCATGCTGTATACTATGCATACCACTTCTGTTTGGAGGAAGTAGTTTTTGATTCCTATTTGACAAAATCTGAATCTCAGAGAAAGTGACTTGTTCAAGGTCATACATCAGGTAAAGCCAGGTGTTGAATCTGGTTCCTCTAAGTCTACAATGCACATTCAGCTCCATATTTTCAAACTGTTTGTCATAGCTCATTGGTGGATTGTAAAATGAATTTAATATCAATTAGCATTTTAGGAAATAGAATAAAATTTTAAAATATCAATATGCATCACCCATAATTAAAGTACGTTATTGTTTTGTAAAACTTTTGTTTTTATCTTTCACACCTACATACACAACTAAGATTGTGATTTGTGCATGTGTCCTGTATTGGGGTGAGTGTGGGCTAGAGAGACTCCAGGCAAGGAAAGCCCTTCAGTTTGGGATTCTAAAGTTCCCAGAGGAGATGTTGTTTTTATTAATCCTTAAAGGGTGGTAAGGCTTGGGTAGACAGAGGAGAACAGGGCCATTCTGAACAAGTGACTGTTGCATTTCATATTGTGCTGTCTTTTGAATTTCCCTCTAGGGATTATATTTTGGGGACTTTAAGCAAAACCAAAGTTCAAGGAATGGAATTGGCACAGAGCTCTCCTCTGATAGACATTTGTTGATTTTTGCCCATGTTGCACCTCCTTCTCTTCTTAAAAGATTCTCCATTTTCTTTGGGAAATTAGCTATCTGTTGAGGAAAACACTTGGATGTTGATAGGGGACAAGTTTGCCTCTAGTCAGACAACTACCATGGGCTAAGAGTGGCTATAATTATTTGTGCCTGCTGCCTGGTGTTGCTCTGATTATAATGCCCTGGAGCAGCAGGTTAGTGTTCCTTGCCATGGGGTTCTCTAACTTTCCATCCTCCTCTAATCCCTCTAATAAAGTGTCCTTGATTTTAAGTTAGAACCCTAACCAGAACAGTGACCTAAGTCTTTTCCTATCTTATCTCATTGAAATTCTCCATAACATACCTGTCTAATGAATGTTTTCCAGAGAAGGGAACTGAGGCTTAGTGGGAGGCCCTGGGAAGAGATAGAACTGGAGTTTGAACATTGAACACAATGTTCTTTATTTTTTTCATCACTGCCTCTCTAGAGCTGGATAAGCTTTTGTGCTTAGAAGGTTTTATGACCCTAAGGTATCCTCTCAGTTGTTGTTAAAATGACTAAAACATGTAAATAATTGCCTTAATACAAAGAGAATGTTTTCATAAAAGAAAAAGACTTAAACTGAAGTTTCCTGGCTAAAAAAAATTAAAATCACTCAATCAGCAAGACTGAGCCCCCTCCCTCTTTCAGGTTATTTACTGGGGATTCTGGGCAGGAGTTTAGATAATTGAAAGGATTAGAATGAAGGAATGAAGGAGAGAGGAAACACGCCCTCAGGCAGAAAGGGAACTGGAGATGAGAAAGTATGTCCTGAGAAAGCAGAAATGGGCAATGCAAAATTATTTCCAAAGACATGAAGAAGGGCAGGGTAAAGAAAAAGAGGAGGAGGTAACAGAAATATGTGGCAGAAAAAAGCCTAGAGATGGAATGAAGTTTGGTCTGGTTTTAATTTATGTCAATTGACAAATCCATGAAAGTTGTTCTCAGCATGGATATCCCCTCTGCAATGTAAGTAACTGGAACCAGTTCAGAATGCATTCTTTTCCTCTCTTCTTAAAAATATGATATACCCTACAGACAGAGGCAACACCAATAAACTTCCCTGCTTCTGGCTCCAAATTCTCCACATCTCTTCCTCCCCCCACCCCACAACACATTCTGTTCCTGCCTATAATTCAGAACTGGCATAATTAGGGGAATTAAAGATATGTATGAACATCCAATCTATGTGTGGTTAATTGTGCTGTCAAACCAAACAGATGAAGATGAATGGTGAATGAGCAAAATTCCTCTCCTAAGATTTTGTTGAAAACTTTTGATCCTTAAAGACTTTACCCATTTCCGGCACTTTCCCTAACTTTGAGGTCAGGATGAAAGAAAAAGTATGTTCAATTGTGTCAATTGTATTCAAGTGTATTTTTTTTTTTTTTAGCTTGGTGAAATCTGAAAAGAATTTAGGGGTGATTAGGTAGACGTGTATAGTGGTTTTCCTACAGAAAGTTAACCTGCTGACTGACTGTTAAGGGTAAATTAGTGGAAGTGGGAAGATTAAGGGCAATTAATTGTCAGAAATTTAACAACTAGAAAAAAACAACTACGGCTCAATAAGACAATGAACAATCTGGGAGAAAATGAGTGAAAGGCATGATCAGAATACCACAGCAGAAGAAATATACAACTTTTTCATATGCATACAAACATAATCTAATGAAGAGACTGCAACTTGAAACCATGGGAAGATAGGTTTTTACATATATGAATGTGGCAAAAATTAAAAATTCATGCGATACTAAAGGTTGGTAAGGATTTGGAGAAACAGGACCCTCACACAGTACTGGCAGAAGTGTAAATGGGATGAATCACTTGGGGAAAGAGTTTGGTATTTCCTAGTGAGGTACATTTGCATCAGTGTGGGTGAATCTCAGAAACTCAACATTGAAGACTAGGTGCAGTGGCTCACACCTGTAATCCCAGCACTCTGGAAGCCTTAGGCAGGAGGACGCTTTGAGGTCAAGAGTTGGAGACCAGCCAGCCAGAGCAAGACTGAGATCCTATCTCTACTAAAAGTAGCAAAAGTTAGTCAGGCGTTGTGATGGGTACCTATCATCCAAGCTACTGGGGAGGCTTAGGCAGGAGGATTGCTTGAATTAGGAGTTGCTGTGAGCTGGGCTAATGGCACAGCACTCTAGCCTGGGCAACAGAGTGAGATTCTGTCTCAAAAAAAAAGAAAGAAAGAAAAGAAAACAAAAACCTCTCCCCCAAACAGAATGTTGAGTGAAAGACACTGTAGAACAGGTAAATGTGTGTACAATATAAGGCCAGAGGATAGTCAGTGGATTCTATTTACATAAAGCTTAAGAACAGATAGAATTTAAAAATAAATTATCAGGGATACTTACATAGTTGATAATTTAAAGAAAAACAAAGTACTAATTAATATCCAAATCCAAAAGATGGTGACGTAAGCAATGTAGACACAAGAGTGACAGGCCCACACTAACAGGGGTTTACCGTGTTAAACTCAGTAATGTGTATATGTGTGTCTTATGACTTACTATTTACATCTTGGTATATATATATTTTTTTTAAAAAGCCCATGCTTTTCCATCAATTTTGATGTATTTTATATTCTCTTTTGTGTGTATACAACATTTCACAATTTTTTTTAAAAAGAAAGATTTAATCCAGGCATGGTGGTTCACACCTGTAATCCTAGCACTCTGGGAGACTGAGCCGGGTGGATGGCCTAGGTTCACAGTTTTGACACCAGCCTGAGCAAGAGC
>NW_003852401.1:7845256-7846762 GCF_000181295.1 Otolemur garnettii
ACAATCCCAGGATATACCTTGGAATGCTGCATTAGCAGATTTCCCTTCTCATTTTGTTTTTGTTAGCAAGCAATCGCCCACTGATTCTTTGAAGTTATGTATAATGCATGCTATGTATAAAGCGCTAGGTGTGTAAGGATGAAAGCAATATAGTGAAAAGAAGCTGAGTTTTTTTTTTTGTTGTTGTTGTTGTTGTTCTAAGGAAAAATAGCAGCACATGGCTAAAATGAATGTGTTAAGTACAATAATGCTCTAGAATGGCTTCTTTAGAGGGGAGTTTTAGATTTCTGCTTATGCGTTGCTGCGGGAAGGGTCTGAATATAAGTTTTCTTAAAACATCCCAGGTCTCTGTAGTGTGCAACCAGCATTGAGAAAAACTGAGTTATAAAATTGATGGTAAAAGTGGATAATCTTGTAAGCAGTTATACACTGTCTCTTTAAAAATCCTCCAGAGTATTTGTATGGCAATCAACTTTGCATTCCTGGGTAACTATAGCTTTCTATATAGTTAGTGCTAAGCCAAATTTTGACAGATGGGAAATAAAATATGATTTAAATTTTTTTGTTCCAGGACATTTTGCACACAATCTGCACCTAAGCTTTTTAGCCCTTAAAAAGAAGTTTGCCAATCACTGGACAAACATTTGTAAAGTGATATTTTAAGAAAATCTCACTCATAATAGCATATGAGATAAGTCTAATGAAAAATGTACAAGATCTCTATGCTGAAAAATTTGTATTACCACTTCTGGGAAAAGTTAAGGCAAAATAAATGAGCACTATACCATGTTCATGGACTGGAAGACTTCATATTACTAGCATGCCATTTATTCCCACATTTATGCATAAATGCAATGCGGTTCCAATTAAAATCCCAGCAGGCTTTTCTGTAGAAATTAGCAAGGTGATTCTGAATGGAAAGCACAACAATCTTGAGAAAACATTGAGAAAGAAGAAAAAAATTGGAGAAGCCGTACTAACCTAATGTCAAGATTTTTTTATAAAATGTCAGTAATTAAGACAGTGTGATGCTGGTTAAAGGATAGGCAAACAAGTGAAGGAATAAAATTAAGTTTGCAAATGGGCCTACATACATACAGTCAATTGATTTGCGGTAATGATGACAAAGTAATTCAATGGGAAAAGTATAATCTTTTTTACAAATGGATTTAAAATAATCAAAATTGATCCCTGCTGCATACCACACACCACATGTACATTAATTTGAAATAGATCTAAAAATGATCATAGACCAACACATAAAAGTTAAAACTAGAAAATATTTAGAAGCTATGCAATCTTGAGTTAGGTGAAGATTCTTTATAAAATACAGGCAAGTGCTAACTACGAGAGAAAAATATGATAAATTGACCTGATCAAAATTTAAAACTTAGATTCTTTAAAAGATACTACTAAGAAAACTAAAAGGTAAGCCACAAACTAAGAAAAAAATATCTGTTTGTAAAGAATGATAAGAGAGATGTAATGCTGGTGTTGAAGATGAAG
>NW_003852401.1:7847343-7848000 GCF_000181295.1 Otolemur garnettii
ACTGTTGGAATGATTATGACTTTACTTTCTTTTGCTTCTGCCAACATGGCAAGTTACTTGTGGGCTTTTGAATGTTGAACCAACTTTGCATTTATGGCATTAACTCCATTTTTATGTGTTGATGGATTTGATTTGCTAAATTTTGTTGAGCATGTTTGCACACGTGTTACCGATTACTGCATAACAAATTACCAAAGCTTAGTTGTTTAAAGGAATACATATTATTCTATGGTTTCTGTGTGTCAAGAGCAGGCCACATTTTAATTAGGTCCTCACTATAGGAGCTCACAAGACTGTAACCAAGGTGTTGGCTAGGCTATATTCTCATCTAAAGGCTCAGCTAGGAAAGGATCTGCTTCTAATCTTGTTTGGGTCATTGGTGGAATTTATTTTCCTACAGTTGTATAAGGAGGAGCCCTGGATTTATGCTGGTTATTGCCTGAAGGCTGCTTTCAGTTCCTTGAGACCATTTTCACATCTTCACCACATGGACTTCCCAACATGGCCACTTCTTCAAAGCCAGCTAGGCAACATCTCCAAGGCAAGTCTCTTAGAAAGATATAGTCTTAAATAATGTAATGTAGTCAGGTACTGTGGATCATGCCTGTAATCCTAGCACTGTGGTAGGATCCCTTGAGTTCAGGAGTTCAAGACCAG
>NW_003852401.1:7848449-7849372 GCF_000181295.1 Otolemur garnettii
TTTAATTATTGATAAGGACACCTAAGCTTTTGTTAGTGGAACATTTGCTGTAAAACAAAACAAAATATACTTGAAAACAGCACCAGTGTTTCTTTTTTTTTTTGACAGAAAGAGTGAATCTATAATGGCCATTAAAAAGTATTGGTCATCTCTCGAGCCTCAGGCAAGGACCTTTATCTTTTCTCAATCATTCTTCATAACATTTCTATTTTCTTGATAGAATTTCAGCAGAATTAAAGTTAAATAGCTCAAAACATGTATAATGCATTTCTCTCAACTTTTATATAATGATTGATTGATCTGGGTTGGTAAATTAGCAGCAGGTGACAGTAAGTTATATGCTGGTAGTGACAGTTCTTATTGCATAGTTCTTGTGCATTAAATAATTTACAAAATGTTTCTTTTCTCACTAGCTCCATACCAGGGTAGATAAGCCACATACGTGCCAACAAATGCATATTAAATTATTTGATTCAGAAGGTTGAGTTACTCTTTAGCCTAAGACAAAGACTGGGCACTGGACATTCCTTTTGTAACTGAACAATAATTTAACACAAGGATTATAGTCATAATTAAGCAGAGAGTGGTAAGACTGGGAGTTCTAGAGTTAGTCAAATCCTGTTGAAACTGTGACACAGGCTAGTCTTACTAGCCTAAGCTAAGTAAGAGTAGCTTAGTGACTTTGGAAAAGTTATTTAGGAACTCTTAATTCCCACTTTTTTCATCTGTAATGTAACTGAATGTAAGTAGAATAATATTACTGATTTCAAAGAGTTGTCAGGAGAATCAAATGAGGTTAATCCATGTATAATGCTCAATACAGGTTTTGACATAGAATAAACACTTAATATATCTTAGCAATTACTATTATGGTTATTGTAAAAAAGGAAAGAGTGGGGGCTTTGGAATCCAGCAGACCTGGC
>NW_003852401.1:7849942-7851479 GCF_000181295.1 Otolemur garnettii
ATGCTGTTACAAAAGACCCTGAAATAACAAATAATGAAATTCTCTCTTTCATGTAAGGAGCTAGTATGTAGCCTAATATCAACTACACAGTCTCTTTCCAGGCTAGTGTTCTGCCTTCCTCTAGGTTACAACCTCTGGGATAAGAAGGAAAGGAAGGAGAGAACATGCCTCTTTCTTTTGAGGAAATTTTTCAGAAATTGTGTGTTCGCTTCTGTTCATACCCCACTGGCCAGAACCTAGTTGTCCAACCACATCAACTGCAAGAGAAGGAGATATTATCTTCCTCTGGGCACAGTGATGGGGTGGTAGGCAGGGCTATCAGTCACTGCCAAAATACATTTCTAGCCTAATCCTACTAGAGGAAATGAAAGTGAGAGATTGGATTTCCCTCCAAAGTGGTAGAGTTATGTCTCTTGGGGGATGAGAGTAGGAAAAAAGACCATACAACTGTTTAAAAGATAGAGGCTGGTATGCTTGAAGACAGATCCTGTGTTTGGGGTATTAACAGGGTTTGGCATGACTATGACTGCTTTTGTCTCTCATTTCTCCCCTTTATTATTATATAGCTCTTCCTTGTTAGGGAGATCTAAGTTACCTATTATCTTCAACTTTCAGCAAACTCAGAGGATGAACAACTGTTCTTTTGTTCTCTTGTCCCAGAGTCAATGAATTGATCCATAAGTAGCTATTGAGTTTCTAGAATTCATCCATTTATTTATGCATTCATTTGTTCATTCTCTCAGTTATACACATTCCATAAATATCCACTGAACTTCTACTTTGCACTATGTTCTAGGAATATTAATCCTAGAATCTAGAATATTAAATCCTAGCCATGATTTCAGGCCTCAGAAAACTCTCATTTTGTAATTGAGAGATACAGAGAAGCATCGAAAAGATCACAACACATTGTGGTAGATGCTGAGAAAAAATTAAGCACAGTGTTCTAGAAGAGCCCATTGGAGAACTATCAAGGGGCAAGATGAGTCTGAACTGAACTCATCATTCTGACGGATGATGTGGTGAATTTGAGAGAAGCATGAGACCTAGGCTTGCTTTCTGAGCACTCTCTTGGAACACTCAGCAAACAATAAATACTGTCTTTGAAAACCACACCTTAGAAAATGCTGAAGAGTTCTAAGATCTGTGGGGTGTTAAGAGAAGAGGCACATGTATAAGGGCTAAAACAGACACCGAAAGCTTTTGGATAAGGGAAGTATCAAGAAGGGTTGGGATAGATGTAGAGCTATAGGAATGGCATTCCTGGGTGAGAGTGATTTGGACAGAGGGACAGCTCCTGACATGGGAAAATGGACTAAGATGCTATCACTAAGTTTTTTCCCAATGGTACAAGTATCTCATTCTTTGATCTTGAAATGACTTCAAAATAAATCCCAGTAACTTCTACCCTGTCCTGTGTGGATGCCAAATGCAAGGAATAAAAAGGATAGTGGCAAAGCTGTGTTTAATGCTTCTAAGCTTTCCATTCTGGGTTGGCAGCCTCAGTATATAATTTTCTCAGATAGAAAAAAAAAAA
>NW_003852401.1:7852385-7858067 GCF_000181295.1 Otolemur garnettii
TTGCTGCTACTTCCCTTCCTAGAACCCAGAAGAACTTCATTCCAGCCTATTGTCCATTCTTTAGCCCATTCATTTTCCCTAAAAAACACTTATTCTTCCTCTAAAATTGCCTATACTACTCTCTCTTCCATGAAAAGTATAGTTAATCTTCAACCATCTGGCCTTTGAATTTTATATTTTGTATGATTCCTGGACACTTACACACTAATAAATTTGCATACATCTTCTCTTGTTAGTCTATTGTCTTATAGACTCAAACCCTCAGGAATGGAAGGGATGTTTCTGTTGCCCCTACAGCACATTCCAGAGAGGCTGGCCAGAGAGTGTTATGGAATTGGGTCAACTGAGCAATTGGGTGGCTGAGCACTAGCTCTGTGAATGGAATGTGGAGAAGGAGGTGACTCTCTACTGGTTGGTGCTGAAAGGCTTGGAGGCTTATGGCACATTGTGTTCATTATACACTCGGATGGATGGATGAATGAATGAACATTACTGGGCAGACTATCCCCTTCCCCATGACAGGGTGGGCTTCTTTTCTACCAAACATTTCTCCTTAGGTTTGATGTGAAAGTTTGTGATGGTGTACTTACATTCTTCTAGGATTTTTTCCTGATTTTCACGTATAAGAAAATACTAGCAATGAAGTTCCTTGACAACAGTTTGTCCTTTCATATCTTGCTTTAGGCTTTATTAGTATTAGCTAGGACCACAGCAGCCTTTAGTCTAGGGCTAGTTTATCCCCATAACTGAAGTGCTTGCCTTCTGAGCAACATATTACCTGGCTGATACCCCAGCTATTATGGATGTTTTTCCATATGGCTAGAGGGAACACAGATTCCTCCTGGCCCTGTGTGAGTTGCTCCTTTGTGGTGTTCTTTCCTTGACCTCAAATAGTTTCCTCATATATTTATGGGTACATGTACTGTTTAGGCCTGGGAGTGAGGTTCCTGTGCAGATCTATGGACCATGCCCTGTTCAGCTCTCTTCTCTGCAAACTCAAGTAACTTTAGCCTTTCTGAACTCCCAAGCCTGTCTCTTGAAACTAAGAAAACCACTGGCTGCCATCTGAATTCTCTTTTCCTGGGATGTGGTCTGGAATCTCTTTCCAGGCACAAAGCTGGGGCAATTATAGGGCTCACCTCATTTGTTTCCTCTCTCTTGGGGATCGCTGTCCTAAGCTGCCTATTGTTCAGTGTCTGAAATGATTGTTTCATATTTTTTTTGATTTTTTTACTTGTTTGACATGAGAATGTAAATCTGATCACAGTTACTCCATCTTGACTAAAAGAGGAAGTCAGTGCATAAAAATTTATGTAGAAGGCCATTCATCACCGTGTTATTTTTTATGAAGAATAATCGAAAATAGGCAATAAGCAAGACAAAAACAGAAAATGATTCAATATATTGTGGCATCCACATAATGTGATACTCTACAACCATTATAAATCATGTTTTTAAGGAGTATTTACTGATATGGTACTGTATTTGTAATGTTGTGTTTAATAACAAAGGGTAGATGTAAATCTAATTTTATCATTTCATTTTTGTAAAAATGTATACATATTATATACTCTGTAATATAATTATATACTTTAGTATATTCTCATTAATATATAGCATACATTAAATTCAATATACAAATTAAGTTATAGTATGTCTATATAATGCAACATATATATTCTATAAGTTAATAAATAAGATATTAAATATTATACACATTTATAATAAATTAAGCATATAAATTTAACATATAAAAGCATAATACTTTATATAAAATATATTTTTATACATATTATACATGTTAATATATGTATAAAAGGACATATACATATTATACATGTTAATATATGTATAAAAGGACATATATATGGTCTTTAATATACTGGATACATATATGTGCATTTCATAAACATGTTCAGGAAAAAGGATTTGAAAGCAAATGTACCAAAATGTCAACAGTGCTATATTTTACAAATCCTTACAGCCAACATATAATTATGTAATAAAAACATTAAATTTTCAAACAATACGGATTTCAATAAAGAATCAGGAAAACTAAATTTTAGGGTATTTATTGTGCTATTTTTTAATAAACATAATCATCTTCATCATAATAAATATAAATAGCCTTTCTTTTATTTACCAAGCACTAGTTTAAGTGCTTTTTACATATTAATCATTTAATCCTCACAATAAGCATATAAGTAGTAATAATTGGGTCTCCATTGAAGAAACTGAGGCACAGAGTTGAAGTCACTGTTCCCAACTAATAAGTGATGACTCCAGGGTTTGACTCCAGGCAGTGTGGGTCCAGTCTGTTCTTTGTCACTGTGCTATGCTGCCTCGTTCCCCAGATCTATGATGTTAGAAAGGGCTAGACAGGCTTTCTTGACTGAGTCTGGGACAGAGCCCCAGGTGACTGGAGGACCAAGGCATTGGCAAAAAGACCTGGAGATACTCCATTGCAGAAAAGAGTTCTACATCTAAAATCTCTGGGGACAGAATACCAGGGTAGGGTGGTTGCCAGACCTGTCATGAGCCAAACAGCTAATGTAAAAGAGCCTGAGCTGAACTCAGAGTTAACTGCTTCACCTGTGTTTTTCCAGTTCTAACCAAGTGCCTTTTACCAGATGACTATCATTCTGATATTTATGGATCGGAGACCTAACTTCATCTTTTTGCACTCTACCAACTAGATAGAAGAAAGATGGGGAAGTGGGGGTGGGTGAAAGGACCTGTTCGAGACTGACACACTAAAAATGCGGGGGGTTAGGTAAGCCCCCCCTCCCAGGGCCCCAGAGACCTCAGAAAATCTGAGCAGGGAGAAGAAGGGCTGTCACAGACTGTGCAGAATGTCCAACTAGCCAGGGCTTCCCACGCACTGACACCCTGGGGTTATTATTGCTTTGGGTATATGAGATCACTCAATGGAATGTCTTATTGTAGGTTTAGACACAAGCTATAAATCAAACATTTCTCCTCTAATACAGGGAAGTTTCAGATTATTTTCAAGAACACCTGGTGCAAAGTGAAGTAATCTTACATGGTAAAGAGGATGGATAACTTAAACTGCATTCCCATAAATTTCTGTAACCTGGAAGGAAGCCTTTAAGGCTATCTACATACATGGCACGTCCTGATCCTTCCTTTGAATAATGTGAGAAGTATTTTAAACAGACCAGCAGATTCACACAGCTCTAAAATCTCCTGTGGATTCTGTCTTGCTTTCTGTAGCCCGACAAGCATCAGAAATTATTGAAGATTGTGTTCTTAATTTGACTAAATGTAGAAAGAGAGATCTTGTTTACAATTATTTCTTCATTCTGCATCCCAGACTTTCAGTTTGCAGACATAGAAAAATCAATAGGAATAGCTTAGTGCTGACAGATGAGGCTCCACTTACCAATACTTACATGCTGTATGGCAAAGATTTTCATCTAGTTAGATCTACTTTTGTTTTAATGGTGTTCAGTGTAGGTGAACCTTGATATTATTCATAACTATAGCTGTAAGCACGATTTTCTTCTGCTGTTCCTTCCAAATGTGCTACTGATTTTAAACTGAAATTATCTTGAAGATAAGACTCGATAATATTTTACATAAGATTCTTTAGGTTTGCCAAATAAGAACATTCTCACTTCAGATTCTGTATTATCATTTTGGTGCAAATAATGAAAGAAGTACAGAAGGAGCAGCCCCCGGTGGACAATGAGAACCAGATAATAGTCTGTCAATAAGCCATTAACATTCTATGCCAGATTTGATCACATACACTGATGTGTGAAACCAGTACTTTTCAAATTTTAATATGCACCTGACTCATTTGGGGATCCTATTAAGTTACAGATTCTGTTTTAAATGGTCTGGGAGGGGCCCAGAGTCTATAATTCTATCCAGCTCTCAGCTGATGTATGAGGATGGATAATTAAGTTCATGAACTCATCCTAGAAAAAGCGCTACATATCTCATTGCTGAATATTTCTATGGTTACCTTCAAAGTACTCCCCTTGGGAAGCTATGCACTGATGCCAGTGCCTAGTCCCCCCCTTCAAGGCACTTTTTCCAGGAAGAGTTTGTGAACTTAATTGTCGGTCCCCATACAATAACAGCTCTGATGACTATTCCATAAAAGGAGTTCTTAAAGTGATTTGAAAGGTGAACTAGATGCTGGCATTGGTGCATAGCTTCCCAAGGGGAGTACTTCAAAGGTGACCATAGCCATATTCAGCAATGAGGTATGTAGCACTTTTCCTAGGCTGAGGTTGTGAACTTAATTGTCTGACCTTGTAGATACGTCTAGTCCATGACACTGAAGGATTAAAGAACTTTGGTATCAGTTAGGGTCCTGGAAGAAAAAGATGGCATATTCAAATTGGAAATTTGAGAAGAAATTAATAAAGGGCTTATTAATGTCTGGACATTGTTTGGAAAAGCAACAGAAGATGGTACAATGCCTCTAAGCTAGTAACACCTGGGTGGAGATGGCACTGGCTCTAGATAGCAAGAGGCAGGAGAGAAGTGGTTAATATCTGGAGGGGGATGGCTGTGTTGACAGCAACCTTGGCATTCAGTAAAGGGATCCAGCCAAAGCATAGGACCCTGCAGGGGGAAGTGGGTGGGGACACGGAATACCCATTCCCACCATCCTCCCGCTGCTGGTCAGCTCTCCTGCTAGTGTCTCCTGTTTGCTAAATCCAGTTACAAGCAGTTGGGCAAGAGATGGTTGATGCCATCTATATGAATTGGTTTGCCAAGGCCCCTAGCAAGGTGGAGAAGGGGAAAGTGGAACTGGATGAGTAACAGGAAGACATCCAGTAACACATTTTTCTTGATTTCGCAGATGCTATGAACACACCCACCATATTTCATCTTATAATCAGTTATTTTATGTTCCTCCAGCATTTCTCTTTGGCTTTGCCTGTCTCAGGCTATTGCAGAAAAGCAGATGAGAAGATCTTAGGACCTTAAATGAGATTTGGATAAAAGTACCATTTCTTTTGCAAGGATTAACATTCAAAGCCATACCTCTGACTGTGAAATTCAACATCTCTCCTGTCAATGGAATTGTCAGAATTAGAAAGATGCAGGCGTGAAAGTGATGTCTTCAAAATTCAGGAAATAAGACCATGGTTTCATGGGAGATTAGCCTTGCCTACCTGTGTGAATTATCACTATAGATTTATGCCCATTGATGAGTTACGTTCTAAAGAGATCCTAATGCCTCTATGAAGAGCATAGTATGAGGATTTTATTTCTTTCTAAGATAAAAGAGCCAAGACAGCAGGTACTAGAAGGGAATGAAAACCAAACCAAAACAGAAACTATCATTGAAAAGACAAAATGAATGGGATAGAGGAAATTTAAATGAAGGCTGTGAAATGAAATACTAAGACTGAAAACTCAAATCTGTGGTAGTAACAAGAAGCATTATTAACCTTCTGGAGTAGTAATAGTAGTAATAGTGTCATTGACATATTTAACCTGTATCAGTGAATAAATTACTTAATTGAAACATTTGTTGAATAACTTACTCAATGGTTTGATGCTGGAAACAAGTAGTGAACTTGGTGAGAGGCTTCCACATTCATGAACTAGGTGTCTGGTGAGAAGCAGACCTTGTCCAGACATCTTCACTAATGATGAGAGGTGTGCAAGGAGAGTGGGGTAGGGTGTGGCAGTGTG
>NW_003852401.1:7858608-7863719 GCF_000181295.1 Otolemur garnettii
TTTTTTTTTTTTTGAAGGAAGAGCTCTGGGATTTCATTACAATTAATAGGCCTTATGGGATATATGTACTTTCATCAGTCTGGTAAACGAACAGAAAAGTCAGTACAAAAATGCAACCTGTGAGCAGTTTTCATCCCAGAAAGGGTAACGATTTCATTGCTTAAGGGAGAAGGAAATAAAGACAAGTGTCCTTTTCCAGGTAAATGAATTATTATAGTTATATGGTATATAATCACTGGATGGCAAGGGACAGGGAGGGGACATTATTTCTCTCATCTCAGCATAGAGTTCTATTTACATATTTCGAGAAATAGCGTTGTCAACCATTTCTTTCAAAGGCCTATTAAACAAGCTACACACTCTCCCTTGGGAAACCTCTGCCATGTTATTGTCATCCTTTGATGGGTAATGTCTAGTTTTCTCTGGTGTCTAACCCAGATTTGTCGGCTGCTACATACACCTTTATCTTTCTGTTCTGTTGGCAGCAGAAGCGGCAAATACATTATCATTTGCATAATGATGTGCTTTAAAGCTTTTATTCCTCTGTTGGTTCTTTTCATTAAGTTGTGCATATTCTAAATCAATGCTTGGAAAGGAAAGCAGTGTCCAAAATTAGTGGCAGAGGAGCTAAGACGTAAGCTAGGAGCACCTCTGAAAATACCAGATCAGAGATACTTCTTGTAGAGGTAAAGAAATTATGAGAGATTTCTTTCCCTGAGAGAGCTTGACTTGGATTTAACTGTGTCTTCCCCATCCTGTGTTTTATGGAGTGACAGTCCCAAGTGGAACACAGATTCTCTAGAAATTGTTTTCAGACGGGCTTATAACCTAGCAGGCTTATTCAAGGGATATGATAAGCCTGAATGTTTCCTCTCACTTGAGGGCAAAAGAAAAACTGCCCAGTCAGTATCCTTGGGAAGTTGGCCAGAGGCTTTTAGGTCTCTTAGGCCTAATGCCAAATTCCTTATGTATTTGGAACAAAGGACCACGTTCCTCTTTGGTCAAAGGGACAACATAGCTTGTTTGCCGATGGCCTAGAGAGTGGTGACAGGAGGTCAAGTGCAGGTATATAAGATGTGTATGATATTGCAGCAGGATGTCTCAGAACCTATCTTGATCCTATTTCTTTAACATCAAAACCCAGCACCTGAGAAGAAGGCATTTGGGGCCTCACATCCTTTTCTCTAACAAAAGTTCTAGACCTCTCCACTCATCTTATCCTGAATTCTTGTTTGAGTTCTATGTTTCTAGTACTTGAGCACTGGTAACACAGTCTGTAATCAATGACTATTTACGAATAAGTGTGGTTGAAAGAATGGCCTGGAGTTTTATAACCTATCCACAGTGTGTGTCCCATTACTCATATTTTGGAGCCCAGTCACTAGGTAACATTCTCTGCTTTGACCCTTGAGTTCCTTCCCCAACTTTTATCCGTATGTGTGTTCTTTAGTTCATGGATTGCCTGGCCATCTGCTTAAGGTTGTTTAAGATGCTGAAACTCTGAACCCCATCTTGTCATTATTCTACTTGGTGGGCTACACATCTGCACACTGAGCCTGTCTCAGCCAGCTTCAGGGGGAATCAGAGACCCTGTCCATGCTGTAAGAAGTTTGCTCTGCATTCTCACGAGAACAAAGCACATATAGAACTGTGGCATAGGGTTCCCAGAATGATAATAACCTAAAGAATGGTTTAATGTCACCAAGGGTCTCAAAGAGACATCTATTAGTCCCCTTTATATCACCTCCCAACATCCAATTATAATACTTAGGAAGACAGAGAAGAAGAGAAAAACTTATAGCAGCATCAAAAACTAAATTTATAGACAACCACATGCCAGTATCTGGTGGTGAATCTTTGCTGACTGCATATATAAAGCACGTTGATGTGTACTAAAAAAAAAAATTGTTCAGAATTCACCTCAAGGTATGATGAATTGTGGGGCAGTCTGGGCAATCTGAACACTCTGCCCATCATTCTTTCCCCTAACCATCAGAGATAGAGGCTAAAAAAGGAGCTGGGCAAGATGCAGATGGGGGCCTTGGAGACGGCAGAGTTAACTTTCACAACTGTGGTCCCTAAGTGAAGGTCACAGGGTGGACAGTTGAGGATATTGATTATAAGTGCAACCCAAGATTTATAATTATTCTTGTATTATATTTGCTCACAGTGGCTGAAAATTAACTTGCAGGAAAAAGAGAATCTATTTTTTTGGTAGAGTAGATTTGAATTACTCTTGTAGATGGAAGAGACAAGGAGCTGGGAATTAGGCTAGGACCCAGTGCTCGTCATTCTGCCTTCCAAATGTGGATTTGAGAAGAGAAGAAATAGCCACACAAAAGGCAGTGGGCAGGGCCAATGTCTCCTCCAATCTTATCAGAAATGTCTGGGCATTGAAAAGCTGGCAAACTCACAGTGGTGTTAAAAGTTTTCCAACATTCAAGTTCTTACTTGGACCCTTGAATTTTGTCATTGACTACAAATACTGCCGATTTTTTCCTTGAAGTGATACGCTTACTTAGCTCATTTAAAAAATTTGTTTGACAAATACTCACGTTTGATATACGATGATTTTCTGTTAGTGACTCTTTCAAATAAAAAAGATTTCTCCAGGAACAGACAGTTAGTTCAGCTTGCAACTCAAACACTTGCCCAAGTGATTTTCCTCATTAGTTGCAAAACTTTGGGATCCCGCAGAAGTGCCTTATGTATACTTTCCCTGTTACACAGAGTATAAAATGACTAATAGTGTGATGTAATGCCACTGTCTTGTTAAGGCATCATTGCCTTGGACCATCAGTACAAATGTCAATATCGTAAAAGAAAATAGCACCTTAGTATTATGAAAATAAGTTTTGACCTCCTGGACTCCCTGAAAGGTCTCAGGGACCCACATGAGTCTACGGACTATACTTTCAAAACCATTGTTTTGTACACATCCAAGCAAACAAAAGTAGTTTTCTACATAAGAATGAAAAGTAATCGATTTACCTTTGCAATACTAAATGTAAAAATATAATGGAGCGATAGAAGTTTTGAGAGACATAGTTTATGGCACAAGATGTCTTAGATGTTTTTGGTAAATGCATTGCTCTTTCTCTTAAAAAGACAAATGTTTCAAGGGGCGCAAAAGAAAAATTCATCTATGTACTATTTTAAAGAGACCTTGAAAAGTGACTCAAAAAGGATAAAAAGTAGGCATAAATGCATTTTAAAAACTGAAAGTATAAAGGAAGAAAGAACCAAAATGTTCTCAAGGCCCAATTCATATCAGAAATCCTTAAACAGAACTGAAGCTTATTTATATTGGCTATGATTTTATTGTAAAAGAAAGAAACTATTTGACCACCATCACCTCATTGCCCAGGACCACACAGCCCCTCTCAACCAGGGCCCTGTTCTCTGCTTCTATGAGTTAGACTTTCATTTATAAGATGAATAAGTTCTGAGGATAAGACATGGATAAAAGAACATGTTTTAAGTGTCTTTACCTCCCCCCCCCACAAATGGTAATTATTAGTGGTGTGGATGTGTTGATTAATTTGATTGTGGTAATAAGTACAAAATGTATACATATATCAAATCATCATGTTATATACCTTGAATATACACAATTTTTATTTGCCAATCAAATATTCTAAAATTTAAAGAGACAAAAATAAAAGGAACTATTGTCTCAAACCTTTATGAACCAAATATATTACCAAGAGAGCGGCATATGATGAACCTGAAACCACAGAGCCCAGAAGACAGAGAGAAAGGCCTGTGCCAGGTACCCTGGCAACATGAGCCCTGGGGTCCAATTCATGGAACAGTGGGGAATAGGAAGGATGAGCTGCTTGAGGACCTACCAGAGAATCTAGAGAGGAGATGTCACAGGACTGCCATTGGGAACATTTTGGGAGATTGATGGATTTGACTCTACCAGAATCCCTTATTTGGAAAGGGAGGAGCAGAGGTAGTGTCTGGTTTATGGATCCCGTAAGCTATGATGCAGGAGCGTGTGGGAGGCAGCAGCAGGCCACCTCTGGGAGCAGGGATCTTTCTGAGCAGAAAATCCTGCCAGGAGAAGTTAAGTCAACTCCGGATTCCCACTTTCCATGCATTTTCTCTACTGTATTCAAGTTAAGTTGGAAAAAAAAAAAAATCTCAAATGAGAAAGCCGCAAAAATACAAGTTTTTTAAATTAATGGAGCAAACAAGCCAAGTATTTAATATTAATGGGCATTGTTTGATGTCTGTATGTCTGAGCAAAAGCACATTTGGAAAAATTTTTGGAAACCATTATAGGCTCATAATGAATATTAAATAATCAAATGCAGCAGTATAGTTAATATTCAAACACACTAGTATAAATTGTAAAGATCTACAATAAACTTTTGCCATGAGCCCACTATGAACAGTGTAATGGGGTACTGAATTGATGGGGAGAGAATTTGCTTTCCATTTTGTACCCTTCGTACTACTTGGATATTTTTGAACAATGTGCCTGTGTGATTAAAATGTTAGTCAAACATTATCGTAGGGTAGGCTAGTCCTAGAAATAATGATAAAATGAGAAAATTTTGATTTGAAAGCTTTATTCTCATGAATCTTCTTTCCTCTATATCTTCCATCCCCTATTAAAACCTTTCTCCTTCATAGTAGAATAGAAATACTGATAAAAGTTTAAAAAATCAAATTTGGGTTCATTAATAATTAAAGCCTTAAGCAAAAAGAATTAAAAACAGATCTTGAGACTTGCCCTGTTTTTTAGGAAAGCAATAGATAGATATAATAACAGAAGTAATACTTTCCCAATCTCTGCTACCCCTCAAATCTCTCAACTATACAACTAACCTCTCAGTATCTTTTATTAATAAATTCCCCCAAAGAATAATTTTTTTCTCTTTCACAACTGAGCATAATCATACTTTCATTGCAGAAGTTTCTTGGTTGCAATCTAGAAGAATATGTGAGAAGCTGGAATTGTAGAGATTCGACTGAAGGAGTAGTAGAGAAATAATGAGCCTGTGGTTAGAGTTGGTGCTATCTGGGGAACAGTCAGCCTACTTTCATGGTCAACCTCCAGTGATCACTGAGGTCTTGATTGTGGACTCACTGTGTCTGGG
>NW_003852401.1:7863851-7888078 GCF_000181295.1 Otolemur garnettii
GCCAATTTCAGCCGTGACGCCAAGTCACTGAACCTGCGTTGAGGTGCAGGTGCACACCAGCAATCCTAAGCTAGGCTGAGTCATCTCTAGCACTCATTGCACGTGAGGTATGTTAATTGAATATATTTTTTGAACAATTTGCTTGTGTAACGAAAATATTACTTATTCAAATTTCAACTTTCACTTATCTGCTGAGAAGCTCACCGGGTTTAACTTAGCAGTGCTCTCTTCCTTGAGTGAGCTAAGGAGTCTGTGAGGCGTGACAAGTGATGCTTTTTATAAAATGTCTCTGCTCCATAGTGAAAAGCCAAAATCTACTGTCTAATGAAGTATTATTTTTGGAAGCAAGCAAATGAGCTGTGACCATTGGCTTATTATTTGCAATATTGCTCTGGAAACCCATTATCCAAGAAGCAATGGGTACATGGAAAGGAAAAGAAATTAGTTTGGCTCAGAGCAAACAATCTAACAGCGACATCAAACTGAAGGAAATGGGGTCCGGGATCCTGTGCGTCAGTGGGTAAGTAATGAGAGTCAAACTCCTGGAGGAGAACCCCACAGCAGAGCCCTGTATAGCACAGGCCAATTTATACCGGGTCTCTGTAGGCAGAGAAGCTCCTAAATGAGTAATTGCTGAAGGGGCAATGGCGGGGGTCATCCCGTGAAGAGATAAGTCTTCATTTTTTTTCCCAGGCCACTGCAAATACGAGCTTAATAATCCTTTCAGTGGGTACTGTGTTATTACAAAATAATCTAAATGTTATTAAATGATATTTAAAATGATTTCCAGACATTGGCAGACTTGACTAAATGGGCAATTCGGCTGCTAATGCATCTCTAATACCGCACGTGAGAAGGTGCAGTGATGAGGCCACATTGTTGGGTGGGATTCCTTCTCTATGCTTCTTTTGGCTTACAGCTTTGACCCCCATCCAATCTGTGGCCTTCATCTTACCTCTCACTTTTTCCCACCCTTTCAGCTCCCTGCCCAGCTCTCTGGGTAGTAGGGTGAAAAAGACAGTCAACCATTTCATCCCGGTCTAAGCATCTGTTTGGGTATGAGGTGAAGAACCACTGGTGGCAAGAAGCAATCAGAGGCATAAACACCCTTTCCTGAAGTCCCACATGTGTACTCTGCTCATCTGAAGTACTGTGAAAGCTGAGGTTGGAGGGAACCCAGAGGTGAAAATATCCATGGCTCCACTGTACCTTGAGAGTAAAGTTCAGAAGCTCAGAATTCACTCTCTAATCACGTGCTGCCCAAGTGAGATAGACCCACAGAGATATACTTCATTTTCCCACTACCATAGTATGTAAGCAATGTCTTACCAGCACCCTGGACATCAGAGCAGTCAGGCCAAGGACAGGCACAATAGCCACTGTGTTCCCTATTAAGACATAATAATCCAGGCTCAGTGTCCATAGTACACTGGTTATGGCACCAGCCACATACATTGAGGCTGGTGGGTTCAAATCTGGCCTAGGCCAGCTAAACAACAATGACAAGTGCAACAAAAAATAGCCAGGTGTTGTGGCGGGTGCCTATGGTCCCAACTACTTGGAGGATGAGGCAAGAGAATCACTTAAGCCCAAGAGTTTGCGGTTGTTGTGATGCCACAGCACTCTACCAAGGGCGACATGGTGAGACTCTGTCTCAAAAAAAAGACATAATTCAGAAGGGGAGAGACACTGTCTGGATCAAAATTGCTTTATTTAGGAGGCTTTTTAGAAAGAGAAATAATTGGGGTGCTCCCAGCTCTTAATTTTTGTTGTTTTTTATGATAGCAAATGCTAATAACATAGAATTCTTAATATGATTTTAGAAAGAATTTTAAATCCATTCCAAGCAACAGTATGGGCCCCCCAGATCCCACCCCGGGGAATGGAGGTGGGAAACACACAACACCTTCCATTTCCTTCCCTAGATTACAGCAAAATGTTGAGACGTGGCAAAGGAGAGCTGGAAGCACAAGGACATTACATCTCACACTGCTGACAGGCGGCCAGCTGGTGATGGTGCCCTGGAGCAGCCACACAGAAGGGAAACATCTCCGAGCACGGAGGCTGGCGGGATCACAGGCTGCAGCGCTCCTGACTCGGATGCCAGGAGAACAGCGGATTTGCAGAACAGCAAGTCTGCTGCCATGAGTGTCACTTACAGAGCTCCACAAATAGAAGATGAAGAAGCTGGGAGAAGGAGGTCATGTGGGTTCCTCCAAGATACTCTCCACGTGATTTTCTTGGAAGCAAAATTAGCAAAAAAAAAAAAATCCTTTCAGGACCTGGATCTCTCATACAACTAAGGCAATGTGCATACATATAAAATCAGGGCTAATAAGGGTGAGTTATCCCGAATATACACAGCAGCCGCTCAGGCAGGCACTCTGGTTGAGGACAAGTTTATATTCTTGGAATGTGGTCAAACAATCGCCAAATAAAATGAGTCAACTGGAACAGAGGCCTAAGATATAAACAAATTTATCTGGCATGCAATTCACTCAAGTCATCAAGCCAGCATCGTCAAAATATTTTTCAGGTTTGAGTGAGAATTCCATGAAAGATGACTGGAATTAACCCAGTAATATATACCAGGGGTGAGGGGACAAAGCTACAATATAATCTCAGAGGAGGAGATGGTCCCTGAGGCGAGGGAAATAATATTAATTAGAACTTTTCTTTTGGATGTATGTGATAAACCCAGTCACAGAAGTTTTCTCTCCCCCTTCCCACCCAATGTTCTATGAGGAATATGAAAAACATAGGCTAATAACAATTAAAATTGTTGACAACATTTGGTGAGGTCAATGATGGGGGGCAATGGGTCCTCTTAGACCAGGGGTTCTCAACCTTCCTAATGCCATGACCCTTTAATACAGTTCCTCATGTTGTGGTGACCCCCAACCATAAAATTATTTTCATAACTGTAATTTTGCTACCGTTATGAATTGTAATGTAAATATCCGATATGCAGGATGCATTTTCATTGTTACAAAGGGGTTGCAACCCACAGGGTGAGAACCACTGTGTTAGATCCTGTGACAGCAAACCTAGGTACAGTCCTTTTGGAAGGTGATTAGGTCGTATATGCCATGCCCTTGATGGATCTATGGGTTCCAGTTTTTAAAATTCATCTCGCTGATATGCTGCACTTGCCAAGTACATGAAGATATATGTAAACTGCTGTCATCGTTCCATTGTTCCAAATAGCAAAACCCTGAAACAAACGAAATGTCCTTCCCTAGGGAGGGGTTAAACAAATTGAAGATACTCCAGCCATTCAGAAGATGAGGAAAATTTTTTGTGGCCAATGTGCAATGTGTCTATGACATATTAAATGGAAAAAATAAGTGGCAAAACATAATTGTATCAGCCTATTTAGTTAAAAGAAAATGCAAAGCGCGTGTGTGTGTTTATGCTCCCACAGAACGCTGCAGGAGAAGTAACTGCGAAGCATGTTTGCATTTGGGAGGTGGTTGCACCACTGTGTGCTTTTTTTCTTTTTAAACTCACTTGACTTTCATTTGACTTTCAATCCAGTGTTGTCTATCATGATACTCCGCCCTGTCCTCCTGCCACATTCGCCTCAAATTATACCCAAGAGGCTTCAATTAACAAGTGTGTAGTTTCCCAGGTCCATCATAACAAATTACCCTAAAGTTTTTGCCTTAAAACAACATCATTTAATTTTCTTAGAGTTCGAAAGGCTAGAAATTCAAAACCAGTGCGCTAGCATGGCTCTGACCCTTCCTCATCTCTTCCAGCTTCTGGAGGCTCCAGCCGTCCCTGGGCTGTGGCTGCCTAACTCCAACCTCTGCCTCCCCATGTTTTCCCCTCTTCTGACTCTCATAAGAACATCTGTCATTGGACTTGGGGGCCCCCTGGCTAATCAGAATGTGCTCAATTTGTTCACTCTGGCAAAACCTCATTTTCTAAATAAGGTTGTATTCACATGTTCCAGGGGTTAGGGCGTAACAGCTTTTGGGGTCACCATAAAACAAAATACTCCAGGAGTATAACTGTATGAAGCTCATTAAAAAGAATGTACAGGGCAGTGCTGTGGCTCAAAGGAGTAGGGCACCGACCCCATATGCCAGAGGTGGCGGGTTCAAACCCAGCCCCAGCCAAAAATAAAAAAAAAAAAAAAAAAAAAAAGAATGTACCATTCTTCATTTCCCTTTCTCTTTCTCTCCCGGTTGTGAGTGTTGACTGAAAGCTGCCATAGGGAATGCTTTTTGGTGAGAACTGGGGATGGGGAGGGATCTTTGCAACAAAGAGTCTTAAGGTTGGGGCAGCCTGGGTAGGCGGCTCTGGAAGGTCAGAGCCCAGCTAGGAGTAGAGCAGAGAGGGTGGCAGGTTAGAGCTGAGGGGGTGGCTGAAAGCAAGCTAAAGGTGGTTACGGCTCTACACAGGCATAGTCTACCTGCGGGGAGGGCGGGTTGTAGATTTCACACAGCTATGGTTATTGAAGTCTATTTCTGGACAGTGGAAGGATAGCAGGGTGAAAAGATACACATTATTGTCTCGTTTTTGTACTGGTTTCAGATCACTTCAGCCAGTGGAGAGACACACAGGTAGGGGTTCAGGGAGATGGCTTAGAAGTCCTGGCAAGCTGTGCCGACCCGGGAGCCTGGCTCTGTGGCAGTTGGGACTGTCTCGGCTGAGCGCTGCTTGGATACTGCTATTCTAGTTGGCTTCTCTGGCACCTGCTCTGGCCAGGGGACACTGGAAATAGTAGAGAGCCCTTTAATTGCCGTAGAGGCATCTGACAGGGAGGCTCTGCTCAGAGCTGTACACACTTCCTGCTGCAACTGCGGTAAACACAGACCTGGTGGAGCTGGTCTGGTGCCCAGAGGCTCTGGGAATTCCCTTCATTGCTGTGGTGAGTATGGGGGCCACCTACGGGCTAGTAACACCTTTTCTCCCAGATGCTACCAGCAGATCCAACGTGAGTCAATGCCACAGAGCACCCCTACCCCCATAGAGAGCTATGCCCCCCACCCCGCCCGCCCAACCAGCATTTGTACATTCCCTACATGTTCCCTTTGTTGAGGCCCAACTTCCAGCTCTAACTCAGTTCTTGCCCCTGTGATATCTTATTTTGCTGGCACTTGGGAAGGGATGTTTTATAGATAGAATGGGCAGAAAAAATCTCCCTGTGGTTTTTCACAGCATGGATTATTGGGAAAGAAACAAACAAACAAAAGACATCAGAAAGGATTAGCAGTGCTGACTTGGGAATCATGGAAGTTAAGTTTTCGACTATTGGAGGTTCTTAGGAGCTTTCCCAGGTAAACAGAGGTCTCTTCCTCTCCTAAGGTCTTAAGCTGCAAAAGATGGTTGCTGATTCCCAGGTGTCAAAGCATCACCAGTACCTCTGGTCAAACTTAGGAGAAGACCCTAGAGGCATTTCAGATTTTCATCCCGTCTACTAGCTCCCCAGAAGACTGGGGCAACCAGGAGACAGGAAGTTCCCAACTGAAACCTGATCTTCCCTGGGGGGCTATATTGTGGGGAGTTGGTTGTGAAGTAGAATACTATTGTCCTTGAAATTCTAACTACATTCTTAAAAAAATTGCATTGTATTTATTTTTTTAAATAAATTTCATTGTGTATATTTGAGGTTTGCAATAAGATATTATGGAATACATATTGATAGTGAAACAGTTCCTATATCTACCATCTCACATGATTACTTTTATTTTTGTGCAAGAGCCACTAAAATCTGCTTATTTAACATGTGACTCCTTAACACAGTTTTATTAATTGGTCCTCTTGTTGTACATTAGATCTTTAGATTTGTTCATCCTACAAGTCTGCTATTTTGTGTCCTAGTTCTTTAGCTACATCTCCCCATTTTCTCCTCCCCAGTCCCCCTGCCCTTGGTAATCACTATTTTCTTCTCTATTTCTGTATATCTGACATTTTTTTGAAGATTTCACTTATAAGTGAGATTATGCAGTATTTTTCTTTCTGTGTCTGGTGTATGTCATTGAGCATAATGTCCTCCAGGCCTATCTATGTTGAGGCAAATGACAGGATCTTCTTTTCAAGTGGAATAATATTCCACATCTTATTCAGCCTTTCCCTAGCACTCACATGCTCACTGCAGCAGCATCATTCACAATAGCTAAAATAAGGAATCAATCTAACCACTCCTTGTACTTTTCTTTACCTGCCCCTTGGTGGCTCCCATTTGCCACCCCAGGACTTGTCCCATTTGGCTTCATGTATGGTTTCCTGTGGCTGTCCTAAAACAAAAGAAATTAATTTTCTCACTGTTCTGGAATCTAGAAGTCCCAAATCAAGATGTCACAACAGGATCATGCTCCCTTTGAAACCTGTATAGGTGAATTCTTCCAGGCCTCTTTCTGGCCGCTGGCAGTCCCTGGCATTCCTTGGCTGGCAGTTACGCTCTGCCTCCTTCAGTCTCTGCGTCTGTTGCTGCGTGGGTTCTCCCCTGGTTGTGTTCTGTCTTTAATTGGAGCTGCCTAGCCATAGAAAAAGCACCATACTGGGAGAGTCAAGAAACTAAGTGTCAATCCCATTCCTACCACACTAAGTAGCTGGGTGACTCTTACAATCTCAATGACTCTCTTTTGTTTTTTATCATTTAGAAAATGAAAATGATAATGCTTATCCAACTATTAAATTATAGAGAACACTTTGCTTTTATCCTTTTGCTCTGTCTGACATTTTTATGTGTCGTGTACAGTTGGCCCTCTGTATCTACAAGTTCCAAATCCAGATATTCAATCAAACGTAGATAAAAAATATTCAGGAAAAAAAATAGATGGTTCCATCTGTGCTGAACGCATACAGCCTTTTTTCCTTGTTATTATTCCCTACACAATACATTATGACAACTATTTACATAACGCTAACATTGTACTACATATTATAAGTAATCTAAGGATGATTTAAAGTGCAGGGGAGGATGTGTGCAGATAATATGCAAATGCTGCACCATTTTATATCAGGAACTTGAACATCCTCAGACTTTGGTATTGGTGGGAGGTCCTGGAAGTAGTTCTACATGGATATTGAGGGCAGACTGTATAAATTTTACAATAATTTCTTTTAAAATGAAGGGAAATATAGGTAAATTTCTACCAGCAGTTACATACTAGTAAAGAATATTTTGAAATGCAGTAGTACAAATAGTCTTTCAGATTTTCCAGAGGAAAATCTACTTTCTACCTCCCCTGATTCTTGAAGCCATGGGGGAATGCTGACAGGGATGGGGGTCAGAGCCCCTAGGAATACAGTAGAACTTCTGTAAGTTAACTACCTACGGGACTGTAACAAAGTGGTAAATACATGAAGGCGGTCAACAGAAGGAACGAGGTCTACTGTAGTGATACATACATGTGGTGCACGTCTGGTCTATGAAAATTAGGTCAACTTAGGAAGTGGCCAACTATGGAGGTTCTACTGTATTTAAAAGCAGAAACGAGTGAGCCCATACCTACAAGTCATCCACAAGGGATATGGGAGGAAGGATGCGAACCATGGTCCGTGCCCTTTTTGGAGCACACTGGTAGGAGGAGTTACTCCACAGTCTCACAGTGTTGGGCTTGATTGGCTGTCCACAAGTGAGGGGCTGGGTGGTGATGGAGAGCCTAAAGCTTGAAAGTTCAGTCTTTAGGGTCTGGGGATGCTGGTTCAAATGTCAGCTTTGCTGATGACTAGCTTACTAGTATGATCTTAGGGGTGTCATCTAACCATCGTAAGCCCCCAGTTCCTCATCTGTAGAATGGAGGTAATAATCCTATCAGAGGACTAAATAAAATGTGTACAGCACTTAGCTTGGAACCAGGCACAAGTGGTCACTGGATGGCAGTTTTATCATTATTTCTGTTCCCAATTTCATTTCTGTTTTGCTGTTGTTGTTAATATGAGTTGTTTTCAGGCTATTAAAAAGCAATAAACGTAGTAGTACCAAAGTAGTGACATGAAAAAAAATGCTTCATAAAAAAGGTAGGGAATTTCATTTGAATTTAGTTCAACAGAAAATCATAGAACTTTAGAGCTGGATTGAGCTTACACATTTTCTGTTATTTCTTTCCTGAAGAAACTAGGTTCAGAGTAATTTGTCAGTAGTACATAACTTAATAGAGACAAAGTTGGGACTAGAAGCCACAGTCCCTAAGCTTCTGTCCTATAGTTTTATCCATTGCAGTTGAAATTCTGATGTCCAAGAGAAGGCAAATAAGAACAGAAAAATAGAAGCATTATTTGCAGTTTGGAATGTTAGAGAACGTTATAATCCTATTATTAATAGACCCTTACCAGAGCTGGAGGGGAAGCATACTGAATAATAACTTGATCTATATTGACTTGTGGCTTCTACCAGAAGGAACCCTGAATGAAGGAAGTACAAAATAAAAATACACATTCTTTGCCTCCCTCCCTCCTTCCTTCCCTCTTTCCTTCCTTCCTTCAATCAATTTTTCTCCCTTCCTTCCATCTTCCCTTCCTTCTAATGATTCCCATGAGGCTACTGGCCATGACTGCCAAATTGTAGCTGCAAGATGGTTGCCTACAAAACCATTCATTGTCCTAAATGAAATGAACAATAAATTATTGGACTCCATGATTACATGGCAAGAATATAAGCCTGGCTTGGCACCTATAGCTCAACTGGCTAAGGCGCCAGCCACATACACCTAAGGTGGCGGGTTCGAATCCCCAGCCCAGACCTGCCAAAACAACAATGACGCCGCAAAAAAAAATAGCCAGGCGTTGTGGCGGGCGCCTGTGGTCCCAGCTACTTGGGAGGCGGAGGCAGGAGACTTGCTTGAGCCCAGGAGTTGGAGGTTGCTGTGAGCTGTAAAGCCACGGCACTCTGCCCAGGGGGACAGCTTGAGGCTCTGTTTAAAAAAAAAAAAATATATAAGCCTGATAAATAATATGTGTGCCTTGAGCAAGGAGGCCATGTCAGTGTCTTAAGGATATGCACAAAGTAATAAGAACAGGGCATTAGTGCTTCATTGATAGGAAATTAAAGCTTCCCTGGCAGTATGAAGGGAAAACAGCATTTGTGAGGACATGTATTACAGTCTCCTGCTGGAAAGTATTGACATTAATGGCATATAAATTTGAATTCTAATACTGAGATTATAATGTGTTTTCTGAGAAGCAAATACTGATTACATTATGGTTCAGTTGGTAGAACTTCAATGAGAATTCTAGAGACCTTGATGCCAGGCTTCCACTGGGTTGCTTCTTTCATAATTCTAGGTAACTCTATTTGTTTTTCACTAAGATTCCTAATCTTTAAAACAATAATTTTCTCTGTAACAATAATTTTCTATAATTATATGTATATAATGTTTTTATTTTATTAGTATTCTGTATATATACATATGTACTCTGTGTGTGTGTGTGTGTGTGTATATATATATGTAGAGAGAGAGAGAGAGAAATAATTTCCTCAATTAGATTTCCTATAAGTATGAAAATTTTAGTTTAGGATCCTAAGAGTTTATGGAAAAGAATAGGATTGGTAAATGAAACTTTAAACCTGTGGAAGTTAAACGTGTAATATTAACCTCCACTAAAAATATCAAAACGCTACATTAAATGACATTTTGTGTGTTTGTTGTAGGCAGAATTACTAGATTGCCCCCAATATTTCCACCTTCTGTATCTATGAATAGAAGAGAATGTCCATGATTAGGTTATGTAATATGGCAAAGATGAAAAGATTTTGAAGATGTAATTAAGGTCCCAAATCAGCTAACTTTTGAACTAATTAAGAGATTATCCTGAATGGGCCTGACTTAATCAAATGAGGTCTTTGAAAATAGGGTCTAGGGTCAGAGATGGAAGAAGTCAGAGACCTTTTTTTCCAAAACACTGTAAGTCCTCCAACTGTAAGAAAATGAATATTGCTAATAAATACCTGACCTTCAAAGACAATCCCAAGCCACACATGAGACTCTAGCCCCAGACAACACCTTGATCACAGTGTGGTAAGATCCTGAACAGAGCACCCAGCTAAGTTGTTCCTGAATTTTTTATCTGTGAAAATAGAGATAATAAATGTGTATTTTAAGTCTTGTAGTAATGTTATAAAACAAAATAAGACTAATATAGTGTCTTAATTTAGTTAGTGGAACTGTAGTATAATGCCTCCATTATTTTTCTCTGGCTGCTAGAACAAATCACCACAGATTTAATGGCCTGAAA
Source organism: Otolemur garnettii (assembly GCF_000181295.1). Lineage (NCBI taxonomy): Eukaryota > Metazoa > Chordata > Mammalia > Primates > Galagidae > Otolemur > Otolemur garnettii. The sequence goes on from NW_003852401.1 coordinate 7,874,043, forward strand.
CAAAGCGAATTTATTCTATACAGTTTTGAAGATCAGAAGTCAAATCAGTCTCAGTGGGTTCAGGGTAGCATGTTAGCATGGCTGCTTCCTTCTGAAAGCTCTGGGGGAGAATCTGTTTTCTTACCCTTCTCAGCTTCTTGTATCCCTTGACTGAGGGCCCTGTCCTCCATCTTGAAAGGACACCACACCAGCCTCTGCTTACAACATTACATCACCCTCCCCTCTGAATCCTGCTGCATCCCTCTTACAAGATCATTGTGATTATATCAGGCCAGCGAGATAGTCTAGGATAATCTCACCACCTCAAAAATCCCTAATTTAATCATATCAGCAAATTTCCCTTTGCCATATAAGGTAACATTATAATCTGTGTAGATTAGGCACATTTGGGGTTCATTATTCATCCATCCAAAGGTCCCCAAAGACTCACATCCAGCTCACATGCAAAAGAAATTCACATCCCGATCCCAAATTTGATGGAAATTGCAGGATTTTGATCCTGAGGTGATTCCTTGAGAGCGAAGCATTTTTGATAGTAGTGATGTTGGAAACCAATGGAAACTCTAAAGCCTCTACCACTTTTAGTGAGTGGAACTCCCATTTCTCAGTTCAGTGTGCTTGAGGCATTGTTAAGTTTGTTAGACATAACACATATTTGTACAGACACACTGGAAATATTCTCTTCACTGTTTCTTAGAAAGCATAAGGTGTGGGCTAAGAAGTATTATTTTGAAGGTCTGTTTGTAACTCTTGCTAAGAATCACTCCTCCCTTGTTCTGAGGATCCGTTCTCAGACTTTTCTTCCCCTTGTATAAAGCAAGATCCTTAAGTGTAAGGACTTTATAAATTGACTTCCATGGAAGACTTTGGTGACTCTGTTATTTTTTGCAAAGTGCTGAATGCTTTAGCAGTTAGCAGGAATGCTGGGTGGTGCCAAGCACACTGCCTTTCTAACATGAATGTTCTGTCTGTGGTTTTTTTGGTTCATTTATGAACTCAATCAAATGTACAATGATGGTTCCCTAAAAATATCCTCAAAACAACCTGTCAAAAAGACAAAGTTGAGTTTATTCTTGCCATAGTAACAGTCATAAGTAGTGGTAATGCAAATACTTACGTAATTGCTACCTAGTACCTTGACAAAGTCTTAGCTCCTTTCAGAAGCAGAAGACTCGTTTAAGACAAGTCTTTCAATATGGGGACTTGATTAGGATGGGTAAGAATTATAATAGTTTAAAATTGGTGGACATGATAATGCCAAGATCTAGAGCTAAGTGGTTCAAAGAATCTTGGAGAGTAGGCAGTTTTTGCTATTGATTGAGGAGTTGGACTATTTAATGTTCATTTTTTAAAAGTTTCTGAAATAAACAATAGAATTATTTTGCAACTTTTATCTTTCTAGCCAAGATTTTCCAGGAATAATGAAGCCACATTGATAAAGATAGTAGTATAAGAAGGTCATGTGAATGTGGATAGTAAGTTGCGAAGGTACAGATAGGTTTCAGTTTTCATAATAAATAATTTTGAGCACTTACTAGGAAGTAGTTGGAATATGACAGAGAACAGAAGGGACACAATGCTAAGAGTCCACTGGGGGAGCTGTCCCCAGTGTCAATATTAGAAAACTTGACTAGCTGTGATGGTTCACATCTATAATCCTAGCACTTTGGGAGGCCCAGGCAGGAGACTTGCTTGAGGGCAGAAGTTTGAGACCAGCCTGAGCAACATAGCAAGATACCATCTCTCCAAAGGAAAAAAAAAATTAGCTGGGTGTAATGGTGTGCACCTGTAGTCCCAGCTACTTGGGAGGCTGAGGTGGGAAGATCACTTGAAAGTAAAAGTTCCAGGCTACTGTGAAGACTTCAGCCTGGCAAGAGAGACCCTAAGACCCTGTTTATAAAAAAACAAAAGAAATAAAACTTCAGATATATAAAACAATATGGATAAATCTCACAAATATAATGTTGAGTTTTAAAAAAGGAAGAACAAAATAATGCATAAGCATAATTCCATTCTATAAATATAAAAAAATCCCCAAGGCAACTGAACAGTAGTATTTAGAGATGCATACATTGATGGTAAAAATATAAAGAAAAGAAACTAAATTATTATCATAGAAATCAAAATAGTGGTGACTTTAGGAGAGAGAACTGTGATCTGAAAAGGATGCCTGGATGTGCTTGGAGTGACAGCAATGTTCTATTTCTTGACATGTATTGCAATCACGCAATTATTTGCTTTAGGACAATTTGTTAAACTCTACGTACAAATGTATGCACTTTTCTGTTTGAATGTTTTTATTTTATAATAAAAAATATTCTTAAAATAGCCATTACATGTGGCATTATCCGACAAGTGCTATAAAAGGAAGAATACTAAAACCAATTGATTCTATTAGCAATGTTTTGTGGAAAATTAACATATAAGGCAAACATTGACATTTGGTAAGAATGTCTTAAAATCCTAATGAAATGACATACCATATTTTGCCTTGTATAATGCCACCCACATTGTTGACCCAAACTTTCAGGAAAAAGATCTTTTGCTTTAATTTTTTAATTTAATATTTTGTTTATATTTAGGTACTTGCTTTTTATCTTATAAAGGAATTTACCATTTATTTTTTAACATATTATTGTACAAGAAATTTTATCTAATAATTATAAAACACAAGAATAGATACAAGATGGAAGAAATTTTACGTTCCAGTAACAAATTGACAATATTTACACATCCTAGAAGGCCAAGAGCTCTTCATCACTGTTATATCAGAAGCATCATCTTCTTCAGTGTCTACATTACTGGTGTCTTCTGAGGAGTCACTTTCCTCATCCCAGTAGATTTCATAGACCTCAATCCCATCCACAGCATTACTGATGCTGCATTTTTTTTAAATTTCACAACCACTTCCTTCTTGACACTGGTCTATGATCTTAGGATCCAATCACACACCTAGGCGATGGGTGCTTTCTTGATTCTGCCTGTAGGTGTTAAATCATTACCAGCTGGCTGCATCCACGGTGTCTCCTTTTTTTCATTAGAGCCTTAAAAGGCTTGTTTACTGACACAACAAGAGGTTGCAGTTGTCTGGTTAGCCCATCAGGTATCACAGTAAGTTGGGTTTTCAAGGCGGCTGTGATTGGTTTTTCACTTTGTCTAACATGGGCTTTGAATAAAACAAAAACAAGCATAGCTGGTTATTTAAGTAATCCTCCAGCCTTCATGACCAGACTTTGTTAAATCATGTTCTCATGTCTTCTTCCTTCATGCATCCTTTTTTATTCATCTGGAGAGTAACTCTATTTGGAATTTTTTTCTTTTGGAAACATTTGTTTCTTTTTCTTTGAGACAGAGTCTTACTCTCTTACCCTCGTTAGAGTGCTATCCTGTCATAGATCACAGCAATTTTCAACTCTTGGGCTGGAGCACTCCTCTCGCCTCAGCCTCCTGAGTAGCTGGCACTACAGATGCTCATCACAATGCCCAAATAGTTTTTCTATTTTTACTTTTTATTTTAATTTCAAGTTAATGGGTGGGTACAAACAACCAAGTCACAATATTTCATTTCGTTAAGTAAAGTCCCTCTTGTAGTTGTGCCCCACACCCAAAAAGTATGCCATATACCCCTACATTGTGCCCATTTAGTGGGAGTACCCCAAGTCTCCTCCTCCTCTCTCCTTCCCTCATTCTCCCTTCTCCCCTTATCCCTCCCCCCAACTTGAATTGAAAAGAGTTTTTCTCCTATGTGGGTGTGAGTTAAACAGGCTACTGGCTTCTATTACTATGGAGTACATTGGATATTTGTACTTCACATCTTTTGTGTTTACCTGAATGAAGTTGAATCACATTCTTCTCAGTTAAGTATCACAAGTTTTTCTATTTTTGGTAGAGACAGGGTCTCATTCTTGCTCAAGCTGGCCTCAACTCCCTGAGCTCAGGTGATCCGCCTGCCTGGGCCTCCCAGAGTGCTAGGATTACAGGCATAAGCCACCACACCCAGCCAGAAACATTTTTCTTTTAAAGATGATCATAGGTGGTAGCTTTGTCCCATCTTCACAACAGGCTATAACAATGAAAAGTGTTTTCTCATATCCCTTGGTTTTAACAGCCATGGTCTTTGCTCCCTTGACGTCCACAGTTGTGCTGGATGGCACATCAAATGTGAGTGGAACCATATCCATATTGGTGATTTGAGACAGCTCAACATTGTAAGCATTTCAAAGATTGATCACAAAGAATGAAATTCCAAAACTTGACTCTCACAGGCTGCTGGAAGTTTCAGGGCAAGTTTTGTTCTTGTTCTCATGTCCAAACCTTCTCTCTCCATAAAGTTAGAGCACAGGTGTCCCTGAGACATCATCTATTTTTTTTTTTCTCATGCAATCCTTTTACCCTCTTCTTGTGTCACCTTGATCAAAACAGAGATCCCAGTTTGATGCTCCAGAACCCAGGTCTTCAGCTCATGCTCCACCTCCAGCCACCTTAGCAGTTTCTCTCACAGTGCCTTCTTCTGTGCTGGGATTTGAAGGAGCTTTCCCACCTGTTGTCTCCGCCATCTGATGACCCTCTCTGTGGGAGGAGGTCCAAACTGTCCCCTGGTAGCTCTGTTGCTATGCTGTTTAGCAAATTCAATAACTGTTAGGTTAAAGTTTGCAGTGTACAAAAACCATTTTAACATTTTCCAAGAGATTTTCCAGTAATTTTTATAAACATATCAGCTAAACGTCTAGCTCCTTCCTAAAGTGCACAAAGAGAAATAAGTCACTCTTGCCCTTTGTTAGCTGAAAATGCTTTCACTGTAAGTTCAACAAAACCAATTACTGTATTCCAGGGTATTATTTGGCATACAGATATCGTTTTCCAGAATTACACTTTTAAAATGTAAGCATAAATAAAAGAATGAAACACACACACACATATATGTGTGTGTGTATATATATGAAATTAGTACTATGTATAATGCACATCCTTATTTTTCACTCAAAAATTTGGGCAAAAGAGTACTTATTATACATGGAAAACACAGCAACTTTGTACTGTATTAGGTTATTACAGTTATTACTAAGATAAAGGTTATCTACCTTATGTTTTGGGTAATTTCCTTTCTTTTTTTTTTTTTTTTTGGCTGGGGCTGCGTTTGAACCTGCCACCTCCAGCATATGGAGCCAGTGCCCTACTCCTTTGAACCACAGGCATAACTTTTTATTTTGGTATAATTTATTTATTTTTTTCTCTGGTTTAATTTTGGATCTTTCTTTTCTTCTGCTGGGTTTAGGCTTAGATTGTTCTTCTTTTTCCAATTCCATAAGATGGCTTGTGAGTTTCTTGATGCCCTCTCTTTCTGTTTTTCGAATGTAGGCATCTAAAGTGATAAATTTTCCTCTCAGGACTGCTTTCACAGTATCCCACAGGTTTTGGTAGCTTGTGTGTTCATTGTTGTGCTCAAGGAAGTTAATGATTGCCTCTTTTATTTCTTCCCACACCCAACTGTCGTTCAACAGAAGATTGTTTCATTTCCATGCCTTTGTGTGGGGTTCAACATTTTTGTTGGAGTTGAGTTCCACCTTTAGTGCCTTGTGGTCTGAGAAGATACAAGGTAAAATTTCAATTTTTTTGATTCTATTGAGGTTTGTTTTGTGTCTTAGGATATGATCAATTTTGGAGAGTGTTCCATGGGGTGATGAGAAGAATATATATTCTTTATCTTTGGGATGGAGTGTTCTACATACATCTATCAAGCACAGTTGTTCTAGGGTCTCATTTAAGTCCCTTATATCTTTGTTTAATTTCTGTTTAGAGCATCTGTCCAGTTCTGTAAGAGGAGTGTTAAAGTCCCCTGTTATTATGGTGTTATACTATATCATATTGCTCAGACTGACTAAGGTCTGTTTCAAGAATCTGAGAACATTTAAGTTGGGTGCGTAAATATTTAGAATTGAAACATCTTCTTGTTTTATTTTTCCCTTGACCAATATAAAGTGACCATCTTTGTCTTTTTTAACTTTAGTTGCTTTAAATCCACACATATCTGAAAATAAGATTGCAACTCCTCTTTTCTTCTGAATTCCGTTTGCCTGGAAAATTGTCTTCCAACCCTTAACTTGGAGTTTTAATTTGTCTTTTGAAGCTAGGTGTGTTTCCTGCAGACAGCAAATGGATGGCTTATGTTTTTTAATCTAATCAGTCAATCTATGCCTCTTCAGTGCGGAATTCAAGCCATTAACATTTATTGAGATAATTCATAAGTGTGGTAGTGTTCTATTCATTTTATTTTGTGAGAATCCATTGCTTAGTTTTTATTATTATTTTTTATTAAATCATAACTGTGTACATTAATGCAGTCATGGGGTACAATGTGCTGGTTTTATATACAATTTGAAATATTTTCATCAAACTGGTTAACATAGCCTTCAGGGCATTTTCTTAGTTATTGTGTTAAGAGATTTATATTCTACATTTAGCAAGTTTCACATGTCTTTTGCATCATTATGGAAGTTAGGTTCTGTCCTTTAATTTCTGAGTTCTTACTATGCTGTTGATCCATTGTGATGGTCAGTGTGTAGAACAGGTTGAAGTATTCCCTGTAAAGCTGGTCTTGTTGTGGCGAATTTCCTCAATGTTTGTATATCACTAAATAATTTTATTTCTCTGTCAATTTTAAAGCTTAGCATAGCAGGATATAGAATTCTGGGCTGGAAATTGTTCTGTTTAAGTAGATTAAAGGTATAACTTTAAATATACAGAAGCATCCCTTACTAAGTTCAACAAAGTGTATATATAGTGTAGAACATGCATAATTGTGTGTGCCTGTCATGATTATCCTGAATTCCCTGACGTAGTAGCCTAGGCAGGAGATAACAGCCTTGGTTAGAATATTATAGTGAAGTTTGAGAGAGATAGATGGATAGTAAAGATATTTAGGAATTTCAATAAAATACTTTGGTGGTTGCTTGGATATTGGAGAAGAAAAAGTCAAAGATAAAAGGCATACCAAACAGATATATGTTGGCATCATTGCTAGAGTAGGAAAAGCAACAAGAATAGTTTTGGGAGGTAAAAATATGATGAATACTATTTAGGACATTTGAGTTTGTTGTGCTCATGGGATATCCAAGAGAGATGTCCAGTCAGCTGTTGTATTTGTAGGCTTGAAGCTTCGGTGTAGGCTGTGAACTGGAAGTAAAGGACTAGGGGGCGTCAGGATGGAAATGATAAGTGGAAACCAGGAGAACTGTAGGCTGTGAGAAGGTGAACAGACGGGCAACAGGATCAGTTCCATTTCAGGAGTCTCCCATGTTATACGCAGGTAATACTATGGAGAAAAGCAGTGGCCATTGCTGCATCCTCTGAGCTCTAATTTAACAGAGTTGAAAAAAATCGCCTATACCTCAGGTTTATATTTTTCCAATGTAACATGATTCAGCATCCTAACAAGAGCAACTCTTGGGGATTATTACTGAATCACTTTATTTCCAATTTATGGCAATATAATATCCCCTGAAAGTGAAATATTTAAGAGACTTAGCATGAATGTGACCAGTTGTTCAGGAAGCAACAGGTACAAGAAAAATTAAGATAGGAAAGATCTCTCTTTAATCCAGGAAGTTACTGTCAGATATCTAAGGGACCACTCTCAATAACTCATGTATGCCACTCCCAAATTCTAAGATTATAGGATAAGTGTACAGATACCCCAATTATGACATCTATTACTTAGAAACATCAGAAATCTAGCACATTAGTGCCCTGCCACTGTTTTTTGTCCAGAAAACCTCTAATTGGTTTGACCTTTTCACTCTTCCTTGATTTGAACTCCTGAATCCCTCCATCAGGGATTATCTTCTTGCTGCTGGGTACCCTCACACAAACATAATTTTGGTTTTCTTTCTTTTGTTCTTAGTGTTTTTAAAAAGCTTTCCTATTTTCCTCTGTCATCACTCCTCCCAAACATGTACATGCTATATTTAAACTTACCTGATCATGTCCTTCTCCTCACTCTTGTTCAAATGATCAAAATCACTGACATAACCCGCAAGGTTCTATGTGGTCTGGCCACTAGTCCAGAGTCATCTCCCATCATAGTCCTTTGCTCTGTGTGTTCCAGCCTTGCTGGCCAGTTTTCATTTTAACAAATATGTTATACCTTTTCTCACCAGGACCTTTGCATAGGCTCTTTCATCTTCCTGAAATATGCCTGGTGAACATCTTCTTTTATCCATCTGCCAACTCAATTGAAACTTCTTCAAAGACTTCCCTTGAATCCCTCAACTAAGTCAAATTCTTATGGCATGCTCTCCTAGCATCTTATACCTATCAATTATAGCAGCAATTGGTATGTCTCTAGTACATGTGGATGGCTAAAGGAAACACTCTTATTATGTATGACTTGGATACTTTTCTTAAGATATTGAGATGTGAGAATACTTAGAATTTTTCAAGAAAAAATTTTTGAATCTCTGTAATTTGGGAGTTTATCATTACAGTTCTCTTAAAAAGGGAGTCAATGTAGCTTTGTGATATATTATTTTCCCACAAATTTTATAAGCTGGGTCTTTATTTCCTTTGAATCAGAAAAAAGTAAATTCTAAGGAGTTGGGATTGACTGCACACAAAGAACTGGTCATCATTTGTTTTCCTGTGAGTCTTTCCCTCATTTAGCTGCCCTAACATTTCTTCCTATTTCAAGTTGTTGTCATTTTTGTTTTAGAGTAATAGGTATTCTGTTGAACTTTTAATTAAGATTAAGTTTTTATTTCATGGAGATCTTAGAATCATTAGGGCTATTAGTAGAATTCCACATGGTATGATTTTCCACATTATTAGAACAGTCTGAGGTTATTACTAAGATAACGATTATCTACCTTATGTTTTGGGTAACTTTTTATTTTGATATAACTTTAAATATACAGAATAGCATTATAAAGAAATCCTTGTATACCTTCGATCCAGATTCATCAATTGTTTAAGTTTGCCCCATTTGCTTCTCTCTTGCCTTCCCTCTCTTCTTTCTCCCATTCTGTCTTCCATTCTTTCTCTCTTCTCTCTTATTCTTTCTCTTTCCATGTATGTTGAAAATAAGTTGGAGACATCATGTACTTTACTCCAACCACTATACTCTTTATCTTAGACAAGGACATTCTCTTATAGTATATACACAGTTCAAAATCATAAAAATCTAATCTTGATATAATATTATTATTTAATCCACAGACTATATTCAAATATCATCAGTTGTCCCAGTAAAATCCTTTATATCTATTTTTTGAGACTCCAATCCAGGATTACACATTGCATTTACTGTCACATCTCTTAATTCTTTAGTAGTTCCTAAGACTTCATCTTTCTTGACATTGGTACTTTTGAAGAGAACAGGCCAATTATTCCATGGAATGTTCTGTTCTTCAGTTTGAATTTGTCTGTTTCTTCATGATTAAATTTGTATGCTGCATTTTTTTTTCAGGAATATCTCAGAAAACATGGGCTCATTAAAGCAGAGAATTATTCTAATTTATCTGGCCTGCTAGAATACTAAAACATTTTATTTATCCAGATGTCAGCTATTGAGTCAATGCTTTTTATTTGGAAGATATTCAATAACCCAAAAGGAAGATAAAAATGGCATAAGTGCCACCAAAGTTAGGGTCTTCTTATCCACATATGTTAGATTTTTAATGACTCTGATTTGTTTGTGTGTATGTGTGGAGGGAGTTTGTTAATGTTATTATACCAACAATAATGTGACACCCAAGTTTATGCTGATTGAAATGTGTTCTTGCCAAACAGTTAAGACTACTAACCTCTGCATCTTGGCAGTGTGTTAAATTAAGTCTGCAACAAGCTAAGTCTAGGTGAAAATGTGAATTCTAATTGTCATTCTGCAGAATGGGTTTAAGTAAGTTACATATCCCAGACAAACCAACATTTGAAGATTTATTTTTTGAAATCACTTTACACAATTACATTAACAGATACTAAGAATTCTTCAAATAGTTTTAAAAATGCCCACTCCACAGATCATCTGAGAATATCAGTAAGATCTAGGAAAATAAAATAATCCAGCTTTGTCCAGAGGCTCTTCCTTCAGCCATGCAGGATAAGCATTTGCATAAAAAAAAGAAAGCTGGGGGTTGATAATATTATAGAACTTTGAGGAGGAATCTTTATAGTTTATTGATATATTTTTATACATGTTAGCTATATAGAAATAAAGTTATTTTAATCCTCTTTCAATGAATATCTTTCTTGCCAAAATATCTGGGGTTAAAGAATTCTTTGTGAGCCGTCTGGATGGGATCAACTCTACTTCACCATTGCAATCATGAGTCTGCATGGCTAACCTAGGCTGAAATAGGAAAGCAGCACCTCTTAGGGTTGACGGATTAAACAAATAAAAATATAGACCATCTAGTTAAATTTGAATTCGGATAAATAAATATTTTTGAGTGTAACAATATCCCAAATATTGCATCCTGAATTTCCTTCATCTCTAAGAGAAAACTATTTCAGCCTGCTTTTTTTTCTGCCCCATGGAGCTACACTTCAGAAGAGCTCAACAGTGCATGTGTATTACTCCTAGTAGGTCCTCTTTGGGGCCCTAACTTAGCACCTTTTTATTCTGCTGGGGCTTCCAAGCTTATAGAATATCAGAAGCAATGTTTTTCAAGGGGGAAGGGACTTTCAGAGGTTGCCCTATAACAGATGATGAGATTGCTTGGCAGCAAGGAAAGAGAAAGAGCAACTTTGAAAGTCAGACCTAAGAATTAAAACAACATGGAAGATATAGCCACCACAGAATAAGAAGAGCAAGTATTCTTGTCTTCCCAAGGGCAGTGCCTTGTTACAGCCCCTGTTCTCACTGGCTTGATATGAAGATCTTGGAACATCAAGGAGAATTCAAATTATGTTTAGAATAGGGTTTAATAATTCTCTGGGGGATTTTCTGAAAGTATCAACAGAATAAATTATAACTAAACTCTCTTTATGAAGGCAAAGCAATGTATATTTGACAAAGATTTCAAAGTCAGTTAAAATTTAAAATAACAATATTTATGTGTTAAATAAAAAGAAAACCTCCGAGGTATGGAAAATAAAACAAATCATCAAGAACAAATTGTTTCCTGAGACTTCCAACCTGTAAACGTTTTCCTGTTATTACTTTTATTATTGGTATGTTTTAGGTGAGTATGTTGACTGGGTTGAAATTATATGAATAATTTCCTTAATGTCTTATTTTCTTTGGCATGTAGGAACCCAGTTCTCTCCAAACAATTAGACTTTGAGGTCATAATTTCAACTGACTTAAGTCATACCTGTTGCTTTAAGTGAGAGTTTAACAAGCTTTTAGAAACCTTTGGACTCAAACACTCTGCGTAAGTCATTTTGCTGGGGGTGGGGGTGGGGAGGCAATGAGGGAATATAGGCTATTTCTATTTCCAAAAGAACATTTCTTTACAAAGGATTCACTCCTAGGCATCTTTTTAAAGCTGGGCAACTTCTTGAGACTAAAATACCATTTAATTAATACCCATGCTCTATAAATTTTTTATGCCTCCATTTTGCAAAAAAAGATAAATATGTCACAAAGCTGGGCTGTGCAGATGGACAGAATTCTCTTAAAGTAGGTCCTTAAAAAGTGGAATATGGATATAGACACAGAGTGAGACAGTCAAGTGTCAAAAGAAATCTGTCGGCTTTTTAGCAGTTGAATAATTCAGAAGATGTGCATTAAGCCAACTTCTTAATTTCCCGTTCTCCCCCTTTCTAATTCTTTCCTTTTCATCCTGTGATCTTTCTTCTCTCTCGCTCAAAGCTATTTGTTGCGGAGATGCCCTGGAAAGCAGGTGGTCTTCCTTATATGACAGCATCTGCTGCTCAGAATGAGTGGCTAAAGATCTAAAGGCAAAGGAAATGAAACCGCAGTCCTATAAATGCCTTTTTAAAAATAGCCTTGTTTTTGATTATTTTTTGTTGAATCAACTGGAACATTTTTATTGTTCACAATAAAACAAATTGTCTAAAGGCAATGATCCTCCTCCTCTTATATTTCTGATACTAGAGTTTGTTTGCCCCCAACCATTTACTGGATCAGGTTTCTTCCCTAAGATTTTACAAATGGTGTGGGTGGCTGCAAACCCTCTGAAGGTTTTTCTTAAGCCATTTGTTAATAATATCCTCTCAGCACTGACTCCAGTCTTTATAGTTGTGATTGTTAGTGAAGCTTCAAGGGCACGGTGGTGGTTTTTATTTTTTTATTCTTCCAGCCCTTGGGGAGAAAAGAATTCCCAGGGGGACATTTGGCTTGCTTATTATTATTCAGAAACAAGAAATCAGACAGCCTAAGTGAAAAGGCTGGACATTTTTTAAAACTATCTAAACCTGAATGGAAAATGTGGTATGTGTAGTAGAAAGAACAGGGACTCCGGGCTCATGTGGCCCTGAATTTAAATCCCAGATCTGCCACTTATTAAATGTGTAGCACTGGTCATCCAAGATTTAAGCCTTAGGTGCTTACGTATATAGAGATATAATATATAATGTTACCCATTTTACAAGTAATAAAGATTTTGAACCTCACTTTCTTATGGGTAAGGTAGGTAAACTAGTGTCCATATTACAGAGTTGCTGGAAGGGCTAAATGAAAGTACCCAGCAGTACTTGTCATGTGGTGCCTGAAGAAACACAGGTTTTCTGTAAGGATCGCTTCCTGTTTCCCTCCCTATGCCTGGGTCTGGTCCTGGTAACATCCACAGGCACTGACGGGCTGTGGAACCAGTGTCCTTCCCGTATTCTCTACCTTACAGGGGCAACGTGGGAGAGGTGGGACACTGGCCTGCCTGTCAAGCTGCTACTCACCAATGAGACCCTTTGTCTAGCCTGGGAGACCACTGGGGGCAGGGACTACCTCAGACCCCACTCTAGTGCACAGAGAGGAAGTGGGGTGACCTGGTTCCCCAGGAGGCATTTCCTCTTTGAACCCCTGCCCTATCTATCCTTTTTCTGGTTTTCCCCAAAGCTATGTAATGTTGACAGCCCCTAGGACTGCCCATTTCGGACTGTATATTGAGTGTCTGAGAATACAGCGCCCTCATATGTCGGCAGCGGTGGGATGCTGTTTTGCCAGTAACAAAAGTAGTTTGCCCACGTTTTATTCTCTCTTCTCCTCCTTTTCTCTTCCAGGCTGGTACCCCTTCCTGCCTCAGGGTGACTGCAGGCGCGTGAACAGTTGTCCCGGTGCTGTCCGCACACTGGGCTCTTGGGGCGCATTGAACAGTCCATGAAACACGTCTTGGTGCGCTTGCGCGGGTAGCCTGCCCCTCTTGTCTTTCTCTCTCTTCTGGGTCTTCCCACGTTCTGCCTTTGGCTTCAGTGCCAGGAGCCTGAGATGTTGCTTGGCCAAAAATAGTCCACCCCACCCAAAGACTTAATGAGGAATAATGTCCTAAGAAGTAAAGAATGGTTCTCAAATTTATCACTTGTGCTTCTGTTTATATTTCCAATGGAGAAGTCAGAGAATTGTGCAGCTGATTGGAAGAGATTATAATTAAGTGCCACAAGAAAAGTAGACATATCATCCTATGTAAAGAAAGAATACCTTAATCTAAATTTTTTTTCTCTTGGCTGTTCTTTCCCTTCAAAGACTTTTTAAAAATTAAGCTCTATTGGGGTATAATTTATATACCACAGGTAAATCTACAATTCAATGATTATTAATAAATGTATAAAGATATACAAACATGAGTACAATCTGATTTTAAAAATTTTCCATCACCCCTAAATTCCCCACATATTTGCTCACAATCAGTTCCCCACTTATATACCCCCAGCCCCAACAATGATAGATATACTTTCTGTCTTTATTAATTTTCATTTTTGTACATTTCGCATACATGGAACTACATAGTATGTAGCTTTGTGGATCTGGCTTTTTTCACACTTGATAAGTGTTTTTGAGGTTCGTCCTTATTTTAGCATGTATCCGTGTTGTCATTCAGTTGTTAAGAATGTTGAGCCTGTGGCTCAAAAGGGTAGGGCGCTGG
>NW_003852401.1:7888277-7894072 GCF_000181295.1 Otolemur garnettii
ATTCTTAACACTTAGAATTGTTGCATCCTTTGCTAACTTTACATGCTTTGTAGTTTTCACTGTACACATCCTGAATTTCTTTGGTTAAGTGTCTGATGCTGTTTCATTTTCATAAATGGAAATTATTTTCATAAATTAGCTCTTTTAGTATTAGTTGTTAGTTTTCAGAAATACAATTAAGTTTTATATATCAATCTTGCATTCTTTAACCTTACTAAAGTTACTCTAGTAGTTTTGCACACATATGTATGTGTGCTCCTTCGGAATTTCTACATGTAGGATCATATCATCTTCAAATTTGCTATGTGCCAACCTGTTTGGCATGTAGCATTCAGTCTTTTACTCTTAAATATGATGTTAGCTGAAATTTTTTCATGGGTGCTTTAAACCAAGCTTCTTTTCCTGGTTTCTTGAGAGATTTTAATTACATGTTGGATTTTGTCAAATGCTTTTTGTGCATCTACTAAGATGGTCATGTGGGTTTTGTCATTTATTATCCTGTAATGGTATATTATACCAATAGATTTTCATGTATTAAGCCAACCTTACATTCCTAGAACAAATCCCACTTGGTCTTTAATAATAATCTTTTTTATGTATCTCTGAATTTGGTTTGATAATATTGAAAGGATTTTTGCATCTGTGTTTATGAGGAATATTAGACCATAGTTTTCTTGTGAGGTCTCTAATTTTGTTATCTGGAATAAAGCTGGCCTCTTGGAACGAGTTAGAAAATGTTCCCTCTTCGTCTATTTTCTGGAGGAATTTGAGAAGGATTGCTGTTACTCTTCTTTAAATGTTTGGTAGAATTCACCAGTGAAGCTGTCTTGTCCTGGGCTCTTTTTTGTTGAGTAGTTTTCCATTACTGACTCAATTTCTATACTTATAAGTCTATTCAGATTTCCTATTTCTTCATAAGCCAATTCTGATAATTTGTATGTTTTCAGGAATTTGTCCATTTCATCTAAATTATTCAATTTGTTCATTTACAATTGTTCATAGTATTCTCTTACAGTTCTTTTTATTTTTGTAAGATTGGTGGTAATGTCCCCACTTTGATTATTAATTTTAGTGATTTGCATCTTCCTTTTTTTCCTTAGTCAATCTAGCTAAAGATTGGGCAAACTTGTTGATTTTTTCAAAAAATCAGCTTTTGGTTTCTTCAATTCTTTCAATAATTTTTATATTCTCCATTTCATGTTTCTGCTCTAATCTTTATTATTTCCTTCTGCTAGCTTTGAGTTTGGTTAGCTCTCCTTTATCTAGTTCTTTGTGATGAAACATTGAGTTATTGACTTGAGAGAGAGATTTTTTCTTTTTTAATGTAGACATTTATAGCTAGCTATAAATTTAACTCTGAGCACTGTTTTTGCTGCATCTCCTAACTATGTTGTGTTTTTATTTTCATTCATCTCAAAGCATTTTCTTTGCATTCTCTTTTCTGAGCAATTTAAGAGTGTTGTTTAATATCCACATATTTGTCAATTTTCCAGTTTTCCTTATTCTATTGATTTACAGTTTTATTCCATTGTGGTTAGAAAAGATAATTTGTGTGATTTTAATCTTTTTTAAATTTATGGAGACTTGTTCTGAGGTTCGGTATACAGTCCATCCTAGAGAATATTCCATGTGGATATGAGAAGAATGTATTCTGCTGTTGGTGAACAGAGTTTGCTGAACATGTCTCTTGGTCTAGTTGGTTAACATTGTTCAAGTTCTCTATATCCTTGTTGATTTTAAATGTTCTCCTGCTTCCCTATTTAAGGACCTTTGTGAATACTTTGGATCTACCTGGATAATCCAGGATAATCTCTCTATCTCAGAACTATTATTATTATTTTTTTGAGACAGGGTCTCACTCTGCACCCTGTTATTGAGTGATCTGACATCATAGTTCACAGCAACTTCAAACTCTTCAAGCTCAAGTGATCCTCTTTCCCCAGCCTCCCAAGTAACCCACCACAATGCCTGGCTATTTTTTAGAGATAGGGTCTCATTCTTGCTCAGGCGGTCTTGAACTCCTGAGCTCAGGCAGGCACCTGCCTTGGTCTCCCAGAATGCTAGGATTATAGACATAAGCCATGACACCTGGCTACCTCAGAATTCTTAAATTAATCACATGTGCAATGTACCTGTTTAAAAGAATATTTTTATGAATTCCAAGGATTAAAAAGTGGACATTGTTAGGATGCCATTATTCAGCCTATCACATTAACTATATAGTCTTGCTTTAAATAATTATATACAATATTTTCTTTGTCCAGGGTAAAACACTCACTACCACTAGGGTAGGATAGCACTGATTCAAAATTAGGGAGAAGATTATGAAACTATAATAGCATGGAGGCAAAATAACAATACCAAAGTAGCATTTTAAAGTGTCCCAGAACTGTCAGAATGATGGATGTTATTCTATGAAAATAAAAGGGGACTTCAATTCCATTACAGAACAATGGACATTAGGCTAGTAACTGTATTTAATGTATTTATTATATTTAATGTGACTTGATGAGAGGTTTCACATGGTAGAGTCTTTTTTAGGCTCCAAAGTATCCAGAAAATCTGAGTTTCTCCCAAATTGAAAAATTTTTTTTTTTCAGGGCAAGGTTTATGTCAGAAGCATTGAACCTCTAGATATAAGTTTTATGATATAGTTTTTATTCTCAATAATAATAGATGGGCTTATTTCTATACTTGTCACATAAAATATGCTTCACAGTGAGGGGATTTTATAAATTAGGGGCAATGTTTTCCACTAGGGTCTTTTGTAACTGAAATTTAAAAAATTTGTTGGTTCATCTTTATTTGTGTGACTCACATTATGTCCAGTCTGAAAGACCTTGATCTGACTTCTATTCAATTAAGTTTTACTGCTTTGTACTCCACAGCCAAACCATAACTATAAACCTACAAGAAAAGTTATGGCTGAATGAAAGAACATCACAACATGTTAACTGCCCTCTTTCCATCATTTAAAAATCTCTAGTTGTGAGCCAGGAAGTTTCTGACCAGTGAGTTCAATGTTGATGTTCCTTTGTTACGTTCTATTTTAAAGTTTTTGTTTACCTAGGTAAGGACTTTTGAGAGATAAATGCAAAATCTAGTAGAAAATAACATGAGAACAGTTTTGTTAGCCTACTGGTATGTGATCAGATGATGAGTTTTCATGTCCTGGTTCTGATACTTCTAAATAACCTTGGTAAAGTCAAATCATTTCCTAGAGTCTTAGTGTTCTCACCTGCAAAATAATGCTAGTGCCTATCTCTGACAGTTTTAAGATGTTACCAGAATACGCCTTGAAAATTATAATGTACTGAACAAATGAAATGGATTACCAGTACTTTCAATTGGAAAGAAAAACACTGTATCTTGAATAGTAATAATTGACGTGCGTATATGTGAATTGTCATTATCAAGAGTGAATTTATTCTGTGTGGACAGATACTCCACCTAAGGGTACATGTTTCAAGTGTCTGAATTATGAGGCAGACATTTTATTATTGGAACAAATGCAGACATTTTATTTCCATTTGTCTCCATGTAAGCAAATGAATTTTCCCTCCACTTTTTAGCCACAGCCAACTGCTGACCAGTCATCTCACAAGTAATTGGTACCTGGTTAGGAAAGACTAGATAGACATGACAATCTACCCCTACTGAAGGAGAAAGGAGCTGAGGACATAAGCCCCTTTATTAACAGGTCAGAGATGCCAAGTTTATACCAGTAAAATGAAATACTTGGTTGGGTACATCAGAAGGACAGGAATTTGGTCACTAATATCTTGAAATAATTATTTAATAATTTATAAATGATGATGAGCGTCACATCCTCAAATTTAGTCTTTTAAAAATGATAGCATTAGAAATAACTGAGTGATTTAAAGTGAAATTCACTGTGAATATGAACCTTCTGGCTCAATATTTGTGAATATACTAGATAATATGATATGTACTCATAGATATACATGCATATACAGTTGGAGTTCAATTGAGTGAGGAAAAAAATTACTTGAGTTTTTTTTATTATTTCTTCAATCTCCACTGTAGGTTTGAAGTAAAATTAATGTTCTAGAAGAGAGAATTTCTTCCAATATTACCCAAGAAGAGCTAACAAAAACATCTCTCTCTAAATAATTTAAAATTATTTGGAGAATGCAATGCTGTAGAGACAAGTTTTTTGAGGTTTTTTTCTGATATTTTATTTTGAGAAAGGAGAAACAAGGCGGAAATAGAACTCCTTCATTCATTATTGTCATTCAAGTGCATGGAGCTGCACAAGTCACTTTCCCACAATTCCATTGCTGGATAGCAGCCATATGCCCACATCCACCTATCTGTGGTCTTGATGCCATGTAATCAAGCTTCAAAGACCAAAGGGAGATTGATTTGGCTGAGATTAGGTTATGTGCTCTTGCTTGGGTTGTCAGCAGATTCAATAGTAGAAGGTAAGAATCTGATTTCCATTGAGAGTTATTCAATAGGGAATTCCCTCAAATTAAGAGAACTTTTAGATACTAATAAACTAAAAAAGAAAGTCCATTACCAATTACATGATTAATTCATTAAGAAATGTATGTACTCAGGATGTCCAGACACTGTGAAAATTTCAAATGAATAACTCCAAACATTTATTGGTCAGTCATTCATAGAACTGGGAATAGAACTTAGTGTGGCAAATTTTATTTTGCAGATGGCAAAGCCACATCTCTGAGTTCATATCCTTATCTATAAATGTGACTGTGACCTTCTCTTATCAATAGGTGAGTCTGTTTTCACTCCCCTTATATCTAGGAGATATATTATTTATGTATTTGCTTATTTTTATCATCTATCCAGCCAGCCCCCTATTATCTATGCGTGCATATAAATAGTGCTAAATTCGCCTTTTGCTTCTTGGAAAAATTGATATTTTTACCAAATCCAGACTCTTTGCTAAACACATGAGGCTGTTTAAATCTCACAATTTCCTATTTTATAGGTACTATTACCATTTTATATATAATCATTGTGAGGCATGTGTCTTCTAAAACATATTTGGTTGGGTCTTGCTAGAAATTGAATACTAAATGTCAATTTCTAAGTTTTTAAATGCTCCACACATTTACTGCTTCTTCCATAGCATAGCAGTGTAGTAGAATAGAAAGAATATGGACTTTTGAGTCAGTATGTCCAGATTTAAATCTTGACTCTGCCCCTTAAATGTGTGACTATGTGCAAATCACTTAATCTTGTAGCATTTCAGTTTTCTTTTCTGTAAATCGTGGATCATAACGATACCCCTACTAAAGAGGTATTATGAAAATTGCACTTAATAATTGTAAGATGCTTAGAATGGTGCTTAGCAAATAGTTAAGCACTACTTTAATAATCACTAGATAAAATGGTAAAAATAAAATATACATTAGCCTCTCTTTTTCCCTTCAATTTTTCCTAAATTTTATTATGAGCCCCATAATGAGAAATTTTACAGAAGTAGCATCTTGTCGTTTATGCTCACATGGCAGCACTTTCTGTAGCTGTTTAACTGCCTCATTCTAATGAAGGTATTGATACAGCAAGGAGGGGGTGTAGGTGATTGGAAAGGAGGGAGCTTTATGAGCACCTGTGCCTGCCTGGAGCTCATATCTGTGACATTTCTGCCCCTCAATGTCTCCTTTCTTGCTTGACATACGCATAACTGATAGAATTACGTTGCCTTTTAGCATAATACTTCAAAATGCAGTACAAGTGAATAGAAATGACACTAATTCACTGAAGTAGTTAAACATTCTCTCCTGACTTGCTTTTTATGATTG
>NW_003852401.1:7894573-7895838 GCF_000181295.1 Otolemur garnettii
TATATAAAATCAGCTATAATACAATGTTTGCTATACCCTCATATTGTGGAAGTCTCTGGGGCCTCTTTATAAGGGCCCTAATCCTATTCATGGGGCTCAACTCTCAGGACCTAATCTCCTCCAAAAACCCTGTCTCCAAATGCCATCACATTAGGGGTTAGGTTTTAACATATAAATTTTGGAGGGACAGACTCAGACCATAGCAGGGAGAAAAAAGACAAAATAGAAAACAGAGCAAGAAAATAAAGTAAAATTTAGGGGATTTTGTGGCAAGAATGAAAAGAGAGTCAAACTAGAGTGAAAAAGGCCACAAAAGTTGTTCTCTCCTCAAAGCTCAGTTTCTGCCCCTCTTTTGTGGCACTTGTACAATGTGTTGGAATTCTGTGATCGCCTCTCTAGGGTATGAGCACAGGTAGGTCAAGGCCATGGCCAACAAGTAGCTATTTATGGGTTAGATGGATGAGGTAGATAAATGGGGACTTATAGTAAGGAAGGAATACTTCAAAGCAAGCAGAGCAGAGTAAAGTTGAGCAGAAATTAATAAACATGTCATCACTAACTAGGATGTTATTAGAGATAAGATGGCTATCACAAAAAGGAAGCCTCTTTTACTCTGATTTGCCGTATCTCAATTTCAAATATTTTATATTCAACAAAACCCAAACGCTGAGTTCTTGCTTTTAGAAAAAAGTAGAAATAGTTAGGGAGGATAATCTCCATATGTTTCTGATTCATTTACACAAAACTCATTGAAATTCAGCTCAGCGCAGGGCGATTGAATGTCATATATGCCAATGCACAGCATAGTAATCGTTTTAAGCCATTTTTGCTGCTCCAGGAAGTCTCTGAGAATAAATAACATGAAGCCCCAAAGGCCTAACAGTGCAGTCTGAAAGGAAAAGCCAAAAATATCTGAATGAGAGTCTACATTTCCAAATTTAACAGTCTGCTGTGATATTTTATGATGCCTAGGAGCCCAGGAAACAGCAGTCAGGGCATGACAATTGGAGTAGGGAGAGTCCTCACCAGCAAATGTTATGAGGAAATAGAAATAAAACTAGATGAAGCAAAATCCAAATGAGGAGAGAATTGAGGCTCTATCTGAAAATAACTGGAGAAGGACTAAAGGCAAGAAAGAAAAAGGGAAAGAAAGAAAGACACAGCAAAAGGGGGAACAGAAGAAGATCAAAGAGTTTAAAACAAATCCAACATTTAAATTCATGGGGTGCCATTATTCCTTATTTGAGTGCCTAACTGTATTTTAT
>NW_003852401.1:7897431-7914442 GCF_000181295.1 Otolemur garnettii
ATGCATAGTATTCCACAGTGTACCTATACCACAATTTGTTAATCCATTCATGAGTTGATGGGCACTTGGGCTATTTCCATGTCTTGGCAATTATGAATTGGGCTGAAATAAACATTCTGGTACAAATGTCTTTGTTGTAAAATAATTTTTGATCATCTGAATATATACCTAATAAAGGAATTGCAGAATCAAATGGTAGATCTACTTTTAGTTCCTGGACTAGTCGCCAAACTTCTTTCTAAAAAGGTTGAATTAGCTTGCATTCCCCAACAGTGTAGAAGTGTTCCCTTCTCTCCACATCCATGCCAACATCTGTAGTTTGGGATTTTATATGGGCTAATCTTACTGGAGTAAGATAATGTCTCAAAGTGGGTTTGATTTTCATTTCTAAAATAAAAAACAAAGACCATATGAATCCCATAATTGATGCAAAAAAAGCTTTTGATAATAGCCAGCATCTTTTCATGATCAGAACTTAAGAAATTAGGCATAGATAGGATATTTCTTGAACTGATAGAGGCCATCTACAGCAAACCCACAGTCAATATCGTACTGAATGGAGTAAAACTGAAAACATTTTCATTCATATCAGGAACTAAGCAAGGATGACCACTGTCTCTACTGCTATTCAACATAGTAATGGAAGTCTTAGCCATCACAATCAGGCAAGAGAAGGCAATCAACGGTATCCAAATAGGGTCAGAGTAGATCAAATTCTCACTCTTTGCAGATAATATGATCCTAACCTGGAAAATCCCAGGGACTCAACTACAAAGTTCTTAGAAGTGATCAAGAAATACAGCAGCATCTCAGACATACAAAATCAGTACTTACAGATCAGTAGCTTTTATATATACCAGCAATAACCAGGGTGAAAATATAGTCAAGGACTCTATTCTGTTCACCGTAGTGTCAAAGAAGAAGAAATATCTGAGAATTTACCTAACAAAAAATGTGAAAGATCTCTATAAGGAGAATTATGAAACTCTGAGAAAAGAAATAGCAGAAGATGTTAATAAATGGAAAAACATACTATGCTTATGGCTGGAAGAATCAACATTGTTAAAACTTCCATACTAACCAAAACAAACTATAGATTTAATGCAATCCCTGTTAAAGCACCATTGTCATACTTTAAAAAGCTGGAAAAAATAGTGCATCATTTTATATGGAATCAGAAAAAGCCTCAAATAGCCAATACAATACTCAGAAATAAAAACAAATCAAGGAGGTATCACATTACCAGATGTCAGGCTATACTATAAATCTATAGTGATCAAAACAGCATGGCACTGGCACAAAAACAGGGATTTATGGAACATAATAGAGAACCAAGAGATGAACCCAGCTACTTATCATCATATCTTTGATAAGTCTATCAAAAATATTCAGTGGGAGAAAGACTCCCTATTTAGCAAATGGTGCTGAGTGAACTGGCTGGCAACCTATAGAAGACTGAAATTGGACCCCCATCTTTCACCATTAACAAAAATTGATTCTCACTGGATAAAAGATTTAAACTTAAGACATGAAACTATAAACATACTAGAAAAGAGTGCAGTGAAAACACTTGAAGAAACTGGCCTGGGACAGTATTTTATGAGGAGGACCCCCCAGGCAAATGAAGCAACACCAAAATACATTATTGGGACCTGATCAAACTAAAAAGGTTCTGCACAGCCAAGAGCACCGTAAGTAAAGCAAACAGACAGCCTTCAGAATGGGAGAAGATTTTTGCAGGTTATGCTTCCAACAAAGGTCTGATAACTAGAATCCACAGAGAACTCAAACTAATCAACGAGAAAAGAATAAATAACCCTATTTCTATGTGGGCAAGAGACTTGAACAGAAACTTCTGTGAAGAAGACAGGTGCATGGCCTATAAAAGATATTAAAAAATGCTCATCATCTTTAATTCCTATCCTTTTGTATTTAAGCTATATCCATTCTGTTTTCTCTGTCTTACTCATAAACAAAATAATTGTTGAATTTTGTGTTTTTATCCAGTCTGATGATCTTTATCGTTTAGCTGCTGCAATTTAGTCCAGTTAAGCCATTTAACATAGTTAGTGGTATATTGGGGTTTAAATTTAATATCTTCCTATGTGCTTTCTAATGTTTCTTATTTTATATATTTTTCTTTTATTAGCATATTTTGGTTATTTAATTTTTTTCCAGTTTTTCTGTGTTAATTTGAAAGTCTTTTACCCTTTCATTATTTTTTAGCTTAGATTTTTTGTTCTCCTGTTTGTAATCATAACATTGTTACAACAAACAGCAGAATACAAAGAGTTTGAATACACTAGAGCTCTATATCAGTTGTATCCCAGATTGCATACGGACAGTAAAAATTGTTAAGTCAGGTCCACCCCTACACAAAACAAGGTTCCAATATTTACTTGTCATCATATCCTGGACAATGAATTCATCTCATTGAGTTTCTTCACATATGAAATGAAATTGATATATTATAAGCTTGCACCCTGTAAGATGCTTACAGAGTTGATGTGATAATAAAGTCAGATAATGTAAAAAAGCATTAAACACTGACCATAACACATGATAAGTGTTAGATCTATAATTTCTTCTTTTCCTAAGTTGTACCTTTACCAGCTGAAAGACATTCTAGATTCTTAGAGTCAAACAGACTTAGAAAGTTAAATTATCTTGTAACTGGCTGGCTTATTTATCTTGCATTTATTCAATTAGCTTCAAATTCAGTAAATGACAGTTCTGATGTTGGAACCAAGATATGTGTGTGTATGGGAGTGGGTGTTCGCATGTGGATATATATGTATGTATGTCAGTTCTTGGCCTGTTGATACCAGGTACATTTCATACCCTTTTCCTTCTCTGCTCAGAGGGGCTAGTGACTAAGACCTGAAAGCCATATCTCTTGGTGTCCTCTAGTGGGTTGTCTTTGCTAGGTTTGTCCAGTGGGACACACAGCAAGATTAAGGGCAGAAGGAAGGAAGAAGCTGGGTGGTTTTAACTTTCTCTGCCTCAGGGGCCATCTTCCTGAGTGGCTGTGTCTGCCACATGGCCCTGACTTTCTCTGAGCAAAGGGGGAGCATTTCTAACTTCCACCCACGAATTCTTGCTCCTCGGTTCTGGTAAACCTTCTTTAATTTCTCTAGTTTGTGAGTGACAACAGCTTCTTAATGTTAATCTCTGGTTACCTCTGTATCCTCCTTACCATGTGATTTCTCAAATATCCCATTATCTTTGAGACCAGTCACCTGGATTAAATGTCTGCTTTTGTATCTAGTTTTGGGATCATGAATGAAATAATGTGATTGTGTATCTATGAGTTTGTGATTGTTTGTATTTAGGAGTAAATTAAAGTAGGATGTCACCTATGTTAGTGCCTATAGCTTCCTACACACAGCCCCCAAAAAGTAACTACTAAGCTATGAGCTAGCTAAATATTCCAAGGCAAAAAAATTCATTGACATCACTGAATAACAATGTACTCACTCAGTGAAGCATGACACTATGAATTATAAGGACATTTTCATAGTTGTTCAAACGTATGAGAGTCATTGATCACTCAATGTGATGGTTCTGGTACAATAACCAAAATAGAAAACAATGCCTTTCTTCCTTGGGATATTACTTCATTTCTTGAAAGAAAACAAGGTTTTCTGCCCATCTGGGTATATCTTCTGTTGTTAGATAATTCCAAGGAAGTCTTTCTACATATAGTTGTTCTTTATGATATCTGTTCTCTATCACAAACACTGGACATTGCTGATAAAATCTCATCTAATAAGTAAAAATAAAATGGGGAGTTGGACCTAAATTATTCAGAGACTATGTTTAAACTGTGGTTTTGCTACTTACAAAATACTTTCATAATATAAATCTTTAGACCTTTGCTTAAAGAAAAAGATATTTTCATTTTTTCCTCTTGGATAGCTCTATTAATTGGTATTTCCCTACCCAGCTGAAGTTGTACTCTTTTTTTTTAATCTCAGTGCCTGTTTAAGCTTTTCACTTCCCTGTTTTAACTGTTTACTCCTTTAATTACGTTGTTATACTACATATATTTACCAAAGAGAGTATTTTTCAGTCTAGCTCCATGTGCCTATAAAACATGAAGCAATTTCTCTAAATCCCATTTGACACATTGTTGGCTTGTGTTGATTTCCTTCAATCTAGGCCAATGTAGAAAAGTTTTCTCACCAATATAGAAAAGTTTTTTTTACCAAAGTAGAAAGATCCTAGTAATGTATTTGCTCACATATGTGTGTATGTTTGGTTGTGCTTCAAGGGGTGAAAAGCCAAATACCAATAATGTTGCCTCTATGTTTGAATCATCAAGCAAATTGTGTGTATTCAAAAGGGATAACCTAGAAATGCTGAAAAATGTTTCAAAGTCAACAAATACTAACCGAATACCTACTATGTGTTAGGCATTACAAGGATCTAACAACTAAACTCATCATACTATGGGGATTACATTTAAACAAGTTATTTAAAGCACTTAGCATTCTTCCTAGCATGTGGTAGTGCTCAATAAATGGTAGCTATTATTAGTAATCTGGTGTCAAGTATCCAGATTGTGGGTTTTACCTGCTGAGGAATCCAGTTGGAATCCATTAAGCCACATGATTCTGACTGTGCCTATGTTTGCTTCCCATGTTATCTACTTTAACCTGTAAACCTGTCAGCTTTAACTGTCTGCCACTGCTGTTATCTAACCATGATGTCTGCTGTGGTCTGAATGTTGTATTCCCCAAAATTCATATGCTGATTCTTAACCCCCGAAGTGATAGTATTAGGAGGTGGGGACTTTGGGAACCCAGTGATTTGCTCATGAAGGCAGAGCACTTATGATTGAGATTAGCATCCAAATAAGAGACCCCGAGGGCTAGCTGCCTTCCTTCACAATGAAACATGATCTTGTATTAGAAAATAAGCCCACAGCAGATACTGAATCTGCCAGTCCCTTGATCGTGGACTTGCCCGCTTCCACAACTATGAGAATAAATTTCTGTTGTTTATAAGCCACTCAGTCAATGGCATTTTGTTATAGCAGCCCAAACCCACTCACACACTGCTGTTTAGCCCCTTATCTTAATAGTTGTAACAGCTAGCATTTAATCCGATTTAACTTGTGCCAGGTACTGTGTCAAGTTCTCTGTAAGTATTATGTCATTGATAATACACAATAGATCCTATTCCTCCCCCCCTTTTTACTGTCTAGTAACTGAGGTTTAGTAAGATTAAGCAAACTAGAAAGTGGCACAATTGGGATTTGTGTCCAGCCAACTTTCCTCAAAATCTTGTGTTCTTAAATGCCAGGCCATGTGTCCTGGGCCTTGGATTTCCTGTCAGCTCCACCAATCGTAACCCAGGTCAGGCAGAAGTTGTTCTGGGTCTTTGGTCCAAATAGCCTCTTGCAGAGCCTGGCCACCTCTCAAACCCTGGTGCAAAGAGCTAGAGTTAGATGATTAGGAAGAGAAACAGCAGTCCCTTAGGAAGTAAGGACTCGCAAAGCAGTCTTCTTAGTTGTTCCAAGTGGACAGTGGAAAAAGGAATTAAAAGAAAAAAGAATCTCAAGTTCAATGAGAAAGTATAAAGAAGTAATACCCTAGAGGTTTACTATGAAGAAACAGTTTTAAGAGGAGAGGAAAGCTTTGCTTAAAAAACTGAAAGGTGATAAGTGAGATCTAATAGCAAATGAGATTCTTGAGGGATGGGAAGGGATGAGTGGGAGCCCCAGTGAAGTATGGGTCAGCCTCCCACTGCAAAGTAGCTTTCCTTCCATCACACAGATGACAGGCTGCTTCTCAGCCTGCAAATTCTTGTTCTCTCTCTCTCCTTCTCCCCTCCCCCCTCGACTATTGAGATTGACTTGTAACTCTTTGGGTGTTCTCTTTTTTTCTCTTACTGTTCCCCAGATTACCATATTATGTGCACTCAAGCTGTAACCAAGTAAACTCTGGACAGAATTTGCAGCAGGAAAAATGTTGTTTGCATCCCAGAGGACATATGGCTTCAAGACAAAGATGGACTCAATTTGCATTTCTGTTGACAACTAATTTTAAGGGCCCTTGGTGTTGCCATTCTGGCAGAAGGTTGGACATTGTGTGCCTAAGTACTTCCTTACTCTGTGAGTTACAGTCGCCAGATGCAACAGAGAAACCTGCTGGGTCAGCCCATTTTTTTTTTTCTTTTTCTTTCCTCTCTTTTTTTCAGGCACAATTAGACAGTATGGTGGTGAAGGCCAGCAAGCCTCTGTGTTGAGGTATTTACTGGGCACCCCACACAGTGGGCACTTGTCTTTATTCCTTTATTTTGGGCCATTCAGCCTCAGCGCCTTGGCTCCACAAGACTGTGTTAGTTAGCACCATAAAAGGTGCCTCACAGATGAAGCAGGATGAAGGGCATCACACTCACCAGAATTCTTGCTTGGCAAGGAGAGCTGTCAGTGTTGTGAGGGACTTTCGGCATGACAGCAGCTAGGAGCTTAGCCAGCCCAGGAGTGAACAGGCCTATTCTTTGTTGCTTACTAAGGGACAGGCCCTTTGCACAAACTGTTCTCTCCATACATGGAAAGCATGAAGCAAGAGCCAGCCCGCCAGACTCAAACCCCATCTCTCACTGGCTCTTTAGATTTGACCGTGCATGCCTTGATTTTCTCACTTGCATAATTAGGCCCAGGAATAGTAGCTCCATGACAGGCTCGTGGAATGAGATGAGTATGCATAACAGTGTGTGACACATAGTAATACTGCCTTCAGTGTCCGCCTTTTATGTCTTACTTAACCATATTAATCCTCATTTTCTTCAAGTCTCAGCTTAAATGTCACTGCCTCAGGGAAGCTCCCCAACTGGCAGGTCAGGTGCTTTGTACATGTTGTCAGAGAAATCTGGGCTGCTTTTGCAATCCTGTGTTCATCAGTGTGGTCATTCAGTGGTGTCTGTTTTCCCTACAAGGCCGTGAGCATCCTTTTTATACTGTATACCCAGTGTCTGGCACAGAGGTTAGTGTATAGTGGGTCCAATAGATTTCTGCCAAATGCACAAGTGACTCTATATGATCCACATGTAGAAATACTTAAAGCAACTCAGTTGTTAAGTTTTATCTATCTGAACAAAAATATACTGAGCATATAACGTACCATTAACTCTGTACCAAGCACTACGGTAGGAGCTGGTCAGGCAGAGATAGATAAGATGGTTTCTACCCTCAAGAAGTTTCTAATAAGCAATTGACAGCCATGTATCAGATAAATCACAGCACATGGGGATAAAGCTGTGTGCCCACCCTGGGATGAATCACTCTAACAGCAACCACCTGAGTGGTTAGTGTAATGTTTGCTTCACTGAATTTTTGCTTCATTGCAGGGAGGCTTAATGACTTAGTAATGGCTGTATGCATCATGATAGCATGAGGATCTATACTCAAATGAACAAGCAAATAAAATAGGATAATCAGAAGAATTCTAATTCTGTAGTAGAAAAATAATAATTCACATTTCTTTGACACTCTGTGGACTTATGATCTTCTGGATTGTGTGTGATTTTAATCCCCAGCTCACTAGATAAGAGAAAATAGGCAACTATGCCAAGAACCCAGTAAGGAGTCAAGCCCAGACTCTTCCCCCTAGACACCCTGGTCTTCTGACCCAGCAAAGAGAATGAAGTAGAAGGTACCTCCACAGGCCTGAGCACAGCCCTGCCTCCCAATGATTAGTGAATAGAAACCTCTTCCCCATTCTCCCCAGAGGTCTGTGGTGGCTCAGGATCCTGTTCTCACAAACCCTACTCCTTCTTCAGAACAAATGGAAGGTTTCCTCTCTTAAAATTGCATCCCTTTTGGCCACAAGGCACTTCTGCTAAGTCGTTGCATATATAGGCATACCTTGGAGATAATATAGGTTCAGGTTCCAGACCATTGCAATACAGTGATTATCACAATAAAGAGAGCCACATGAATATTTTGGTTTCCCAGTGCACATGAAAGTTATATTTCTACTGTACTATAGTCTATTAAGTATACAAAAGCATTATAGCTAATAAAACTATGTATATATCTTAATTTTAAAAATACTTCATTGCTAAAAAAAAAAAAATGCTAACAATCATCTGAGTCTTTAGTGAGTCCCAATCTTTTTTGCTGGTGGAGGGTTTTGCTTTGATGCTGATGGCTGCAAACTGATCAGGGTAGTAGTTGATGGAGCTTGGGCTGACTGTGACAGTTTTTTAAAATAAGGCAGCAATAGTTTCCTGCACCAATGGACTCACTTCCTTTCACAAACAGTCATGGCATTTTATCCACAGTAGAACTTCTTGCAAAATTTGAGTCAATCCTCTCAGACACTGTTACTGTTTTATCAACTAAGTTTACGTAATATTCTAAATCCTTACTGTCATTTCAACAACGCTTACAGCATCTTCATCAGGAGTAGTTTTCACCTCAAGAAACTACTTTCTTTGCTCATCCATAAATAATTCCTCAGTCATTAAAGTCATATCATGAGATTGCTGCAATGCAGTCCCATCTTCAGGCCCCACTCTAATTCTAGTTCTCTTTCTACTTCCACCACATCTGTAGTGACTTCCTTCACTGAAGTCATTAATCCCTGAAACTCATCCATGAGAGTGGCAATCAACTTCTGCCAAACTCCTTTTAATGTTGATATTTTGACCTCCTCTAATAAATCACAAATGTTTTGGATGGCATCCAGAATGGTGAATCTTCACAGAAGGTTTTCAGTTTACTTTGCCCAGCTCCATCTGAGGAATTGCAATTTATGGCAGCTCTAGGGTTAAAAACATATTTCTTAAATAATAAGACATGAAATTTTAAATTACACCTTTAACCATGGGCTGCAGAATGGATGTCATGTTGGCAGGTACAAAAACCACACTTATCTCCTTGTATATCTCTGCCAGAGATCTTGGGTAACCATGTGCATTGCAGTGATATATTGGAAAGAATCTTTTGTTCTGAGCAGTAGGTCTCAACACCAGGCTTAAAATAGTTAATAAACCATGCTCTAAACAAATGTGCTGTCATCCAAGTGGTGTTCTATGCATAGAGTATAGGCAGGTAGATTCAGCATATTTTTTAAGGACTCTAGGACTTTTGGAATGGTCAGTGAGGATTGGCTTCAACTTTAAGTCACCAGCTATGGTAGCCCCAACAAGAGAGTCAACTTTGAAGCCAGGCACTGATTTCTCCTCTTTCAAGCTATAAAAGTTTGAAATGACATCTTATTCCAATAGAAGGCTGTTTCATCTACATAGAAAATCTGTTTAGTGTAGCCACGTTCATCCAAGATCTTAGCTAGATCTTCCATATAACTTGCTGGAGCTTCTACATCAGCACATGCTGCTTCACTTTGCACTTACATGTTATGGAGATGACTTCTTTCCTTAAACCTCATGAACCAACCTTTGCTGGGTTTGCTGGCTTCCAACATCTTTTCTGTGGTTTCATCATCTCTCTTAACCTTTATAGATTTGTAGAACATTAGGGCTTTGTTCTGGGTTACCCTTTGGTTTTAAGGTAATGCTATAGCAAGTTTGATCTTCCATCCAGACCACTAAAACTTTCTCTGTATTTGTAATAAGGCTGTTTTGCTTTCTTATCATCCATCTGAACACTGGAGCAGCACTTCTAATTTTCTTTGAGAACTTTTTATTTACTGTTACAACTTCACTGTTTGGGGAAAAGGCCTCTCGCTTTCAGACTCTCTTAGCTTTTGACATGCCTTCTTCACTAAACTTAATCATTCCTAGTGTTTGATTTTAAGTGAGAATATGCAATTTTTCCTTTCACTTGAACATTTAGAGTTCATTTTGGGATTATTAATCAGCCTAATTTCAATATTGCTTTGTGTTGGAGAATAAAGAGGCTTAAGGAGAGACGTAGGGGAATGGCTGAGAAGTGGATCAGCACCTGGAATACCCAAAACTTTTACTGACTAAGTTTGCCATCTTACATGAGTGTGGTTCATAGTGCCCCCAAACATAAAAGATCACTAATCACAGATCACCAAGACAGATATCATAGTAATGAAAAAGTTAGAAATATTAGAAAAATTGCCAAAATGTGACATAGAGGCACAAAGTCAGCATATACTGTTAGAAAAATGGAACAGATAGACCCAATCAAAACCGGGTTGCCACCAAACTTCAATTTGTTAAAAAAATAAAAACAAAACCAAAAATGCATTATTTGTAAATTTCAGTAAAACAAAGGGCAATAAAATGAGGTATTCCTGCATTCCCAGTGACTGAAGTGGTAGGTGTTGGAAAGCTACCTTAAGTGTTCCTCCCCACGGAGTTCCCAGAAAGAAGTCTGAATCTTCTCACTCCTACCTGGTGGTGCCTCCAGCTAGGACTCAGTACCCAAGAATAAGTCAGCCTTAGTTTTCATTCTAACTTCAGGAATCTTCATTGTAGAGATTGCAAAATCTAGATTTCGGTTTCCAATTCCTTTATACTCTTTCTTCCAGAAGGCTCAGATGTCCTTATACCAATGGAATTGCTGATGCCTTCTCAGATATCCCAGAGTTCTTCAGGGAGGTAATCTTAGCTCAGATATCTCTTGTGACTATCATTAAATGAAGTTTTTCATTTCCCCCCCTCATCCCCAGACTTCACAAATTTCTACCATCTCTTTCTTGTTCATTATTTAAGTAGTGTAGAGGCTGTCCTCTGGAAAGTGCTGGACTAGTGACAGGTTGAAGATCCCTAGAGCTGGATCCTCTTTTCCTTAGCCAATTCCTGCCACCATCTGCCCACCAGGGACAGTACTCTCTCAATGCCACATATACCAGGCCAGGAAGCACTGAATGAATGCCCTACACCAAGATGGCAGGCTCTCCTTCTTTGTCTCATGGTAGAGCTTAGAGCTGCTGCGGCCACAGTGCAGAGTCTGGCACCTGAGGGGGAGTTGGGGGGGCTCTCGGCAGCAAGCCTACCTGTCAACTGCTTCTGGGATTAGGAGTGCCCACTGCCAACTCCCCCCTCTGGAAGAACTTGATGGATGGGCATCCTGCCAAGAGGCAGAGCTCAAAGCCCTTCTGTGCATTTGCTTCTCAGACCCCTAACTGGCTACTTAGTCATTTGGCCAGATACCAACTTTTCCAGCAGTGTTTTTGAGCCCTGCCCATCTTTAGTTTGGCTGGATTGAGCAGACCCACTATCAAATACTATCAATTTTCCTTCATATGTATGAGGCAGACCCTGAAGCAGTTTGTTGGGTTGGGTCCATGTCTTTCCTCTACCCTAACTGCCCCCTCGCTCGCCCTACTGATGATTTTGATGATACAAGGCTGGTTTTGTTCTTTTGAAACAAAACCCCTGTTCTGAGTGGATGTTCCAAGTCAGAAAGCCTGGTTGTGTTTATCCCAGGCCATTGGCTGAGTATTCACATGCTTTTTGTATTTGGTAAGTGACAGTATTTGCAAAAACTGATTGCCACAGCAGGCAGAACAGAGACAAGACTAGCAAAAACATGTGTTGGTAACATATGCTATAGCCTTTTCTTCTTTGCTTGAAGGACTGACACTTCCTACAGGAAGAAGTAATTATTTTGCATGTGCATAGATTACAAGGAATGAAAAAGAGAAGGGAGGAGGATGCTGCTTTGTACATGAAAAAAGAAATACCTCCCTCTCTCTCACATATGCATGCGTGCACACACATACACATATTCATTCCTCATTCTCACATGTATGCACACAGGTCAACCTGCTTTATTTTAGATGTTGCTTCTTTTTAAAAATGTAGATGTCCTAAAAATTCAGACCTATTATTGGTAGTGATGCTTTTTTCAGGAGAGAATAAATGCACTACCTTAGGAGTTAAACAGGCCCAGGCTCCTGTCCTATCTCCCATCCTTATAGGCTGTGTGACCCATAGAAAGTTATCCAACTTTTGGACCACAAGTGGACAAAAGCTCAACATTCAGGTTTGTTGTGAGGACTAAACTATACAATGCTTGTGGAAAGTAACTTGCATAGGGTCTGGGATTGTGTTCTCTCTTTCCCTTCCCCAGGTCAGCTTACCAGGGGTAAAACATTGATCGTGAATAGCCATGATGCTTCCCTTTACTTCCATCTTCACTAATGAATGGACACCATGGTGACTCTGGGCAATCCCAGCTAGTTCTGGAGTCACTTAGACCCTCAGAACATACTTCATGTATTTTCATGCAGCCACAAAGAACAAGTCTGAAAGCTGATCATGGGGAAATACAGCCAAAGGGAACTCAGATTCCTGCACTTAAAGACATTTTTGCCTCGGTCATTTGGTGGAGGTTCAAAAGAACTGGGTGACGCACATTGGGATGGAGCCAGGCCCTCTGGTGTCTTGCTGCAAGCTCAGAAGTCCTAGCAAAGCAAAGCCATCATTTGATTCATTATTCCATCTCAACCA
Source organism: Otolemur garnettii (assembly GCF_000181295.1). Lineage (NCBI taxonomy): Eukaryota > Metazoa > Chordata > Mammalia > Primates > Galagidae > Otolemur > Otolemur garnettii. The sequence goes on from NW_003852401.1 coordinate 7,909,834, forward strand.
GCCCTCCTTCCCCCACTAAAGCTGGAATCATTCTGCACTGTGTACATTACCATGAGTTTGTTTGGCTGCTTTTCATAATCCTCACAGAAAAATATCTTGCAAACTTCCCCCCATATACCTGTTTGTATTATATTTAGCACCAATATTTCTTTACAATAATAAAAACAAAAAAAATTGTTCCATCTTTCTTGACTTAGACTCACAAGACACTAAGTGTTGGATACATGTTGAATGCGTGAATGATTATAGCTTACATTTATTGAGCACATATTTTGTTTTTGGAACTATACTTTTATAAGATGCCCTCAACCGTATTTTACAAGTGCAAGTTAGAAGTGTTAAATTATTTACCTAACGCTATGAAGCTGGAAAATGGGAAAGATAAGACTTGACCACAACTTAGCACCAATATCCAACCTCTGCCTACACTGAGTGAATAATGAATGAATGAATGAATGAATATTACAACTTGAGAGAACTATCTCAACAACCCCACACCTAGTACCCTTGATTTTTCCTATCTCTTCCCTCCATTTTTAGCTCTGCCCCTCTCCTGTTATAGGAGAGATTTCTAATCCTCATTTCTGTGACTTGGTATCTCTTGCATTCTTCCATCTTCTTCCCCTGTGCCCTGTACCTCCAAGTCTCCAGCACTGAGACCCAAGGGCTGCCAGTAAGCTACACATGGGAAATGGAAATATGTCCCTACATTTAAACCTCAGAATTGGGGCCTTTCTGCTACTTTTCACAATGCCAGCATCCTACCTTTCGGTTTGTCTTACCTGCCCATACATTCTCATCACCTGTGGCAACACCATTGTTATCACACTTTCTGCTCCCCAGTACCCATCATTTTTCTTGCACCCTCCAGATATTTCCCTCTGTCCCTGGACTGGACTTCCTTCCTGTCCTTTCACTCAGCCTGACCTAGCTGCCCCACCCCAGTGGGCACAGGGGCCATAACCAGTTCCAGCCCCTTCTGATGTGCCCATACACCAGCAAGACAGGCCCTGGGTGTCTTGAAATAACAGAACACTTCCAGCCCAACCCCCATTTGGATTATTTGAGGCTCAGGAGAAGTTCAAAATTTTGTCAAGGTCACAGACTAGACAAACCAGAGCTAAGACTCAAGGCCAGACTCTGTCTCTATCAGTGTCTTTCACACCACGCTGCCTCCTTTTTTCCTCTCTGTCTCTATTTTCCTCTTGCTTTCTTTTTCTCCTTCACCCACACCTTTTTAATTTAAGTTTTAACATCTGTTCTCTCTTAGTCCATTATTTCTGTGACATTTTATATTATGTTGAATTTCCATTTCCATTTAAAACTCATCCATTTTCTTAAAAAAAAAAAAAACACATTCTGAGAATGCTTTTTAAAATTTTTATGTAACTTTCTTTAAAAAAAAAAATCAGTTCGATTCTTTCTTCCTGGCACTTTTCTTGACTTATCTTCCTGCCTCTTTAGCAGCAGAAATTATTTTCTGCCTCTATGTAGTTTTGCTTCTTCTATTATCCGTGCCACTGTGATATCCAGCCTATAATCTAACATTCTATTTTTCTTATTATTTGTGAAACTAGTACTTTTAAAATGCAAATGTGGAAACTGGTGGTTTTAACTTAATTCTTGATTTTATCTTAGAGGAAAAACATTTTTTTCCCTCAGTGCTTTTACTGACTCTGCTGAGAAAAGATCACAGAAAGGGAAAGGATAGGAGAAGGGCAAACCTGAGTATAAAAGTGCCTCACATTCAGCTTTTCTACAATGTATGTTGAATTTTCACTTGTAGGGTCACCTGCAGAGAGTATTGCATTGAGAGTTAGGCTTCCAGTCTTGGGCCTCCTACCTCCCACACTGCACACATAGTTCTAGCTTAAGAAGTAACTAATAAGCAGTGAAGGTCCTTACTGGGGTATTGGGCATGAAGACCAGGTCACTTGAGAGGAAACTGTTAAAACTGTGGAAAGAACAGTAGCCAATACTTAAGGAGCCCTTACACTGTTAGGTATGGGCCAAGCATCTTGATTAGCTCAGCCCTCTCTTATCTTTCATGAGGGCTGTCTTTTGATTACCTTCACTTTACAGATGAAGAAATTAAAACTTAGAAGTTAATTTGTCCAATCTTACATTCCTAGTAATAGCAGCACTAGAATTCTAGTGTAGGAACCCTAACTCTGAAGTCAGTGCCTCTAATTATGTAGGAGTATTTTTGGAAAACTCAATTTTAAAATAGTTTGCCACACTTTGGAATTAAGATGACCCCAAATAGCTGAATTCCTAATGCAATCAACCTTTCTGTTTTCAAATAATGGAAACTCATATTTTCTCTAAACTGAGCCAATCCTGATATTTTCAGAACTAACTTTTAAAAGTTGTAATATTATAATGATAATCCTAAAAAATAGGTTTTGGTGGGGTTTTTGTTTTTTTTTTTTTTTTTGTTTGTTTGTTTGTTGATTGCATTGGGTCCAGCCTTTGAAACTTAGCACTTCTGACATTTTGGTCTGGGTAACTATTGAAGGTCTGAGCTGTTCATTTCAGAGTGTTTCACAGCATCTCTGGCTTTATCAGTAACACACTCATCCCTTGGTCTCTTTTCTTTTTCCCCAGAGTCATGAAGTCAAGACAATCAAAAATGACTCCAGACATTGTTAAATGCCCCATAGGAGGTCAGATCACTCCCCAGTTGAGAACCATTGTGGTAGATGTCACCTACATGTCATAAGCACCTAACTTGTAAATAATCTGTATGGGTCTATGTTTTACAGTTTACTCACTTACCCCTGCCCTGAAGCTATACCAAAATGTTATTTCCAATTCAGGATTTCCACTTTATTTATTGGAAAGATGTGAAATCAATATGTCAAAGAAATATCTGCACACCCATGTTTATTGCACAATAGCCAAGTAATGGATAAAGAAAATGTGGTAATCAATTGGCCCTCATTCATGGGTTTTGCATCTATGGATTCAACCAACCAAAGATCAAAAATATTCAGGAAAAAATATGAATGGCTGCATCTCTATTGAACATGTACCGACCTTATTATTCCCTAAACAATATGGTATAACAATCATTTACATAGCATTTGCCCCAAGTATTGTAAGTAACCTAGGGGTGCTTTAAAGAGAGGATATGCATAAGTTATATTGAAATACATGCTGTTTTATGTATGAAACTCCAGCATCCTGGATTTTGGTACCCTCAGGGGTCATGGAGTCCATTCCCCATGGATACTGAGGGATGACTATATATACACAATGAAATACAATTCAGCCTTACAAAGGAAGAAATTCTATCATTTGACAACCTAGACAGAATTGGAGAACATTATGCTAAGTGAAATAAATAAGCCAAACACAGAAAGCACCACGTGTTCTCACTTATATGTGAAGTCTTAAAACAATTGAACTCAGAAGCAAAACGGAATGATGGTTGCCAGAGACTGAGGAGTTGAGGGAATGGGGAGATGATAATCAAAGGATACACAGCCTCAACTAAAAAAAATAATTCATATATGTCTTGAGACCTATTGCACAATGTGATGAATAGCTAATAATTGAGTACTGTACATTTCCATTCTGCTAAGTGAGTACAATTTCAAGTGTTCTCATCACAAAAAGTGTCAACTGTTTGAGGTGTTGGACAGGTTAATTTGCTTGATTTAATCATTCCACGTTATGCTTAAAAATCATAACATGGCTTTGTACCCCATGAATACATGTAATTGCAATTTGCCAATATAGAATAAAAATAAATAAAATGTGAACTTTAAATTTAAAAAAGGTGATTGCCTTGTTAAAGATGGTGTGAAAAACTTTAAATATATTTATCTTGCTTTTCAAAGTTGCTTCTGCTCTGAGAGAATCACTCAGTCCTTAGACATTTCATTCTTTCCCACACCTTTTCTCTTTTTCTCTCCTCTTTTCCATTTCCCTAAATGAATCACTTACTTCCTCCTTTTCTTTTCCTTGTTCTTCTCACTCCTCACTCCTGTCTGAGCCAAATTACAATACTAGCGATTTCAGATAAGCAATAACTGTTCTACTATTGAAAACTCTCTTTCTAGGGAAAGGCAAGGTAGCTGTTTTGACATGAAATTGGGTGAGATGAAAATCTAGCATCATCAACCTTTAAACCTTTCAACAGTATGAACATATGTTCCTTTCAAAATCTTTTTTTTAATGAAAGGACAACATTTATTGATAAATAGATAAAGGAACAGAGTAAACAGAACCTCCAGCAATAGAAGGGGAAACCCAAGTGGGAAGCCCCCTTTTCAAAATGTTGATAGGGATCTTAGGACACAAGTCTAACCTCAACAATTCAAAAGAATAGAAATTATTCCTTGTATCTTCTCAGACCATCACAGAATAAAAGTTGAGCTCAACAGCAACAGAAATCTTCATACTCAAACAAAGTCATGGAAACTAAATAACCTTAGGTTGAATGATAGCTAGGTCAAAGATGAGATTTAGAAGAAAATCATCAAATTTTTGGAACAAAATGATAATGAAGACACAAATTATCAAAACCTGTGGGATACTGCAAAGGCAGTCCTAAGAAGGAAATTTATGGCATTAGAAGCCTTCATCAAGAAAACAGAAAAAG
>NW_003852401.1:7916021-7924094 GCF_000181295.1 Otolemur garnettii
AATTGTGCTTCATTTTATATGGAATCAGAAAAAAACCTCAAATAGCCAGTACATTACTTAGAAATAAAAACAAATCAGGCGAGAACACATTACCAGACTTCAGGTTAGACTACAAATCTATAGTGATAAAACAAGAATTGTACTGGCAAAAAAATAGAAATGTAGCTATATGGAACAGAATAGAGAATCTAGAAATATCTAGAACTCAGCCACATATCATCATTAGATCTTTGATAAGCCTAAAAAAAATACACTGGAGAAAAGATTCCCTATTTAACAAATGGTGCTGGGAGGACTGGCTGGCAACTTGTAGAAGACTCAACTGGACCCCCACCACTAACAAAAGTTACCACTGGGACTAAAAATTTTAATTTAAGATATGAGACTATAAAAATACTAGAAGACAGTGCAGGGAAAACACTTGAAGATATTGGCCTGGGAAAATATTTTATTAAGAGGAACCCCCTGGCAATTGAAGCAACACCAAAAATATATTACTGGGATCTGATCAAGCTAAAAAGCTTTGCTCAGCTAAGAGCACTGCAAGTAAAGCACACAGAGAGCCTTCAGAATGGAGAAGATTTTTGTGCATTATGATTCTGACAAAGGTCTGATAACTAGAATCTACAGAGAACTCAATAAAAAAAGAACAAATAACCTCATTTCTTTCTGAGCCAGAGACTTTGAACAGAAACTTCTGTGAAGATGACAGGCAAATGGCCAAAAAACACATGAAAAAATGCTTGTCATCTTTAATCATTGGAGAAATGCAAATCAAAACCACTTTGAGATATCATCTAACTCCAGTAAGATTAGCTCACATCACCAAATCCCAAAACTACAGATGTTAGCATGGATATGGAGAGAAACTTCTACACTGCTGGTGGGATTGCAAACTAATACAGCCTTTTTGGAAAGGAGTATGGAGAATTCTCAGGGAACTAAATTTGACCTACCGTTTAATCTGCAATTCCATTAGCAGGTATCTACCCAAATGAACAAAAATCATTTTACAAAAAAAAAAAAAAAAAAAAAAAACCACTTGCACTAGAATGTTTATTGCAGACCAATTCATAATTTCTAAGTCGTGGAAGCAGCCCAAGTGCCCATCAACCCATGAATGAATAAACAAATCCTGGTATATGTATATCATGGAATACTATGCAACCATAAAATAGACGGAGACTTTGCACCTTTTATGTTTGCCTGGATGGAGCTGGAAAATATTCTTCTTAATAAATTATCTCAAGAATGGAAAAAAAATATATCCAATGTACTCAATACTATTATGAAACCAATATATAATCACTTACACATTCATACAAATGCTAAAACACAAATACAGTCCAGAAAGAAAGAAGGGAGGGGGAGAGGGAAAATATTTGGTGGGATCTTAACTCACATGCCCAATGCAAGGGTACATTTCAAAACAATTAAGTATATTAAAATGTCTTACCACAAAAAATAAGTGAGGTGATGGTTGTGTTAATCAGTTTAATTTGAGCATTCCACATTTTATATCAAATCATTACATTGTACCCCATAAATATATACAGTTATGATTTAATAAAAATTAAATTTAAAAAATCTTGATGGTTTTTTTTTTCTGTAGCTCATTTTTCATTGCAAGTCTCCACATTTTTTCAGGAATTAGCACATGCATATTCTTAGCAAATCTATACATCTTAATTAAGTTTTCAACAATTCAAAATGAATGACACTGGCAAAAATAGCTAAAATTTATCAAGCACTTACTATGTAATGGGCATTCCAGGTGGTTTACAAATATTATTTTATTTAATTATCACATTTCATTCAATAATTTTTTTCATTCCAGGCATCAACTTAAGGGTTTGCAAACTTAAGTTTGTGGATATTCAGAGAGTGTAAATGATTTCCCCAAAGTCAGTAAAAGTCAAAATGAAGGCTTGACCCCAAGTCTTCAGTGCTTCACCACTGTCATTATGCCCTTTTTTTTCTCAATTTCTATAAGAAAAATTGTATTTTTTCCTAGTATGTGGTACATATGTTTTCCATTTAATTATACAGTACATTTTAACTACATTCTAGTCAAATGGATTTCTTTTGTTTTGAAAACCAGGGAAATATCACAATTTCTGATATTCCTATAAAGGAAATACAGTAAGAATTTCCACTGCCCATGCTCACCAATATAATTTTATAGCATGAGCTCCCTTAAAATGGAGATTATTTTTCTATAGAGTATTCACAATTATGAGATCGGTGCTAGTTCTATTTTAAATAGTATCTACTGGTTCTTGAATCTCAAAAGGCCAACATGCTGTGCTTAGGGATAAGCACATTTTCCTTAGCAGCTGAGTTCATTTGTAAAATATTTTAAAGAATGGAGTGAAGGCAAATGTAATGTAGTACCTTAAAAAGATGGCAAAAATCTATATAGCCGTCTTCTATTTCATCTGAGATGTAGTTCACGAAGGAAATTTGTGTAGAGAAAATATTGTGCTTTTTTACTGACTTCTGTTATAAAACCTGAAGAATATTCTTATAGTAAAGAAAAATTTTTAGCCAGGTTAAAGCCATTTTGTAAAGAAGGGAGCATGTTGATAACCAAACATGGAGGACAGCAAATAAAGATCTGAAAGTGCTTTTGAGGCATTTTCAATTCTTTTTAGGTCTTTGGCAACATATCCCCATGTCTTTAACCTTCCCCCTCTTCAGTCGAGTTTGTCCTCTCTGCTCTAATCTACATCAGAAAAATATCTACAGTGCTACGGTGTTTTGTTCAGACTAGTACCCCTTCTCCCTAGCCTAGACATTTATAATTTACTAGATCAAGGGTACGAGTATAATGATATGCTTTGACAGCAGATGCTGCCAATAGATACTAAAATCACACATTTCTTCAGCAATTACTCCATGTTTCACAGACTCAGAAATGAGATTTCTGTCTACTGTTACAAATTGTTTCTAGCAAGCCTTTACCTTCTGTTAAAAATTAAAAGGGTGACCACAAATATTTCTTTTGGCCAACATTGTCTAATTCATGTTTTCACGTATTTCTCTTCATAGCCCTGCAGGTTAAGCATTTTTACAGATGAAGGAACTGAGGTTCAGAACAATTAAATGATAGGCCCAGAAATGAAGTGAAAAAACTTGAATTTGGACTCCAGTCTGTCTGAGCCTAATGCTGTGATTCTTTTCACTATTATGCCACTCAAGTTCCTTTTGAAAACAGGAGGGATTTTTAACCTAAAAAGCCATTGGGTCATGTTTTTCAGAAACACAGAATTTCCCTTGCATGCTTAAGATGCAGTTTTCTAAACCTAGGAAATCCAAATCTATGCGTTTATAAATGAACTCTAAAACCTTATTCAACTTTTTGTGCAAATGTTTCATGTATATTGTTCAGAAAATACCTTTCATCAGATTCTCAGAGGTTCTTGACCCCCCCAAAAAAAGGCAAAGAATACCAGCGTAAAAGAAAGAAATTGGAACTGCATTTTGTCATTTGCTAGTTTGGGGTCAGCTGCTGGGAATGAGAAATGGTTAAATCAGCTCGAAATACAGTGTGTGATTTCCCATCTCCACTCCCATCCCTACCCCACCTTGCCTCACCTTTCTCCCACTGCTTTCTGGTTTGGGTCCTTCCTGTCTCTGCTCCCACCTCATTCATGGAGAGAATGCTTTCTACGGCAAATGATTCAGAATCGTCCATTCCCTTGTCTACATTAACTGCAGAACTGAGCTCTTAGTGACCCAAATTGTCCAACATTTTCCTGTAAACAGGATACAATTTATGTGAAAGAACGTAGTTACGGTATTTCTCTGCCGTCTACAGTCTGCAGAGAACAAAAAACAATGGTAACCTGACCCTTGGGCAAAATGCTAATGGCTACATAATTGACTTAGCAGATAATTATAAAGCACAGTTCTACATTGAAACACAAAAGATGTAATTATTGCACTTTATAAACTAATTAATGAATACTAATTCAATTCAATAATTAATAATTCATTATTTAACCTCTAATTAAATCATTATCCTTTCTTTCCCTGCAAACGTTGCTGGTGGCTTAATTGCTCTGGGCCAAATATACAAGAGAGTTCTCCTTCTCTGTTAATTAAACAGTGACGAGATTTGAAATCATTGTAACAAGGAGAATTGGGGAATTTAGAATGAAGTATCTTCCATTCAAAAGAGACAAGAGCATTTTCCCGCCTCAACTCCCACTCAAAATGTGAGCCATTTAAAACAATCCAGGGTATCTCAGACTGAAGAGCCTGATGAGATGTGTGGCTTAACAGAAGTGTGTTCAGGTGTCAATCAAAGCTTAGGAGATGGGCAGGAGCCCATGAGACTGGACACGTGGTTGAAGTCTTCTTGGGCAGTTGCATGCTGAAAACAGTGCTGGTCGTTAAACATTTACCAGCACACCACTGTCCCTAGAGCAGCAGGAGTGATTTGTGGCTAAGAAGTGACAACCTAGGTTGTTTGTTTACAAGTGCCCAAATCCTAGAGCCAGGACTGAGGCTGACCTGCAGACTATAGTTCTATCCCAGGAACCTGGGAATGGAACTGATGGGTGCTGAGTCTGTGCTCTGTGCCAAGCCCTGTGGCAGCTTTTTGTATAGCTCATCTCAGTGAATCCTCACAGGGCTCTGAGAGAGACATTGTTATTCCTACTGATATTTTGATTTTTTAAAAAGTATATTATTTCCTTGCAATATTGTCTGTTACTGTTAAACTTATTTATGACCCATTTGCGGGTGTCTCTTTCCTTTTAAAAATTTAATACATTCTTAGCATTTCAAAAAACAACAGATTTTTCCATTTAAAGCAAATGTGTGTGTGTATACGAGATCTGACAATGACGTTCACAAACTCATCCTATATTACCTGGAAGTAGTCCGCTTAGGCCATCATGGTGACCGTAGTGATATTCAGCAGTGAGATATGTAGCACTTTTTCTAAGATGAGTTCACAAACTTATTTGTCTGACCTTGAATATATTCTGAATATAATTTGTGTCTTTGGTTCTTTAGTGCTTGATTGAAGGCAGAGTGGCATTGTGACAGCACACACGATGTCTTCGTAGGGACCAAGGAATATCGAAGCAGTTTAACAAACATTTTCTCTCCCCTGGCAGGAGGTGCTGGTGATGATGTGAGGAGGGAAGAGGGTTAAGGCTAAGACGGGATGAACTCAGGGCTTAGCTGCACAGCACCATGTGCTAAGAGAGAGGAGCACATCCACCGTCTTCCCTTCTCTTTCCAGCTGTTTCCTAAAATGGCTCATTTCACTCATAGTGAAAATAGTTAGTAAAAGTTTTCTCATCTGTAAAACTGTGATTATAATTCTCCCCACCTCATTCCCACCTTACATGAATTAAACAAGTTAACATTTACCACAGTGCCTCGCACATACTGAGAGCTCTATAAGTGATGCTACTGGAGGTGGAGAAAGGATTCAGCCTAACCAACCATGGAGCAGGAAAGGGGGGTTGTCCTGGAAGTTGTGAGTCTAGTCCCCCAGTGTCACAGGAGTGTAGGAGATGCAATGCGTGGCCAGATGGCTGGCTTTGGTTCCCTCCTGCCTCCCTGTATGGCACTTGGAGTCGTCTTCTGAGGAGTAAGTCACCGGATTAATGAGGCAGCTCTTCCCGGACATCAGATACGATGACAGCTGTGGGCCACTTGTTACATAGCAATTTACCTACAGTACCCAGGTGATCACCTGACTCCTCTACTGAAAGCTCCCCGTAACTTTCATAGTGAATTTCAAATGTGATAGGATGATCTAAATGGGCCTTCATGTCTGGCAGCCACTCCACTCTCAAGTCCCTTCCTGCCCCAGGGCTGGACACCTTCACCCCTGCTGCTCGCCAGGTCTAAACTGTGCTCCCCAGCTTTGTTAGTTAAATATTCAGATGTTGTGAACTGTCTACTCCTCAGAGTTCATTGAAGGCAAGCCCATCTCCCATGTTCCCACAGTCCCCTCTGTGTAACCCTCACGTGGGGCTTGTTCCCCTAATTGCTTGCTTATTTCTCCCTGATTGCCCCCCCCACACACATCCCAGCAATTTTAGCTAGCTTTGGTGTTAAAAGTCACATTGCCTGGTTTTGTAGGGAATAGCATTTCCATGTCTGTAAAACAGAGCTTATTAGCATAACCACTCATAGGGTTGTTGTGAGGATTAAATGTAACAATCTGTATGGTGTCTCATAAACTATCTGACATTTCATAAGTGCTCAGTAACTATGCCTGTTTTCCCTTCTAATCAGGCACCAGTCAACACTATAGGACCAGCACTGTGGGTGAGTATAGCACTGCCCAAGAGAGCCTGCACATAAGCCTGGACTCTGCGGTCAGCCGGGCTTAGGCTGGAGCTGCAGCACATCTCAACATTGTTTTATAGGACCTCTTATCTCACATGGATGTTGTGAATAGTAATGATGCAACTCGCCCAAGTGAATACTTTAAAATATTTTAAATATTACACACTGTTATTGATCAGCCCCTACTGACAGTTGAAAATGAATGATGAGCACACCAAGTGGACACACAGCTCCAGGCCAGTCACTGCCTGGGAAGTGAAAGGCTGCTGTACCCTGACCAGGCACGGACCCAGGGCTCTCCCATGACGGCAATGCTGAGCCACGCAGACCCTGCTGGTTTGGGGCTTTGCTTTCCAAATGGCTTCAGTGACAAAGATCTGGCTCCTGCTATGGTTATGTCTCAAACTCATATGGTAAATCGTAGTGAATGATGAATTGGGAACTGGGAGGAAGAGTGACAGAGGGTGTGTGTAGTCTGGTTTGAGAAGTTCACTCAAACTTTCAAGTAGCCTCTACAATAAATCCAGGACTGTCGCTTGGTGATTAGTTAGAGGAAACAGAAACTACAGGACAAAGCCAGGAAATGACCTTAGAGACTAAACATGGTGTATTTTATTTTAGGGCTTTTTCTCACTTAGAAGTGCTGCCAGGTTGTTTAAAGAGAAGGAGTGTTATCAGGGAAGGATTTGGGGGATCTGCCAGGCTTCTGACAACATGTGCTAAAAGATTTACAAAGCCCGGAATCAAAGGAGGGGGACAGACAGGAGGATGTGTACTCGAGAGATGCTGCAGGTGGGCCTGAGATTGACATAACTTTTTATTGTCCTCCGGGGAGCTTTCTAGTAAACGTGATGGACCCTGGGAGGCGGGGACGGAAGCCCAAGCAGAATGGCACATTTCTGTGAAAGACGGAAGAATGAGGGAAGGGTGGGAAGCCATCTGGGTCATTTGGAGCTGGAGTTATTCAAGGAAGAGGAGCAGTGAGGAGTAAGTTGGACAAAGGAGGCTTGGGCATGGTCCTGCCCCCATTTTCAGACAAATGGAGATCAAGGAGATGTTTGAGCGAGAGGGAAAAAAAAGCCCAAACAACTTTAAACCATTTACAGGAAATGAGGAGGAGGCAAGGTTAAAAGTACTAAGTCCTGCTTATGCTGCTAAAGGCAGGGTGATCACTGATGCTAACCCATTACCATCCCCGCCATAGCCGAGGAGGCACGCAGAGCTCAGACTGGTTAAATTCATCTTGTATGTGGCAAGCGAGGGAAATGAGGACTGTACCCCCAAGTCTGTCTGGCTCCCAAGCCTTCTGTTTACCTTGGAAGGGTCAGGGCAGGTGGAGTTTAACACCAGCTGGTAGAAATCTGTTCTCCACGTCTTTAAGCACCTACCTTCCTACTCATCAGCACAATGGTAGAGGGTCCCTGCAATGTGGGTCCAAGAATCTCCCCAACAGTTTCCCTGCCCCGCAGGGACAGTCATGGCTTACTAAACAGGAGATTATTCACTTGCTGTCATCTGCAGACAATTGACTGCTGGCTCCTCTACTTATTTTATCACTGGACAGCCCAAGGGCCCGTCTTTTTTTAATTGACAGATAACACTGAATGTTTTTATCATGTGCAACATGATGTTTTGAAGTATACATATGTTGTGGAGTGGTTAAACCCATCCAATCCACAGATGCATTACCTCACATGGTTAGCATTTCTGTGATGAGAGCACACAGCATCCGTTCTCTTTACATCTTCCAAAACA
>NW_003852401.1:7924869-7930165 GCF_000181295.1 Otolemur garnettii
ATATTAATTTATATTCCTACCCATGGTGTACAAGGGTTTCTTTTCTCCATGTTTTCTTTTGTATTTTTGATAACAGTAATTCTAACTAGAATGAGGTGACATCTGATTGTGGTTTTGATTTGCATTTCTTTCATGATTAGTGATGTTGGACATTTTTTTCCATGTACCTATTGGCCATTTGTATGTCTCCCACTAAAAATTGCACACTCGGGTCTTTTGCTCATTTTTAAATTGTGTTGTTTATCTTTTGCAATTTCAGTTGCTTGAATTCCTTATATATTTTGGATGTTAACCTCCTGCCAGATGTAGTGTGCAAATGTTTTCTCCCATTCTGTGAGTTGTCTCCTAACTCTACTGATTGTTTCCTTTGCTGTGTAGAAGCTTTTTAGTTGATGTAATCCCATTTGCCTATTTTTACTTTATGCCTACGCTTTTGAGGTTATATCCAAAAATTTATTTCCCAAGGTCTTGGGGCTTTTCCCCTATGTTTCCTCCTAGTAGTTTCATAGTTTCAGGTCTTACATTTAAATATTTAATCCATTTTAAGTTGGTTTTTGTATATGTTAAGATCTACAGCTCCAATTTTATTATTCTGCATGTGGCTATCCAGTTTCACCAACATCATTTATTGAAGAGACTGTCCTTTCCCCATTGTGGTTCCTGAAGATCTGTTTGTTTTTAATGATGCCATTAACTAAGGCATACAAAGCAGTATTTCTGAGGCCATTTATTTCCTCTCTTAAGGAGAATCTGCCAGTGGTGCAGGAATTTTTAAAATGTGATAAAATAATAGGTAATAATAGCTCCGATTTATGGAGGGCTTACTATGTGCTAGGCACTGCGAGAAGCATTTTATGATCACTGTTTCCTTTAATTGGATTGGTGGCACCACTGGACTGGTGACATGCAGACAAAATTAGCCTGTGGACTGGACCTGGGCTTTCATAATAGAAATTTGAATTGAAAAATGGAATGGGCTAAATACAGCCTGTGCTCTCCAGTTTTCTATAATCAACACCACTCTCTATATTTTATTGCCTTAATTCCTTTAACTTCTTGATGACCCCTATAGATAGTTGCATTTTTGACTTCTGCCTTAAAACAGCTAATGAAGTAGATCATATGTAATCCCCATGTGATTGTTGAGGCAAAGGAATAATATACCACTTAACCAAAGCTAGGATGATAGGATTCAAAAATTTCTCATTAGAGAACAAGCTCTTAATCAATACATTATATCCCTTCACTATGACGTGATGGTGAGCTGTCCACAGGTTGGTACAGTGCCTTCCATTAGAGAAAAGAGAAGTTGGCCAGCATGATTCTCTAATAGCAAAGGCATCCCTTCTACCTCTTCCTATCTCCCCACTTTTCAGGTCACTAGCTATCTATAAAAACTGTCAGCACATAGATGTTGCCACCTCTGCTTTTCTTATAGACATAATTAGCATTTTTCCTTGCGATCTAAGGACTATAATCTCACCTGAGATGAGAATTCCAGCTCATGAGGTAATTTCAGGTCATTGGGAATGTGTGAGAAAGGTGCTATAGCAGATTTTAAAGATTAGGAATTAGGGTCATTTATCTTTATAGCTCTTCTGCTAGCACAGAAACAACTGGGGCATGGCAACCAATAAATATAGCCTACTATTATTGCTACGACCATGGCTGATATCATTATTGTTACTAGTGTTACTATTATTATTATTTAAGACAGTCTTGCTCTGTTGTCCAGGCTAGAGTGCAGTGGTGTGATCATTTTACTGCTACCTGGAACTCTTGGGCTTAAGTGATCCTCTTGCTTCAGCCTACTGAATAGCTAGGGCTATAGGCACCTACCACCATTCCTGGCTATTTTTTTCTTATTTTTTGTAGAAACAGGGTTTCACTATCCTTCCCAGGCTGATCTGAACTCCTGACCTCAAGCAATTGTCCCATCTTGGTTTCCCAAAATCCTGGGGTTACAGGTGTGAGCCATCACACCAAGCCATCTATCATCACATCATTATTATTATTGCTACTATCAAGTAGCAGGTAATAATGTTCACCCAAATATTTATAACCACCTGAAGGGTAATATTACCTTTTGTTTTGTGATTGAATCTTTCCTGATTAATTTGTAGATTACATATTATTTATCTAGGTTGATAAGTATTCTTGTTTTATAAATTGAATATAGAATATTAGATGCAATTTATTCGTTTGCCACTCATTTATTCTGCAGATAGTTATCAAGTGACCGAGTGTTTGGGGCTAGGATATGGAATGATTAGAATACTTGCCCTTAAGGTTAATATATTCTAGTGCAGTGTTTTCAAACAGCAGGGTATAATTCATTAGTGCGACATAAATTAATTTAGTGAGTCATGACAAACATTAAAGAAAATAAAACAGAATACAGTAGAACAGAGAATTCCAGAATGAACTTCTGGTAAGTATTATTTCATGGACATTTATTTCTATAGTATTTATGAAGTGTTGTGAGCATCCTGGCTTGCATTGTAAAATGTATTTCTTACAATAGGCTGAGATCAAAAAGCATTAAATGCCACTGGCTTGGTGGTCTAAGGAAGAGGGCACAGAGGACAGATGCTTGAACAAGGAGATGACCAGATGGCTGAATTACATTTGCCCCTCAGGTGTTTCTCAGTAAGTCAACAGATGTCCACAGACTGAGAAACACTTGAAAACACTAGTCCCAAACCTCTCTGGGCTCAGATGCTTCGTGCTTTGGGACTAGCTCTCTTCTGTGGCCTTAAAACCTTTTCTCTCCCTTATTTGTAGTGACTAAAGTCAGTGACCTATTGTTCGTCAGATACACACACACACACATATAAACACACATGTATTTTCACACTCTGTCTAAATTCGTAAACAAGTCTTTCCTTATCAGCGAATTCACTCATTCTAATCACATAATCACTTCCCCAATGCCACAGATAGCTTACATATTCACAGGGTTGAGTGGGAGCAAATGAAGGTAGAAAGGCTGACAAGCTTGGCAGCCTTGTCAAAAAGTCAGTAGTCACCTACTTGCTGACGGCCAGCGCTGGGAAAACCAATGCCTGTGCCAAACGTGGGTTCCAACGGAGTTCACATTTCTATTCCAGTCCCCCTGCTTGTGGGCATGTGTGTTTATAGATGTGAGTTCATCTACTGTTTATTGTTCCTAAGCCTTTTGTGACGTCTCTTACAGATTGCTTTTAAGGTTTGTGCTTGAAATTTTCTGCCACACGTTCTTAAGATTTTCAACCCAATCAAGACAACAGGGTCCACTTTGTTTAGATTTGTTTTCCTTTAAGTAGTCCTCCAACTAGCTTTGAAGCAAGCACCCTGGCATGATAAATGAGGGACGTTCACACTTCTTTGAAGGGATATGATTCCACTCTGTCTGCCTGGAGCCTAAGCAAACAGCTCTAAATTGATTTACAGAGACAACTGGGAAAATGGGAAAGTGTTTCTGTGGAAATGCGGCTAATTAAAGGCTAGATTAACCAGCTCTGTCTTCTTTTCACTTTTTCTTATGTCTGAGCATCATGTTTCTTTACAGCACAGAAGTTCCCTGTGCTAGGATGTCCACAAGGCCTTAGCTTATGGGGCAACATATTCCTAACTAGAGTGGTAGACAAGCCTTAAAGATCGCACTTTGGGAACCATGTGCCTTCTTCCAGTGGGGGGCAGGAGGAACAATTGTTTTCCTTTCCAGTTTGTTTTTGAGGAACAGCTGTTTCTCTGGGCATTTGGCTAACTTTTCACTAATTCTGAACAAAATCACTTGGAGCAAGCTGGGTAAATGAAAAAGTAGATTCCTTAAGGCTAAACAGATTGTGCCTTTTCTCCTCTAGCAGGGGGTTGGGGGAATGTACTTTCCTATCTTGGGATTGGTGCTGGTAGGTGGGGAGCTTTTTGAATGCAAATGAAATGAACCAACCCCTTGGTTTCCAGACCAAGTGAGATCTGAGGGCACAAATGAGTGGCAGCTACAAAGATTGTACCATTTCTAAAAGCAATAATTTCTACCCAGGTAATTATTACAAGTAGTGGAGAATGCTAATTCTCGCCCTTTTCTCTGACCTCCTGCTCGCTTCACTATGGAGTTCTCTTTGTGTTTCCATGGAAATACAGAGTGGTTAACATGAACTATTCTTTAAAAGTAAGCATGGGAAACCCATCTTTTGTGTATTGATCCTATTAACTGTACTCTGTTGCCACACTTTGATATTGGGTCAAATAGATGATTTCAAACCTTTGGACCATATATTTTATTTCCATGTCCTCACTCCAGTCTATTGTGAAAATATACAGTGGATGTGATTTCAGAATCAGGCTATTGTAGCTTTTATATTATAACTGAGTGGAACAATTCTTCAGACTGCTCAGTATTTACACAGTGTCATTTCCTCTTCTTTTATGTGTTAAATTTTGGGTATTTTAAGTACTCAGAAATGACCTTTGTGGTATATAGTAGAAAGAGAGTAGATGAGTAATCTAGAGAAGAAAACAGTGCAAGAAAACATAAAGATATACTTTCTTTTAGAGGGAGAGAAGAAATTTTAGAAAGATATAAACAGCAGTTGGAGTGTTGGGTGACATTGACTAGTAATGATAACTTAAGTGTAGTAGGAATGGAAAAAAGGAAAATGTATCCGTTTTAGATAGTAGATATAGAACAAATTAAATGAGGATTTTTAAGGAGACATTGAGAGAAACAGGTAAGGTGAGAATGTAGACTGTGAATATTCTGGGGGGTCACTAGAATGAGATGAGTCTGGATCATGGTTGGAGTTCAACCAGCTGACCCTGAGTCAACAGAAACAGAATTGCTGGGCACAGGCTACTCTGCCCCAGCCCCTGCAAGACATGATAGGTGATGCTGGTATTATTAGCATGAGGAACCAGTGGCTCCTCATGCTAATAATACTATAGTGAAAAGACTAGATGTAAAATAAGTAAATGGTTATTAGGAGTAACCCAACACATTGGGGAAAATCTGTGCTGCAGTTCAGAAAGGGAGTTGGAAAATAAACAAAGGAAGACAGCCTGGGTGGAGTTGTCCCTACAGAAGGTTACACTGAGCCCACGTGCTTGGAATTCTTTGGTCCTACCATAAGATTCTGTGTGAACCTATGTTATCTCGAGTCTAATGGCTTTTGCCCCAAGGCAAACACTCTAGGGCAGTGATTTTCAACCGGTGTGCTATGAGAGGATCGTAGGTGTGCCACAAAAAGTTTTAAAGATTATTAATTAAATGATTTTCAACAGAAGTTCAAAGCTCAGTAAGTATATTCTTTTTTTT
>NW_003852401.1:7930433-7933775 GCF_000181295.1 Otolemur garnettii
CTATAGCTTCAAGTGTGCCGTGAGATTAAAAACGGTTGAAGAACACTGCTCTACAGCAAGAAAATCTGGGGCTCATTTCCTTGGTATTATGTTCTTTGTAGATCTGTTCGGATTATGAGCAATTAGAATAGCTGCTTAGGTTATATCCATCTATGTGGGTATGTATACATATGTGTGTACAAGTACAAATATATATATAAAGCTTTTCCGTAATTCTTCATAAAAGCCTTAATTATAAAAAAGGAAAAATTAGCACAAGTCACTAAAGACTCTTAAGAACAAATAAATTGTACATACACTGACACCCATTGATCCACACTTACTTTCCAATTTATGTAACACTTTAAAATATGAAAATTGTTATTTTTACAATAATAGTTACTTATTTTAATGTGAAGATGCTCCTTTGCCAGTCTTCTCATCTTGTATTTGGATATGCATACATCTATAAATGAATATGTATATGTATATTTATATATTATGTCTAGACATACAATATGTGATCTCAAAACTATATGAGTGTACATTATGGACAAACTTCTGATTTGTAATTCTCCGAGGGGATAAATAAAAAATAAAGACGAGTGAGAAAGAGCCAGGTGGGAAGTGCTCTCTCATGTGTTTTTATTTAAATTATGTTGAATTTAAGGATGTCTCTGATTTCAGTGTTTTCGTTTAACTTACCTAAATTTTAAGGAGTAAAGGTAGAAGTCTTAGTGACTCTACTTTGCAATGTAGGGCAAAGAGCCTGAGGTTTGGAGGCCCAGAGATTTACATTTCTCTTTCCGTATGTATAAACCTGAACAAGACATTCACCTTTTCTAAGATGTGAGGGTTTTCTAATGCACGAAATGTAATAGTAATACCTACTTCAATCAGGGAGTGGTGAAGAACTCCCTATAGTGGCTTCTCAAAGCTCGATTATGATGATTATTCCTGTGACCTGACATGTACTTTTTATATTTGTCATTTTCATACTATAAACATAATACATAATTAAAATATAGACAAGCAGAGAGAAAAAGGAGGGAAAAAGGACAAGGAGAAAGAGAAAAAGAAGGAGTGGATGGATAAAGGAAGAGAAGGTAGAGAAGAATAAAGAGAATGAGAATTAGCAGCAGCAGCAGCAGCAGCAGAGGACGAGGAGGAGGGGAGAGATCTCTGCAATCTCCACCTCCAGATGATCACTCTAGTGTTCTATCGTACTGATTAGCCTTGTGGGAGTTCCTCTGTGGACACATGCAAAAACACGTACGCTCTCAATAAAGTATACAATAAACTATCTATATCTAGGATTATAAGGTTGTAACCACCTCAAACATGCTTTTTAATATCCTTGTTATTTGCACTGAGTAATATAAAGATCTTTTCACATCATTATTAATATGTGTTATAAATGTTTGTTTATTCATTTAATGATTTATTTGGAGACAAGATTTTGCCCTGTTACCCAGGCTAGAGTGCCATGGCAGGATCATATCTGATTGCAACTTCAAACTCCTGGGCTTAATCAAGCCTCCTGCCTCAGCCTCCTGTAGAGACTGGGATCATGCTGTGTTGTCCAGGCTGGTCTCAAAACTCCTGGCATCAAGCATTTCTCCCATCTTGACCTCCCACATAGCTTGGATTATAGGCAAGAGCCACCATGCGCAGCCTTGTTACAAATGTTTAGATTAACTTATTTTTATCCAGTATCTATGTCTTTTAAAATTAAAACTGTTATCTTTGTAAGTCAAAGCCCTCTTTACCACCTCTGAGCACTAACTATACCCCTAGTTCCTGCCTTTTGTGGTCCCATTTTCCTCCTCAGAGAGAACTGCTGTTCACAGTTGGGAGTGCATCCTCTTGTATCTTTTTCTAAATGTGTGTGTGTATGTGTGTGTGTGTAGTTAGAAGTTTAGCTGCATCAATGAATATTCTTAAATATTCATTCATGACTGATTCAACAAATCAGTCATTGAATTTAAGAATATTCTCTCTGAGTTAGAAATATTTTGTGCTTAGAGAAAATATTGACACAGCTTTAGTTGAAAAGTAAAATAAATCATACATAGTTCATAGTTTATTTATCTTAAATTACACACATAATTAGGTTAAATTTAGAAAATCAGTCACCTCAAATCCTTTTTGGTCATGAATGGATATGGGCTAATGGAACATAAATTATTAGCAAAATACATTCAGGAAATTACTTAGGAGTCAATGTAGAATATTTTACATGCAGTTCACTTAACCTCATGAACTTTTGCCTAAGTTCCTCTATTATACATCTACATTTATATCCTGAGTAGATGACCTTCTAATCCAAGCCCTAGAATTAGTCAATATAAATCAATAATGTATCTATTACATTTTCATGTTTGTCCTGAGTCCCAATGAAAGGACTCTTGAGTTCTCTAATAATACATTTGAATCAAGCTAAAAAAAATAAAATTTTCATTCCATAGAAACATGATATTTCTAAGAAAGGAGATGGAATATGTAGATAAGATTAAGCAGGGTTAACTTGATGTCAATTTGTATACTCCTCTCGTAGTTTAGAAAGCACTAGCCTAGATTTTGCAATTGATGGTATAAATCTGAATTAGTATTTAATAAAATTGTCATGTACACCTTAGATGAGATCAAGGAGAGTGGTATGGGTGTATGCCACATACTTTTATTTTTTATTTTTTAATTAAATCATAGCTGTGTACATTAATGAAATTATGGGGTACAAGGTGCTAATTTTATATACAATTTGAAATACTTTCATCAAACTGGTTAATAGAGCCTTTACCACATTTTCTTAGTTATTGTGTTAAGATATTTACATTCTACCCTTAGTAGATTTGACATGTACCCTTGTAAAATGCACTGTAGTTGTGGTCCCACCAATTACCCTCCCTCCTCTTGGGCATCTTCTATGACTTAGCAATTATGAATTGGGCTGCAATACACATTCTGATGTAAATATCTTCATTATAGCATGATTTTTGGTCTTCTGGATATATACCTAATAGAGGAATTGAAGGATTGAATGGCAGGTTGATTTTTAGATCCCTAAGAGATCTCCAAACATCTCTTCAAAGGGAATGCATTAGTTTGCATTCCCACCAGCAGTACAGAAGTGTTCTGTTTTCTCCACATCCACACCAACATCTCTGGTTTTGGAATGGGATTTTTATGATGTAGGCAATCTCACTGGACTTAGATGGTATCTCAAAGTGGTTTTGATTTGCAATTCTCTGATGATTAAGGATGATGAGCATTTTTTCATGTCTGTAGGCTGTGCACCTGTCTTCTTCAGAGAAGTTTCTCTTCAAGTCCCTTGCCCAGAAAATAGGGTATTTCAGCATGTGA
>NW_003852401.1:7944185-7945600 GCF_000181295.1 Otolemur garnettii
ATGTCTTGTTCAGGTTGAGTTGTGTTGGGGTTCTGAAACTATCTGCTATCTGAATTTCAGAATCTCTTGACATGTCTGGAAAGTTCTCTTTCATAATTTCATGAAGAAGAGCCTCTGTGTTTTGTGAACAACTTCATCGCCTTCAAGGTTTCCTATAAGGTGAATATTAGTTTTCTTCGAATTATCTGAGAGCTCTCTGAGAGAAAGATCTGTTTTTGCTCTCCATTTCTTTTGATCTTTGGGCTCCTGGGCTTGTTCAAAAGCTTTGTCTTTAATGTCAGAGATCCTTTCTTTGGCCTGTTCCACTCTGTTATGGAGGGATTCCACTATATCTTTCAGATCCTTGAAGGATGCAACCTCTTGTCTCTATGTTTCAAAATCTTTGGTTATTTTATTTTTTAAATCATTGAATTCTTGAGACGTTTTTTGAATAATTTCTTGAAATTCTCATTCCCTCCTTTCTTCCATTCTGTTAATCTTATTTGCTATCCAAATTCTGAAATCAATTTCTGACATCTCAGCCATCTGTTATGGGTGAGGTCTTTAATTGCATCTGCCTCATTTTTCCTTGGGGGGGGTCGATCTACTTTGGTTATTCAAGTTGCCAGAATTTTTCCACTGATTCCACCCCATGCTGAATTTATCCTGTTTGGAGACTTTATCAGGACTGTTCAGTCAGTGGCTTCTGCTGGTTGCCCAGAGAGACAGGAAGTGTCTGTCATTTTCTCCCAGTTCTCAGGCGCTGCGGCGACTGGGGCACAGCAGAACGGCAGCAGCTGTGCAGGAGTGTGCAGCACCAGATCAGACCTCATTTGGGCCTGCCAGGGTGACCAGGGAGCAGGAGACTGGCAAAGGCCAGATCAGTCCTAGTTCAGCTCCACCAGAGTGACTGGGGGACAGGGGAACTGCAGGGATGGTGCAGGGTGCTCACACAGCCCGATCAGTCCTAGATCCGCCCACCGGGGCAGTGGGGGTGGTGAACAGGGGAACAGTGGTGGCCAGGTCAATCCTAATTCGGCCCACTGGGGTGGCCAGGGGGACAGGAGAATGGCAGCAGCTGGATCATCCTATTTCAGCCCCACTAGGGTGACCAATAGGTAGGGGAATGGCAGCGGCCAGATCAGTCCTAGTTCAGCCCCACTGGGGTTGAACTAGGGTGACTGGGGTGAAGGGTAACAGCAGCGGCCAGAACAGTCCTTGATCAGCCCCACTGGGGCAACCAGGGGGCAGGGGAACGGCAGTGGAACATGCGCAGTGGCTCTGCAGGGAACGTGCACAGCTGGGTCAGTCTTAGTTTGGCCCACTGGGGCAAGCGGGGGACAGGGGAACTGCAGTGGCTAGATCAGTCCTAGTTCAGCTCTGCCAGAGCAACCTGGGGGTGGGGGTATGGCAGCAGTGGCACAGGGCATATGTGT
>NW_003852401.1:7945741-7993734 GCF_000181295.1 Otolemur garnettii
GACATGTGCGGCACTAGCAAGCTGATCTGGGCCCTCCCAGTGCAGGAGCCTGGAGTGGGGAACTCCTCTGCAGCTACCTGCAGGATGCACATGGCTCTAGCAAACAGTTCTGGGCCCACCTGGAGCAATAGACTCCTCCATTGTGGCCCTGCAGGTTGCGAGTGGCTCTAGCAAGCAGTTCTGGGCCTACCCGGAGCAAATAGACCTCTCAGCAGTGGCCCCGTGGGTTGCATATGGCTCTAGCAAGCACTTCTGGGCCTGCCCAACACTGGTATCTGGAGCAGGGAACTCCTCTACCACTCTATGCAGGGTGTGCACAGCACTAGCAAGTTGATCTGGGCCCTCCTGGTGCAGGAGCCTGGAGCAGGGAACTCCTCTGCCGCAGCCCGTGGGACACGCATGGCTCTCACAAACAGTTCTGGGCCCGCCTGGAGCAGTAGACTCCTCCACAAGGACCCTGCAGGTTGTGTGTGGCTCTAGCAAGCAGTTCTGAGCCTGCCCAACACTAATGTCTGGAGTGGGGAACTCCTCTGCTGGCTGCCATGGGGTGTGCGTGTCTCTAGCAAGCAGTTTTGGGCCTGCCCAGAATGAAGGACTACTCCATTGCTGCCCGTGGGACGCCCATGGCACTAGCAAGCAGTTCTGGGATGGCTCAGAGCGGGAGCCTGGAGAGGGGATCTCCTCTGCCACCCATGGAACACACAACTCTAGCAAGCAGTTCTGAGCCTGCCCAGAGTGGGGGATTCCTCCACCGTAGCCTGCAGGGTGCGCATGGCTCTAGCAAGTAGTTTTGTGCCTGCCCAGAGCTGAGGGCTCCTCTGCAGCCACCCGCCACCCGCAGGAGGCATGTGGCTCTAGCAAGCAGTTCTGGGGCCTGCTTTGTACCTGTATTTTGTGTTCTTAAATGCTCTTCTTTGGATTTACAGCTTGCCGAACTTCTTTCTGGGCTCAGCTTTTTGGCTTCATAGATTCTGATTCTGTCCAGTTTTTCTTCCTTTGCTCAGGAGCCTCTGACAAGGGTTGCTACCAGTTTGCCATCTTCCCAGAATCCTCAATTATTATTATTTCTTAAACACTTTTAGGATTGCCAGATAGTTCAACATCTTTGTCTTAGTTCTTGCTATGGGATAATTTCTTGGGTCCAACAATTTCCGTTAAAGAAAGAGGCCTTCCAATTTGCCCAACTTTGTATTGAATTGAGGACAAAGAAAATGGTAACCTTTTATCTTTGAGGTTATTATCATACATACAGATTAAAATAAAAGAAACTTTTCTCCAGGCATCCTTCTCTCTATGGATTTTATTTTAACATTTTAATGCTCAAATTTGGACATAGTGAAATTATTTCCATGACAACTGGAAAGATATAGTTTGGAAAATTATTTCATTGTGATAACCAACAGACTGGAGCAGCAGAGAGAAAATGTCTCATTTAATATCAGATCCTTCAGAGAAAATGATGGAGTTTTTTTTCAAAAAAACTTTTTTTCAAAAAAAAAGTGGTAATGTTTTCTAGTTTGCCTCATTCAAAAATCTGTTTACATCAACTCAAGTTCAATTTCAAAATCCCAAAGGAAAAAAAGAAAACTCATTGCCTTTGTTGGATCAGCTTAGTAAAAGCAGTACCTGCTTTGTTTTGCTGTAATCCCTCATTCTATGGGATTTAATGAAAGAAGATACTGTATTTTGAAATGAACACGTGTACAAAACCATGTCAATTTCTTCTAGGAATGAATCTCATAAAACTATAGCTCAACAAATTTAAATATGGTAATGACTTTGATCAAATCTGTATATGGTGAAATCCATTTGTGGAGATCACTCTAATTCAATAAAACAAAATAAGAGTCTTTTAGAAAAGCAGTCTTGTACATAAATTCATGTTAGCTTATGCTTGGTTATTAACTAGAATGATTCATGGTAAGATAGAATTAGCACCGTTCTTTTTCCTTCTTAACAAATGTCAGAATGTCACTTCTTTTTCCTCCCTCTCCCCAGTGCAGATTCTCAGCTGCTCTGTTGTGTGCCCAACTTCCCTAGGAATAGCCAACCAACACAGTGGTCACAGGCCTAGCTCAGCACTGGTCAACAAAATGTCCTGCCCCTCTCTGATGCTATGCCAATGGAAGGAAACCTCCAAAGGTAGGGAGCTAAGTGCTTGAGGAGCAAAGGCTAGAAAGCAATGGAAATTGCATGAGTGTACCCCATGCTCTCCTAGCATCCTTTGACTGTTTGGTGGAGTTCTGGTTAGAAGGTATCTATATCTGCATCTATTTTATTTTGCACAAACATATTCAGTGTTATTATATGAAAGGGTATCAAGGCTGAGAAAACATCTCTTACAGCAAAGAAAAGAAATTACACAGAATTTTAGCTTTCCACCTACCTACTATTTGCATATGCAGGAGAACCTCATAGTTGACCACCTCCCTGTGTTGACCACTTCAAGTTGACCTAATTTTCATAGCCCATATGTACAACATGTGTGCATATCAGTAGAGTAGGCCAAGTTCCTTATGTTGACTACTTCTGTGTGTTGACCAGTTTGTTACAGTCTCTTTAGTGGTCAATTTACAGTGTTTCTACTGTATATATGTTTTCTTTCCATATTCCAAATATTTTTTATTTACATATACACAGTTGGAATCATTAAGAATATATAGATTTTTATCCTGTTCTTTTTCATTAAACATCCTATGTTAAGATGGTCTTCATAATCATCATTTTAATGATGGTACTAGGAGTTGGCAAATTATTTCTCACCTACCAAATCTGGCTTACTCCTCCTTTTTGTAAATAAAGTTTTATTGGAACACACAGCTACATTCATTCATTTTTGGATTGCCTGTGGCTACTTTTATTTTACAACAGCAGAGCTAATGGTTGTGACAGTAACCCTATGGTCTTCTCTAGCCCTTTACATACCAATCTTAACCTATATTTCATCAGGTAGATGCTCCATAATTTATTTAGCCATACCGCCTGAACATTTAGCTGGCTCTTATCTCCTTCTGGTAACACCTCAATGAATATCAAGTTCATACACTTTTCCCTTTTTTAGGAAAAAAAAATTTTTAGTCTAAATTCCACAAAGTAGGATTATTGTACCAAAGTATATGACTATATTGATAGCTCATAATTTCTAGATAAAACCTCATGAAACAAAGCAGTTTGTCCCATAAGGGTGCATCTCTACTTGACAATAGTGTGCTTTCCATATGGATGTACAGAACAAACATAGATTTTGACTGACCTGTAGATATGTGGCTAATTCCTGGAGTGGAGTCTTCAAAGCATCTTTTTCCTGTTGTTGTGGCTTGGTTTTCTAACCACCCCCTCCCTCCTTCTCTCTCTCTCTCTGCTTTCCCCTTCCTCCACCCCCACCATATCATTAAATGTCATTAATTGTTCTCATATCAAAATTGAACACATAGAATTCATGCTTCTCCATTCTTGTGATGCTTTACTAAGAATAATGTTTCCACTTCCACCCAGTACAAAGGCTGTAAAGTCTCCATTTTTTTTAATGGCTGTTCTTCATACAATTTTGAGGGAAATCCTCTTACACATATTTGCTACACAAAAATCCTTCTCTTACCATAATATCTAATTAAACAAACATCTAAGAATACTAAGGCAGGCAGAATCAGCTTTATAATTTGGTGGTACCTACTGTAAAAGGAATATAGCAGGCCCTTCTCCAAAACTTATTAAGAATTTCAAGATGGCAACCGAAAATCATTAAACTAACCATAGGGCCTTTCTAAGCATGAAGTCCTTTAAGAACAAGTAGCCACATACATGAAGTTGTGCTACAGGTGTGTAGAAGATGTATGTGGAGGCCACAGCTAAAAAGGACTCCATTAAGTGAAAGCTGGTCCCTGCTGTTAATCCCTCCTCACATCACCAAACATGGGCAGTGATCAGGGAAGAGAGAAGATCTAGAAGTGTTTGGCTTCTTTGTATCTAGAAGAGGGAGAGCCAGGTACTTCTGTGGGCTACTTGGTGGCAGTCACTCTGAGACCACCCATCTGGAATTTCCATCACTTCCCTGCCCTTCTGTGATATAGTAGCAGTGGGACCTTGAGGACATTACTTTCAGTTTCCTTACATATAAAATGGGTCTACTAAGAACACCTGCCTCATAGGGTTTCTTTTAATGGTAAGTGCAGTGAAGGCCCTTCTGTTTTCATTCCTGACTATCCTTGAGTCATATGTGAATTTCCTTGTGTTATACTATCACCTTTTTAAAGGGGGTACCAAAATGATAATTTTTACTGGGAAGAAAACAGTTGATAGCTTGCAGTAAGCCTTTTTGTAGAAGAAAATGATTAT
Source organism: Otolemur garnettii (assembly GCF_000181295.1). Classification (NCBI taxonomy): domain Eukaryota; kingdom Metazoa; phylum Chordata; class Mammalia; order Primates; family Galagidae; genus Otolemur; species Otolemur garnettii. The sequence goes on from NW_003852401.1 coordinate 7,950,077, forward strand.
TGTTTTTCTAACATAGAAGCCATATGCGTTGTTCAGAGACACATTTCAACTCTTGGTGAAACAGCACTTGCTCTCCAGCCTCTGGAGGCACAGTGAGGCACAGAACAGCAGTGTGATTGGGGTTACAGTCACTCTTCTGGTGTCAAAATCTTGTGAAAGACAGAATACCTGCCTCTGTACTAGAGATGATGGTACTAAATCAATTTTTGTGGATCTGCATTTACCTAAGCAGATCCAGCAGGGAACATGGGCTGAGGGCTGCCTAGATGATGAAAAATGAAAGAATTCTAAAAACAAATAAATTTTGGAAATTTTGGGCTAAACTCATATAAACAGTATGCTTATCTTTAATTCTTATATAATATGGTGTGTTTTTAAGTATCTAAGAAGGGGCTATGTTATATATTTTCCACAACGTGCATTGTTCTGGGAATGTATCATATATAGGACGAATGTTTTAAGAAGCACATTTTGGGAGACATTGCTCTACTAAATATTTTAGTATGGATCAAAGTAGATGTTGCTTTGTAAAACTTTATTTCTTTGGGAGAAGCAACTTTTAGCTAAAGAGTTCATGAATAAGGGGCGTGTCTATGTGTCTAATGGAAAAACAGTCTTAAAGTCTCAGTAGGCAGGTGTTTGGCAATGCCTTTAGTGATGTGGCCAGCATGTCTCTATATTGGCAGATGACATGAAGAAGACGTGAATATCCACCAAATGCAACTATTGCCATTTCAGGGCGGGCTGAGTTTTCCTTTATCAGAGTGGCACAGGTAGATGTGTTTTTAATTCTCAAGTGATTACGTAAAAACAAGGCAGAGCCTTGACATCCCAGAAAAAGCAATGCTCATTCTCAGCACAGTAGATCGGGGCAGAATGATTTAGTCAGCACAGGAAAATCAACTGGCTGCAGTGGCTCCTTCCCTCCCTAGGCCTACCCCCCATCCAGGCTCCTTCTGCAGCGCAGTTCCCTCTCTCCCCACATGGGCCTGAGCTGATACAGAACACAGGGTTGGTCATGAGTGTGCTGTAATGCATGCTGCATGCTCTCCACAGATAAATATGCAACTTCCAAGTAAGGGGCGTGCATGTACCCTGCCTACCCTCACCCCACATATGCTAAGAGGACAGGATGTCTTATACGTCAGGGACAAGGCAGTGTCTGCCATTAGACATAAACAGCTGATGACTTGCTCCTTTGTGACCTATGAGATGCAGATGTCACTATGCAAATATTTGGTTATTTATTTTAAAATAGAGGGTGAGGTCATTAGAGCAATGGGTGTGGCAATAAGAGGCCTTAAAATGTGGTTTCTGCTCTTGAATACTCAGATAATATTCATCTTACTATCTATTATGGTCAGGTGACCCTTTGAACTTCAAAAATAATAATTCCAACTACTGCTCTCTCCCTCCCTCCTTCCTCTCACCCTCTCACATCTTTCCTATCTCAATAGTTATTTTTCTTTTCCCATGAAAGATTTCTCTGTGTATAGAGGAGGAAGAGTCTCACATTTTACTATTAACTTAGTCTCTCCAGCAGGTATATTTCCTATCTTTTTGATTAAGCTAAAGCCAGGTTTTATTTTCTAGTTCAAAATTAGAGCTTAAAAATTATAAGACACTGACATTTAAGAAACTCAAATGCAAGCAGGTGACTTATCTGGAGGCTGTGGGAGAAGGGATTGTGTCTCTTGGAGCTGGTTCATGATCTTTGCCAAGCGCCCATAGCAGTTATTGTAGCTTTCCCTATGGTCTAGACTCAGTGCTATTTGTCTCTGCCATGTCTACCTTGCTCTCCAATGAAACTGGGTAAACATTTGAAGGACAGAGAATCTGTATGCTGCATATTGGGACCTAACACAGAAACACTCCAGAAGTACCAGTTAGGTCTCTGATTCTTCCCTGTAGAAATTATAGGGCAGTCTGTATCCAACTCGCTTAGGTCAAATCCTGTCTGGGCTACTTACTAGCTTTATATCAGCCATGCGGGAAGAAAGTCAATTAAGCTCTTTATTTCTCAGTTTCCTAATCTATACATTGGAGAATTGTGAACAAAGTCCATGTAATATGCTTAGTACAATTCTAGCATCTAGTAGCACTTCATAAATATTAACTATCATTAATATAAGGTTAAATAATAACATTCACTAAGTGCCAACCACTTTCATGCACACTGGTTCAAAATATTTTCAAATAGAAATCATCACACCCATTTTACAGCTAAGAAAATAGCAAATCAGAAGAATGTAGCTTTTTAGTCCCAGATCAATCACACAGTGAGCAGCAGGATGGGATTCCAGCCTAGGTCTGCCTAGCCCCAAAGACTGAAGTCTCTGCACCTCTCCATTGCATTCAGGCTGTCAGGATCCCGAACTGGAAACTGGGGTTGTCAAATTTTCCACCAGTGACCAGAATGAAGAGGTAGAAAAAATTCCCCTTCTAGATGTCATATTCTCAGCCATGGGTATTGACTGCTGTTTGTACCTCCTGGGTCTCCCTGATGAACACTCTGTGACTCTCGCTTGGGAAGACTTTAGGGCAGTGGACAGGAGGTCAGCCTTGTAATTCTGTGACTGCTTGCTCACTCAGTGTTTACAGAGAAGCCACGATGACAGCTGGGATCCTTTCCATGATGAGTAATTGCCCTGTCACACAAATCTATTTAGACCACATCCTTCTGGGGGTACAACCACCAGTTGATTTAAGATGCAAACCTTTTGTAGCTCATTGCCAGAAAAATGAAATATAAGGTTTACTCAGACTTTTCTTTGTTGAAGTATTTATTATAAATCACCAGTTACTGTGGGCTGCTACCCATATATCAAGCAATTCCTATCCAGCTCTGGGTGCTGAAAGAATTCTCTATGCTCTTCTATAAAATATACCATTTGTCCAAGAACATAATTACTGTATACCTTTTAAAAACCCCAAGCTCATATATTTGCATGGAGAAACTCAGGCTCAAGGACACCCAATTAGCTGGTAACAGTCAATGTGGTTTTTAATGCAGAAACCACAAGTCTTTGGGGATGTTTGTGAACATGGATAATAAATGCCTCACCTACTATTCAGGCTTGTAGCCAGAGAGGGGAAGGAGAGAACGGGCAAGGCAGAGAGCATCTCCCTACTCCAAGCCTTTCACTAAACACTAAATATATAACTCCTTTAATTATCCCAACAACCCCAATGGGTGGATAAACTGGGGCTTGGCACCTCACACCATGAAGCAGTGGAACCACAATTCATATAGAAAATAATTGACTTTCCAAAGTCTCTCTGTTAGATCACCACACATAAAGAGACTTACAGCCTTGGCTAGCTTATTTCTGGCTTCTGATGGTATGATTCTTCTGTGGGTGGCTTTATAACAAATAGGATGGCTGAGGTCCCAATCACCAGGGCTGCCGTTGAACATGAAGGAGGAAAGCTGCTATGTATAGCAAGTGTTTTTATCTCGCCACCTACAAAGATCAAGCATATAAAATCTGAATTCCCTCCAAGGGTGGGAGAAGAAGTGAGGTTCCATTTCCCCTGACCATTCTGTCCAGAGCACACAGCAATATGGACAGACAATTAGTATGAAGGGATTTGAGCAAAACACCAAATCTGATTGATGCTGAAAGCACACCCATGTGGGAGCACACAAAGGGATGGAGAAGAGGGGTGGTCATATGAAGCGGGGCCTACTTAAAAATTCTAATCCTCATAAGCTTCTGAGGAAGCTGCTCTTTTCACTTGGTAGGTTTTTAATATTTATTGCTGAGGGCTGTTTTAATCCTAATGAAAATGGCATGTCCACAAGAAAAAATATGCTGTAGCTAGCATGAACAAATGTGGCCTAGTATTTAAAATCTCTCCCAAGGCTCCTAGAAGGTAGAGGTGACCCGGAAGTGAATCACAGAATGGCAGGAAGCACTACCACCAGGAGGAAGTTAAGCTCAAAAAGAGGTATCTGTGGGCTAATACCTAATTTGGGAGTTACTCCCTAATAGAAGAACCAAGACTTTTGGCGGAAAAGCAGTCAGTAAAGCTCACAGGTGAAGAGGGACAGACTCAGAATTCATCTGCCAGGGTTCATCCCAGCTCTGCCATCGCTAAGTCTCTATCTCCTCATCTCAGAAATGGAGATAAAGATAATTACAGATTTTGTTGTGTCATTGTGGAGATCAGTTGAGGCAATGAATGTAAATCACTTAGCATAGACTCTGGCAAAAAGTATGTGCTAAGTAGTGAGAGATGCATTATTATCACTATAATTTTTATTATGGTATGGCTTATCCCCAATGTTACTAGCTTTTTTGCCAAATAATGAGGATGCCAGATATAAACTAAGGGATAGTAACTAGGAGGGCCTGTTGGAAGGAGTCAGAGAAAATTAATACTGACTCTTCTATTGATAAAATTGTGATTCAAATCTGGCTCAAGTTGGGAAGGAAAAATGAGAGCTTCTCCCTTGTGGTGAGGGACAGAGACAAATTATTTATAACTATTTATCCAAATAGTGTCTCCATTGGCAAAAAAAATGTGTTGCTTGATTCCATCCATGTCATCATATAGGATCTAAACAGACCTGACCTTATGTGGAATTGTGAAGACTGGAAGTTTGTCTGCCAGGCCCCCAGCTGCTGGTGTATGTCTGTTCATTTTCATCAATGAAATAATTTCTAACCACTCATACATTCTCTGTCAGTGCCTCTCCCTGGCAATAGTGAGTGGGATTTCCTTTCTTCTCATTAGGTGAGTTTTAACCTGGGCAAGTGCAGAATGATCCTGACCCCTTTCTCTGGTCCTCTCAGGCTCACAGATGGGGAAACTCAGATTCCTCAATAAGAATATCTGAGGAGGATAAAAGGAATCACAACCTGAGCTAGGATGGTACCCGCACTCCCATTTGAAAGTCAAAATGAAAACAGTATCAAATTATAAAATAAACTTAAAGGGACGTGAAGATTAAATGTATTCTGGAGTTACTGTATCTTCTTTAATTTATTCTCTCCCTGTGTGCCCTACTTTGTTTGTGGTACCCTAAAGTCATGCCTTGTCTGGCTATTGAGAATCTAATACCAAGATCAGATTACAAAAATTATTAAGAAGAAAAAGTAAAATTTAGAAGACTAAAATCTAGATATTTCTTCCAGTCTTGAGGAAAATGTCTTACTCTCCCTCTGGTAATTATTTTCAAAGATCACACCCAGCTCAGCATGTTGTTTGCTTTTAGGCATCTGACACCATCTTCTGTCTGTACCAATAGTCTACTAACTGGTTGTCTCCCTCTCTCTCTTGCTTTGTTCTCTTTTTTCCTCATTCCCCATCCTGGTACCATAGAGGACTTTCTAAAATTCAAATCAAACGATAGCATTGTTTAGTTTAATACCTTCTCATGCCTAGGACTGTATTCTCAAAGCATGGAAGGGTACCTCTTGGGGTAAGTAGTTACTCAATCACAGAGTGTGTGAAGGCATAGAATAATCATGATGGATCTTCTGTAAAGGAAAGGATGATAAATGTAAAAGAGTTTTATGTTAATAAACATGTATATTCTAAGGAGTAGAACACATTATTTGCTTGGATGTTAAGGACTAAACATGAGATCCCAAAGGAATTTCACACTTACAGTCACTGACTCCTGACCATGGCCCCAGAGCTTGTGGAGATGTGCAATCACTCTCCTAAGACTTAAGAATGAAAAGTTAGTGAAACGCTGCCCTGAAGGGTAAAATCAAACTCTTTGATGTAAACAAAATCTAGAGCCAGCCTTTTCTTCCAGCCTCATATTTCTTCCCCAACTCCACCCTGTCCAACACTCCATGCAACTTGCAGTTCGTAGACAATGTCAGTTACAAGCATCTATGCTAATTCTCCTCTTTCAGCTTTGGCATGTGTCTTCTTAAATTTGGGCAGTGGTGGTTCTCTTTCAACTTTTTCTTTGCCCAAAGAAGCCCATCCAACTTTCTCCTCAGATGGCTCTAAAGATTAGTTCAGGAGTACACATGTGCCTTCTCCAAAATGGGGAGAGACCTATGCCAGGCTGCCTTGACTAAGCACTTAGTCCCTCAAGTCCTGAACATTAGGAAATGATGAGTGATTGAATATTGGGTGCTAGGGCTGCACTGCCTAGGTTTACATATGGGTTCCCCAGCTTATCAACTGGGTGATCTTGGAATAACTGATTAACTGTTCTGTACCTCAAATTCCTCTTGTATTTAATGGAGATTATAGCAGGATAATAATTTTGTAAAGAAGATCAAAGAGTTCAAGTGCTTCAAAGAGTAGCTGGCATCTGAATGAACATTATTAGCTGTTGCCATTCTTATCTACTCCTGGCCACTGGGAAGGAATTTGCTCAAAATATCTAGTGACCTGAGGAAAGACCCTGGTCCCCAGGCATTTTTAAATGGTGTCATCACAGCGTTGGTTTTGTGGTTCAAAAGATAAGGATACTTTGGAAAGAAAGCCCAGGCCAGGGCATTCTACAGCACCCACTCAAATCCTGTACCCTCCCTTTACCTCTGTAGCATACATGAGACTGAACAAGGACCATATTCCTGAAATACAGGTCAAGAAGAAAGTTTAATGTTAAATTGAATAAGATTATGATGTTTTCCTTGAGATATAATTCACATACAAATTATGGTTTTAAGTCTAAGAGGTATGCATGGAAGAAAGAGGAAAAATGGAGCTAATATTTGTTGCAAGTTTCCATGCTAGTTTTTAATCTTCAATCCCCATAATAGTCCTATTAAAGGAAATCATTATCCTTCTATGGAGAAAAGCAAAACCCCAGAGGCCTGAGATGTTAGATCACACAGGGGTTAAGTCCCCTCCCCCTCCCCCAACTTAAATCATCATGGCATTTCCTTCTGCTGAAATTCAATATCTGTGGCATTTTAAGGCAAAAGATATTATTTTAGTTACTCTTAATTAATGAAATATACATTCTCTGGAAAATGACTCCTCAGATCCCTCCCTTCTATGCAAACTGATAGGGACTCCTAATTCAAGTGTGTCTATCTGTGCCCGGTGTGCTCAGACTTCACAACTCACAGCAAACTTTAGTGCGGGTGCAAACTAAAGAAAGTGTTCAGGACATGGAGAGCTCCTGCGGCTCCATGTGCGAAGCCACAGCATCTGCAGGGAGCAGATGGCAGCCAGTGTCTCATCCTCACACAGGCAGAGGCCCTCAGAGGTCCCTGAAAAGCCACTCAGCTCTCCCTGTGGGAATTCCATTACAGCACGCCAAGTCCCACCTCTCAACCTGACAGTGTGAAGCAAAGCTTAAACAGGCCAAGGGTCTGGTCATCAATTCCTCCTGGGCATTATTTGTTAATCTACGATGAATAAGCCAAGATGAAAATACTTAGCAGCTGCTGGACCCACAGGTATCCAGACCACTGGGGCACAAACCAGTTGGCCACGTACTAGCCAGGAATTTGTATGACTCAGAGTGGAGGGTGAGAGCTTGGTCAGGACTCTAACCCACAAAATTTATTGGGTGGCTGGGTTATTATCCTGGTTATTCATGCCTAGGCTGTCTTTGCATAGTCTTTCGCCAATGGTCACAGTTTGTTACTGCCTTTTAACGTAGCAGTTGGCAGCAGAAGACTCATGTTTTGAAATAACGAGGAATCACAATGTCTTTCCCTGCGGAGGAGGTTGCCTTCACTCCTCCTCCTGTGTTCTTTCCCATGAGTAGCAGGTGTAGTGGGCTGCTCCAGTGGGAAAAGAAGCTCACCTGGAGCCTGGCAGGTCTCGGTTCTTCTCCCAGCTCTGCCACCTGCCAGCTGTGTGAACTTCTGCAATCTACTTGGCCTCTCTTCACCTCAGTTTCCTATGCACTGGGCTGCTGTGGAGATTAATTACTAATGAATGAAATAATGATGGAAGGATGCCCAGCAACAGTGAGAGCTCAGTAACTGTGTTTTTCTTTTTTTCGCTTCTTGAGTTTAGAACTGATGGCTTTCACCATGGCATTAATGACTGTGCTTTATCAACCCCTAAGCATTAAGTCCAAGGCTCTGTTACTAGTGGGAATGGGGGATATTAAGGTAATATTCTGGAGGAGCTAACAGCTTTCTGGGAGAGAAGACACAGAGACTAGGACAGTCCTGCAAAATGCTCAGTTACCTCCTGCACACCCTTGGCCCGGGGTGGGGAGAAATCTGCGTGGGCTCTGCTCGTCAGGCTCAGCTTCACAGAGTGGGTGATGTGGAATGAAGAGTGAATGTGTACACTGCCCTGAGATAGCAGCAGGTACTCTAGAAATGTTAGCTGTATTGAAGATTGCACATATTTAATGTGTGGGATGAATAACTTTCCAGTTTACGATATAAGCCAGTGATTTTCAACTGGTGCACCATGAGAGGATCTTGGGTATCCTGTAAAATAAAAATTGAAGGTCATTAATTTAATTTTTCCAAAAGAAGTTCAAAGCACAGTAAGTATATATATATTTTTTTTTACTTTTTTTGATCAAAATAATATAAGTGGGCCACAGAAGTTTAACTACATATAGGTTCAAGTGAAACATGAGATTAACAACAGGTCGAAAAACACTGATAAAAGCTGTTCAGGGGAAAAGCACTTGTCCACAAATTCTTATCGAATAAATTTCAAGAAGGACAAAAACAAAATTTTTAAATAGCTGTGAATTTATTTTCATGCAGTTTTGAAAAAAAATGTAACTAGCTGTCAATTCTATGAGTTTATATATTTTATTCTTTAAGGGAAAAGCTAAAGTTTTAAAAGTGTATTGATTTTTAAAATACATTAAATAAATACTAAGAAAGGGGGAATGTGGACATGGGCCATGTGAATGAAGTCTGGGAAATTTCTCTGGAAGTGCTATGATCCATTTCTGGATCTTGTGATGAAAGGAATCACTCTGCTGTGTGCAGCTGTACGATCTTGGGCACTGCTTTCATCTTTCTATGCCTCACTTCCCTCGTTCATTAGGCATGGTTAATTATGATGCTACCTTTGGCGTTGAAGGTTTAATGTCTACATAGCATTTAGAACACTGCTTGGTGTGTGTTAAGGTTCAATTAGAATAAGAATTTAAAAAAATGAGGTGGACATCAGTGCACTAGATGTTCTGGTAGGTCAATGATAGCAGAGTTAACCTGCCCCACACTGATGAAAAATGATAGGTCAACAGATGGCCCTGTGGTTCCCGGGATGGGATTCCCAGCTGTGACATTCAAACTCTTGTGGGTTATTTAAGGTCACGAGTACATTTATAGTATGACCAGATAAACCACACACTTGGGCAGCTGGGAGCATCTTCCTGCCAACGTACAAAGAGCTGATGTGTTGCAAGGAAACAACAGCAAGGATGGTTTTTCCCATGGCCCATGGAAGAACTCGATCGGCTGAGATGAATTTACTCGGAACTTCTGAATCTCTACTCCAGTGAAGTCCTAGACGCTTCCTGATTCTTTCAGGGTATATGAAACAATTAACCAGTTCTTGTCTCCGGTCTTTTATTAGGTTAATGAACATTTTATTCCAATGGTCTCAAAGGCTAGCCAATTTGAATCGAATGATACAGTTTACATAACCTCTTGGTTCCACCCAGAGGTAGATATATTTTAATTCTCACCTACTTTGCACTTCCAAGCCATCAGTTTCAGAATTTTTTAAAAGATGTTTATTCGGCCACACATATCACGTGAGCAAACACTGTGGAAAACCTGATCAAAGATATTTTAGAGAAAATAATCCCCTCTCTCTCCAGACTGTCCCTCTTGAGGCCCAGACCCCATTATTACCAGTGTACATGGAGTTGTTCTCTTAGACGTTCTCAATACACAATAGCTTTTAAAAATGTTGAGAAGTCCTGGACCAAACAATTCAGTTTAACCCCGTCATGTATAATGGTAGGTCTCTTTTTAAAGTGCTAACATTAATATTTCTGATTCCTAGAAAACAGACTAAAACATGCTATCCCAGCTTTGGTGGCTGCCAACACCGTCCAGTCATTCATCAGTCTGAAAACTTGGGTGACTTACTCTGCTTCACTTTTTCCTTGGCAGCCAGTCCCCAAGTGCTGTTGCTCCTACCTTGCAAATGTCTCTAGGGTCCCTCTCCTCCTCTCCATCCTTTCTGCCAAAGCCTTCAAGTCCTGTTCATGTTTATTTTTCATATCTAAACTATTTTCCCTTCTCTCAACCTCTCTCCTTTATAATTCATCATTCAGCGTGTGTGATGGCTCACACATGTGATCCTAGCATTCTGGGGGGCCAAGGAAGGTAGATCGCCGGAGCTCAGGAGTTCAAGACCAGCCTGAGGAAGAAAAGACTCTGTTTCTACTAAAAACAGGGAAAAAGAAAACTAGCCAGGCCTCATAGTGGGTGCCTGTAGTCCCAACTATTTCAGAGGCTGAAGCAAGAGTATTGCTTGAGCTCAAGAATTTGAGGTTGCTGTGAGCTATGACACCACAGTACTCTATCCAGGGTGACAGAGTAAGGCTCTGTCTCAAAAAGATAACAATAAAAATAAATAACTCTCATTGTATTACTTTGTCACGTAAAACCTCGCCCTGGGTCCCCATTGCCCACACAACAAAGCCAAAATTATTATCATAGGCACTAATTCTCAGGCAGAGAATAGGGTAGTAGTTACAAGGATCACATTTGGAATTAAATACAGCAGTCCCTTCTTATCTATAAGGGATATGTCCCAAGACCCCTACTGGGTGCCTGAAACCATGGAAAATACTGAACCCTATACGGTCTCTGTTTTTTGATCTGATAAGCTGGTGGCTACTAAGTGACTAACAGGCAGGTAGGATATATTTCATGGATTTGCTAGACAGAGGGATGATTCATGTCCTGGGTGGGATAGAGTTGGCCAGCCCAAGATTTTGTCATGCTGCTCAGAATGGCATGTAATTCATAACTGGTGAACTGTTTATTTCTGGAATAGTTAATAGTTTTAGACTCAATTGACCATGAATAAGTGAAACCATGGAAAGCAAAACTGTGGAGAAGGGAGTGCTATTACTGTCTTAGAAAGGCCTTAGACATTTATTTAATGTTCCTAAGGCTTAGTTTCCTTATCTATAAAGTGCACTTACTTATATGACAGATTGTACAGGCTTGTGATAAGGATGCATGAGATAATACATGTATAACGAAACACATAAAATATTGAAAATGTTTATAATTTTAACCATTTTTTTAGTCTTATCCACGACTCTGAAGAACTGAGCCCTAGCACCTTAGTCTTCTCATTGCTCAGCCTTCCCCCAGCCACCTGTGTTTCAGCCACAGCAAACTTTAACCGTTTTTGACAAGCCTGGTCTTTGCCTGTCTCTATGATCTGTCTGTCCCCTTTGTGCACAGTACTAGTCTCCTCTCCTGCAGTGGAAATACCCTCACTCCAGGAGCCCCCTATGAAGGGTGAAAGAAATAACTGTTATAAAACCTGCCTACTTTTCTGTGTGGGAAAGTCTTGAAGGATTAGAATGCCTATTTAGAAGTAGGTTGATATGTAAGCCTAGTGACTTAACATGTGTGATTGTCTAGGTTCCTTCATGAGCAGGAGAAGGAGATTCTTCCTAGTCGACAGGGACATCAAATATTAAAAGCAGTAAAGGGGGGCTGAGCACAGTGGTTCATGCCTGTAATCCTAATTTTGGAAGGCTGAGGCAGGTAGATTGCCTGAGCTCAGGTTTTGAGGCCAGCCTGAGCAAGAGTGAGACCCCATCTCTAAAAATAGCTAGGCATTGTGGCAGGCACCTATAGTCCCAGCTACTTGGGAAGCTGAGACAAGAGGATCACTTGAGCCCAAGAGTTTAAGTTTGCTATGAGATGTGACACCATGGCACTCTACCCAGGGTGAGAGTGAGACTCTGTCTCAAAAAATAAAACGATGAAATAAAATAAAAAGCAGCAAAGGAAAGGACTATAAAAGACAACATGCTAAGAAGCAAAAGCTAAGGAACAGGGAGGACCAGGACAGTGGCAGAACATGCAAGCATAGCCTGTAAGGACGGTGGAGACTTAACATCCCTTTATGATGAAAATATTTCAGATTGTATATAGAACCAGCACACTGCACTCCATGACTGCATTAATGTACACAGCTATGATTTAATAATAAAGAAAAATCCCTTTAACCACTTACATACAAGGACAGACTGGGCTAGATGCAACAATTGCCATTCTTTGTGATGACTCCAAAATCATCAAAAGTTATTAATAGCAACAATCACACATCCATCTGTCTATAAAGTGCTTATGATATGCCAACATTAAGCTAAGTGTTTTTTATGTTAAGAGTTTTTGACTTACTGGCATTGTAAATAGTATTATCACCCCCTCCCATTTTACAAATGATAAAAATGAGGTTTAGAGATATTAAGAGACTCTTTTTAGGTAATCAGTTAGAGAATGGCAGAGTTCTGTTAATTCTAGAGCTCAGGGTCTCAACTATTTATATTATTGTCTTTTTATAAAGTTATTGTGGTTGATAAATTCTACTTAAACAGGTATGAGGAATATTGGCACAGAATATTTATAATGATTAATATGTATAATTAAAATATATTCTGTTAAAATGTCTTATATGGCACTGTTTACATTTTTAAAATGTTGCCGTGTCAGCAAACTTCAGAATTCATTAAAGGAGGACCTCCAATATTTCTCTGCTGCTGGACAAATGACTCTTCAGGCAGATGACTTTAGGAAAATTAGCTCCTCCGAAGGAAATCAAATGGCTGTGAACACCACTGTGCTGCATAAGCCTATTGTGAAAATTAACATTTTAACCAAAATATTACATTTTATGTCTGCATAGGAGATTTTCCTTAGATCTGGGGTCAAAAGCCGTGTTTGATTTGAAATGAGTGGCTTCGTGTTCTTCTGATCTTGGTTTTGTTTTGGAGTCAGATACGTGTGTGTCAACTTGTTTCTCCCCTGCCTGTCTAGGTTCTTCCATAAAAGCAGAATCACCTCGGTGGGGGACACTGCCTCTGCCTTTCCCTTAAGCTTGTCCTTAGGGTGTCACCTTTTAAAGCCAGCTCTTGTCTCTCTTTCTATTCAAGCCAGATCCTCCCTCCCTTGTCTAATTCTTAGCCAAGCATAGCAAGGCCAGCTGGTGAAAGCCTTGTGAAAAACAATGGCACCAGACCCTGCTTAATGGAACGCTGCTTGTGCCAGTTGAAGCTTCCTGGATCGGAACAGCTGATTTTGAGTTGTGGCCCATCCTCTGACCCATATTGAAGGGCTGTGTTCAGTGGGGATTAAAAGACTTGTGAACCGGAGTAAGAAGAGGTAGAAGAAAGAGGTCATTGTGGGTCTACAGGGAATCAATATTGTCTCTTTGAAAAAGCCTGTGTCTGTTCCCAGAGTGACCATCTGGGGCTGCATGGCTCAAAATCAGCTACAAAAGAGGAAAGAGAATTAAATTGGGTCGGGAGAACTTTGCAAGGGCAGGTTTGTAAGGTAGCTTTCCTAGGAAGACTAAGGAGGAGCCAAAGAAGTTTCAGAGAGAAGGGTATTTAAGAAGAGCAGGGGGAAAACCTTGGATTCTTCTGTATACCTGTGGTTCATCCGTCTCTGCTCATGGCCCTACCAAATGGTTTCCAGATGTGAATAAAGAACCATTTCTATAGAACTCATAATTTCTTCCTCAATTCTTGAATGCCTTCAGCATTCAAGTGCTTTGGCAAAAACACTTTTACAAAAGTGTTTTTGTTTTCAATGAAATTGACATTTTCAGTAGATTCTAAACTTTAAGCTTGTAGGGCAGGAACGCAATGTGAGGAGTGGTGAAAATTTAGAGAAGTGGTGTCGCTGTCTCAGTGCCCCCACAGCAAAGGAAGGCATTTTCCTCTGCTTGAGGATTCACGGATTCACGTTTCTAGGGGGAGAGCGGTAACCACATGAAGAGGACAGAAGAGCAAAAGTGTCTCAGAGAAACAGGATAGGGATGCGAGGCACTGAAGGATTCTCAAGCTAAAGCTCTGTTTGTTCAGACCACAGACTTTATTCTGGCTTTAAGATCCCAAAAAACCCTGCTCTAGCTAATTTTCTGGAATTGGAGGGGCTTTTAGGAAAATAGATACAATTCCCCAGGAGGGCAACCAACCAAATGGTGCTGTCAGTGGTGACAGGAAACTGGGTGAATGTGGTGCTTATGCTGCTGGACCAAGGAGTCCATCCACCTGTCACCCAAGCCAATCAACGGAGAAGCTGATGACAGATCAACAGTTTCACTTTCATCTGCAGAAAAGCCAGCAATTCCAGAGAGCAGCCAGGATATCCCCCTAAAGAATTGTTCTGCCCTCCTCTTTCCCTTCGTTACTTTTTATTCTCACAGTAAAAGTAAACAGCAGCAATGTTACTACTAATCATCATAGTAAACCTCAAACAAATCCCCCCTTATAGGTTGCAAAGTTACACAGTATCTTCCTATCTTAAAGTGGTTCTATCTTCAAAGCTCTTTTACTCTACACTAAATTTATAGTCAACACTTTGCTGGGTGCACAGAGTGCGCTGGGTCCTTGACGGGTAGGTACCATGGAGTCCACTTCTCCAACTTATCCATGACAGTGGGCCTTGGAAGTGAATAAACAATCTCTAGTGTCAGTACATAGGCTCCTCCCACCTTGCCAGGGCCTGACCAGCAGTACCCAGCATAAAATGGCCATTCAGGTTAACAGTGGCTGCTAACACTTAAGCCAGAGTGTGAGAATTTGAGCACTAGATAGATTCTGGCTGTGGGATGCATTTGCTATGGCTCCCATGATGAATCCTTAATATTATAGTATAATCCTCAATCTTCACTAATCAATAAAAATGATGAGCATTTTTTCAGATGTCTATAAGTTGTGTGCCTATCTTCTTCAGAGAAGTTTCTCTTCAAGTCCCTTGCCCACACTGAGATGGGATCACTTGTTCTTTTCTTGCTAATACACTTGAGTTCTCCATGGATTCTGGTTGTTAAACCTTTGTCGGAGACATAACCTGCAATTATCTTCTCCCATTCTGAGGGCTGTCTGCTTGCTTTACTTACTGTGTTCTTGGCTGTGCAGAAGCTTTTTAGTTTGATTAGATCCCAGTAATGTATTTTTGGTGTTGCTTTAATTGCCCAAGGGGTCCTCCTCATAAAATATTCTCCCAGGCTGATTTCTTCAAGTGTTTTCCCTGGACTTTCTTCTAGTATTTTTATAGTTTCATGTCTTAAGTTCACTCTTTGCAGATGATATTATTGTATATCTGGAAAACCCCAGGGATTCAACTACAAAACTCCTAGAAGTGATCAAGGACTACAGCAGCGTCTCAGGTTACAAAATCAATACTCACAAATCTGTAGCCTTCATATATACCAACAATAAACAAGCTGAAAAAACAGTCAAGGACTCTGTTCTTTTTACAGTAGTGCCAAAGAAGATGAAATATTTGGGAGTTTACCTAACAAAGGATGTGTAAGAACTCTATAAAGAGAACTGTGAAACTCTGAGAAAAGAAATAGTTGAAGATGTTAACAAATGGAAAAACATACCATGCTCATGGCTGGGAAGAATCAACATTGTTAAAATGTCCATACTACCCAAAGCAATGTATAATTTTAATGCAATCCCTGTTAAAGCAGATTGGTAATTGCCAGGGGAAGGGGAAAGTAGGAAGTAACCACTTACTGGGTAGAAGTATACTTTTAGGATGAAAAACATTTCAGAAGTAGAAGAGGTGGTTGCAAAATATTGTGATTGTACTAAACACCACTGAAATGTTCACTTTAAAACAGTTAATATCTTTTATCCAGTGAGAGTCTATCTTTGTTAATGGTGAAAGGTGTGGGTCCAGTTTCAGTCTTCTACAGGTTGCCAGCCAGTTCACCCAGCACCATTTGTTAAATAGGGAATCTTTTCCCCAGTGAATGTTTTTGTTTGGGTTATCCAAGATCAAATGACAGTAAGTAGCTGGATTCATCTCTTGGTTCTCTAGTCTGTTCCATACATCTACCTTTTTGTTTTTGTGCCAGTACCACGTTGTTTTGATCACTATTGATTTATAGTATAGTCTGAGGTCTGGTAGCATTATTCCTCCTGATTTGTTTTTATTTCTGAGTAATGTCTTAGCTACTCAAGTTTTTTTCTGGTTCCATATAAAACAAAGTATTATTTTTTTCCTGGTCTTTAAAGTGTGACACTGGTGCTTTGATAGGGACTTGATTAAAATTGTATATTGCTTTGGGTATTATGGACATTTTAATAATGTTGATTCTTCCCAGCCATGAGCATGGTATGTTTTTCCATTTGTTAACATCTTCAACTATTTCTTTTGGGACAATGAGCATTTTTTTTTCATATGTTCGTTAGCCATTCATCTGTCTTTACAGAAGGTTCCATTCATCTCTATTGCCCAGCAATGTATGGGATTGTTAGGTCTTTTTTTGTTGATTAATTTAAGTTCTCTATAGATCCTAGTTATCAAGCTTTTGTCTGATTCATAATGTGCAAATATCTTTTCCCATTCTAAAGGTTGTCTATTTGCTTTGGTGGTTGTTTCCTCAGCTGTTACAGGAGCTTTTCAGTTCAATTAAGTCCCATTTATTTTTTTTGTTGTTGCAATTGCCATAGAAGTCTTCATAAAATTTTTCCCCAGGCCGATATCTATAAGTGTTTTACCCCACACTTTTGTTGAGGATTTTTATTGTTTCATGCTTTAGATTTAAATATATTATCCATCTTGAATTAATTTTTATAAGTGGTGAGAGGCACAGGTCCAGTTTCAGTCTTTTACATGTGGATATCCAGTTCTCCCAACACCTTCTATTGAATAGGGATTCTTTTCTCCCATGTATGTTCTTATTTGGTTTATCAAATATCAGGCAGCTATAACACAAAAGTTTTTAATTTTGATGAAGTTCTATGTGTAACTTTTTCTTTTGTTGATTATGCTTTTGGTATCATATCCACAAACTCATCACCCAACCCAAAGTTATGAAGATACACCCTTTTCCCCGAAAAGAATTTTATAGTTTTAGCTTTTGTGTTAAATCATTGATCATGTTTTTACTTCTTAAAATTTATTTTTAAAAAAGCTCACTTGATTCTTGTCATAGTCAATAATCTCTATGATCCTAGCTCCTGGCAAGTATTAATTTGTTTTATGCAATGCAACTTTGTTTTTTCTAGAATTTAATGTAAATGAAGTTATGTAGAATATAATGTTTGTGTCTGGCTCTTTCACTTATAATAACACTTTTGAGATTCACATTAAGTTGTTGTGTGTTCTTTCTTGTTTATGAATAGTACTCCCATTTTATGCAACAATTTATTTATCCAATTACTGGTCGATGGACTTTTACTTCTAGTGTTTGGCTATCGTGAATGAAGCTGCTATGCACACTTCATATCAAGTCTCTTTATGTACATATGTTTTTATTTCCCTTGGATAAATTCCCAGGAGTGGGATTGATGAGTCATATGGTAAATGTATTTAACTCCATAAAAACTGCTAAACTCTTTTCCAAAGTGAGTGTATATTTTCAGTTCTGATTAGCAATGTTTGCGATTTTTAGATGATCCAAGTCCTCAACAACACTTGTTATTGTCAGTCTTTTATCTAATAGTGTGCAATGATGTTATATATAATCTTTTTATTAGACTTTTTTCTTAGAGCACTTTTAGGTTAACAGGAAAATTTCACAGAAAGTACAGGGAGTTACCATATGCTTCTTTCTCCCTGCCTCATAAATATTGCATATGGTACAGGTAGGGATCCAACTTCATTATTTTGCATGTGGATATCTAGTTGTCTCAGAACCATTTCTTAAAAAGACTGGTCTTTCTCCCATTGAATAGCTTTAGCATCTTTGTCAAAAATAAATTGGCTATGCATGTTTGGGTTTCATTCTAGACTTTCCAATTCTATTTCACTGGTCTATATGTATCCTATATCAGTACCATGCTGTTTTGATTACTGTAGCTTTATAGTAAGTTTTGAAATCAGGAAATATAAGTCCTCCAATGTTGTTGGTTTTTAAAATATTGTTCTGGCTAATTAGTGCTTCTTGCAACTCTATGTGAATTTGAAAATCAACTTTTTCATTTCTTGGGAAAATGTTGTTAGAGTTTTGATACTGATTTCACTGAATATGTAGATTCCTTTGGGTAGTATTTCCATCTTAACAGTAGAGATGTTTCTTGACTTATAATGAGTTATAATGAGAATTATTGGGATTAATTTTTCTTGAAATGTTTTATAGAATTCACTAGTTCACTTAGCCAAGGCCAATCACATCATAACTACTTTTATTCACTCATTAAACTCATCACCTTCCAATCTGTTTTCCCTGTTATAGTGATCTTCTAAACTCAAGTCACACCACTGCAATAAATGTTTTGGTTGTTCCCAGTTATCTGTGAGGTAAGGTTCAAACTCCTGTTTATGATGTTTAAGGCCCTTCATGAACTGACTCTATTTGCCTTTCAGGTTCATCTGCTGCTGTTTTGTTTGTTTGTTTTTCAGACAGTCACTCTAGCTAGAGTGCAGAGTGTCATAGCTCAAAGCAACCTCAAACTCCTGGGCTCAATCAGTCCTCTTGCCTCAGCCTCCCAAGTAACTGGGACTACAGGTGCACACCACTATGCCTGGCTAATTTTTCAATTTTTTTGTAGAAACAGGGTCTTTTCTCTTGCTCAGACTGGTCTTGAACTACTAAGCACAAGAAATCCACCTGGCTCAGCCTCCCAAAGTGATAGGATTATGGGCATGAGTGATGGTGCCCAGCCAAACTACTGCCGTTTTAGATACCCACCAACCTCCTTGCTCCTCCTCTCTGACCAAACACGCAAACCATGCACATACTTATATTTTGAGCCATAATCCAATATGAGTCAAGCTCATACTTATGTTTTGAGCCATAATCCAATGTGAATCAAGCTCATACTTATGTTTTGAACCATAATCCAATGTGAATCAAGCTCTTTCAGCCTTTGTGTCATTGTACATTCTATTTCCTACTTAGTGTGCCATTGCCTATCTCATATAGCTGACAAACACTCCTCATCCCTAACACTAATTCAAGCATCACGTCCTTTCTGAAGTCTTCCCAGACACCTTCCTTCCTCTAGCCAGAGTAAAATACTTCTGTGCTATTCTTTCATTGAAATCTCTTCAGCTACCTATTGCTACCTTTTTCTACTGGTCTGGATGATGTAATAGATATTTTAAAAATACTCCTTCCCTCCTCCCTCCCCCCTCCTCCATTGATATTAGGCTTTAATGTATGACTGGTTTAGCCTCCTAGTGGGTAGGTAAATTAGCCTTCTCTTCCCCATGACACTGGGCTTGCTCAAATGACTTGTTGTAGGTAGGCAATGGGATATTAGCAGATCTCATGCAAATAAATACTTAAAATGTGCACATGCAGTTGGATTGCCACTGGCTTATTAAAAACTTTTGTGGGTTGCCACTGCCCCTTTAGCTTGAGCCCCAGAATAAACATACATGGAGCTGACCAAACCCAACTTAGTGAGAAGCCATTTGCAGCCAGTGACACCGGCTTGAAGCAAAGTTACCCTGTGAAGCCAAGCCTCGATCATCCTACCCATGATTACATTGGGATTGTTTGTTATATAGCATTAATGTGGCAATAGTTTATCGATACAGTAGATTTTTTAAATATAATTTTTGTTTTTAGAGATTTCAAAAATATGAAAACATACCAAAAATGCGATAGCAAATATTCCATGTACCAACACACAGAATTGAACATTCATCATATTTGCTTAAGATTCTTTATTTCTTTTATAAAGGAAATGAAATACTACAGATAGTTTCTGTAATATTATTAGTAGAACTTTGAAGTTGGAGATTCTAGATTCTATTTTGTTCTTTGTATTCCAGTGGCTGGAAAAATACTTGACACATACTAAATGCCCAATTAAGTGCTTTTGGAAAGAATGAATGAATAATGAATGAATGTAATCAGGGCTAACCAGCAGCATAATCATAAGGGTATTTGGGGGATATGAGAGGCTTTGAAGGGTATCCTTGGCCTTTTAAAACAGTATGAAGCAATGAAAAGTTCTTTACTGATAAGTTTTACATCTCCCTTATTAATGTGTCCTTATTGCATACTCAGTGAGGATCTAATCATTGCTTTGAGATGCCTTCATCATAAAGGTGAGATGATAGTAACAAGTGATAACCTCTTGGGAATATTTTATGTTTAGGAAGGATAAAAGTCTTAAATCAATAAAATTTTTGTAATGTAAAATGCCTAAGAATAGTATATTGAGATGGGGATATAAGTCATCTGTCCTGCAGATTAAACTCATGATACAGATTGGCTCCTTCCCTTAAAATAAGAATTTAATGAAGCACATATTACATGCGAGAGCTATACATGTTATCTCACATAACTCTCACTAGTTTTTGTCCTGATGCGATATTTGACTCTCTAAAGTGATTTCTGCTTAGTAAAGCCTGTGTGAGCCTAAGAATTAATGTCTTTCTCTGAGGCAGGTAAGATCACCCTCTGGATGTCTTTCCATCTGAGGAAATCTATGAATTACATAGAGCCAGCCTCAAGTGCAGGTAAATAATTAAATATCTTGCTGTCTCATATGAGGGCTTCTCTCTGTCCCTTTTTAAGTGGTGAGATTTTAAGCAGAATGGGTGAAGGGATGAAGCAAGAGTCATTTCTGAGTGTCCACTATGTGCCAGAAGAGTCACCCGTGTCTTTTCACATCATGCTCACTGGATCTAACCCTGCCAACTTCACAGCATCACTTTCTTCCCTGCACTTGATGGTGCAAACCTTCTGAGCTGCTATTGTTCTTCGAACCCACCATGTTGCTTCTTCTTATCACCTTTGTGCTGACATTTCTTTAACCTCAAATACCCTACTCCCTTGTTTTTTTGTGTGCATGTCTCAAGACCAACAATATCAGCTGTAACTAGAGCATATCAGAAAAGCAGAATCATGTCCCCTGCCTCAAGTACTAAGTCAGCATCTGCAATTTCAGCAATTTGGGTACAGATTAAATTTGTCAAGTATGGCTCTATTCTCTGCTTTTGTACCAGATATCTCTTTCTGTTCAACTTAGCTCTCACCTCCTAAAGAAAGCCTTAACCTCAACCCCTGGGTAAGTTAGTCACTTCTGTGTGGTTTTTCCTTTACCTACTTCTACTGTGTCAGTTTTCTCTGCTAGATGGTGAGTTCTTTCAGTTGAGAAATTATTTCTATGTCCTTTGCTGGCCATCAGGCTACAGTAGCTATTTGTGGTGTTAAGTAAGGGGCCATCTGCAAGGGAGGCCTTATGCTTGCTGTATTGCAAATGCAGAAACTAGAGCTAAAGGAGACTGAAGGTGCTGTAAGTGACAATGTCAAGATTTTAGCCTAGGTCTTCTGATTCCAACATTCCTGTTCTCCAAGTCATGACAATTTTAAGAATTTCAGACAGTGAAGAGAAATACCTTAGGCTTGGGATCATCTATCTTCTCTATATAACTAGCGTCAGGTAGGAAGCTACCCATCCTAAAGTAAGCTCATAGCTAAGAGTAGGAGAACAAGGCCCCTCATAGAGATTGCTGCAGGAGAATGATGGAATCCCTCAGGGAAGCAGAGAAGTCTTTGGTACTTTTAAGGTCCATTGACTAAGATAGGTTCCCAAAATTGTTCTATGTGTGTATGTGTATATGTGTACAGTGCCTGCCCTCAAACAATACACTCAAAATTTATCTAAATCAATGTCCTTTTTGCACCTATATGTATGCTCAGATGCATGTATGTGTGGGCACAGATCTTTAAATATATATATGTGCCTCTGACAGTGTGTTCCAGTCCCTTGCTACTCAAAATGTGATCTGAGGAAGATCACAGGTGTCATCACTTGGGAATTGGTGGAAAGGCAGAGACTCAGGCATGATCTCAGAATTCTGAATCAGAATCTGCATTTTTAACAAAAAACCTAGCTGATTTATGTGAACATGAATGTTCACTAAGCACTATTGTAAACTGCCCCAGGTAAACCAGGACAGGTTGTCATAGGTCTAAGCTCAAAATGCTGAAAAGCTGCCAGAAAGAGGAATGTTTCAGTTACCCACAGGATGCTAGGCTCATTAGCTCACACCTCTGATCTTCACATACCTGTAGGCAAAAATCTAATTTACCCCTTAACAAAGATAGAGCACACACGTGCCACCACAAGCACATAGAGCATACCTGAACCTTTGATGACACGTTATGGTCTGAATGATTATTTGAATCTTCCTTTGCCAGGCCTTACTCATTGTTCCCCAACATGCAGAGAAACTTGACCTTTCATTCAATAGAGCTATTTGTCTGTTCCATTCTTTCTCTCTTTTACCTTTTCTGGCCTTGCTGTTCTCTCAGCCATTCATTCATACCTTTTCCCTCACCTCAATTCTACCCATCTATAGAATTAATTTCCCTTTTCTTCACTCTCCCCTCAAATTAAGTGTGGATATCTCTGCCTTTTTTGTTTTGTATAAAGGGAGATGGAGAACAATTGGTATTTCTAAATTTGTCAAATACTTTGAAGAAAAAATATGCCCTTTCTTTTTCTTGAATTTGTCCCGAGAATCATGATATTGGTCAGTTGCATGAACACAATTCACTTTTCCTTTGCCATCCACCTGACCCCTACCTTGAGCTTTCTTAAGACTATAGAACCTATACTAAGGTCACATTTCCTCTGTCTACTGGAGTGACACATTTGTAACTTTAGAAATAAATAGTATTTGGAGCAGGCTATAGATAACAACCAATGATTACTTCTGAAGAACAGTGCACTGGAACTTATCATCTCTCTTTAAAACTCTCTTCTTAAAGGAACTGATAAAAGTGACACCAATATCCTTCTGCTAAAAGTGACACCTATATCATTTTGCTGAAGATGGCATCAAATGTCATGTGAGGCAGGTGGCAATGTGGTATTACATAAGGTATTGCACACACTTGTAAAGTTGGGAAACCAGCTTTGTAAATGGCTATTTTTTTAAATAGAAACAAGCATTTGAAGCAGATTGATGCTTTAGTTTATAAACCCAGGAGTGTAGAAATGCCCACTCTCTTGTTCTCAATTCAATTGAATTAAATCTAAGTCTGAGTACCAATCTATTTATACTAGCAGGAAATGTGATTTATAAATAAGTCTCTGCCCAGGGTGTGCAAATGTCTTGCTTGGCAGCATGTTATCAGAGAGACCCCCTTGGCCACCACTCATCTGCCACCTTGATTACTTTTGAGATACTCATCATCTCAGGCACATGGCCTTTTCTGGTTTATTTGGGACACAGAATTATTTGGTGGAGCTGGGACCTCTATGTCCAGAACCCACCTGCCCTAGATTGCTGCTTTCTTATCTGACTTTGTTATTCTAGATGAAATCTCTCCCTTCTCTCTAGATACCCTCACATAAATGCCTCAGCTAAATTTCACTAGATTTAGGCTTTTACAAAAGGCAAGAGATACAACAGTTTTAAAATAGCTGCTGTATTCTCTGCTGAAAAAAATCACTGAAACAAGAAAATATCCAGGGTCCATCTACTTCCCCAACACACATGGGAATGGGAAAGATTAGTAAGTTAAGCACAAATTAATATTTCAGAGAGTAATCAGACTACTCTCAGTGAAAAAAACTTGCACCTCTCTCCGTCAACCTCTCCTGACCTTGCTGCACGGAGAAAAGGCCATCACTATCTTTTGTTCATGCTCCACAATCATCATCAATCCTTGAAAGTGAGTCCTTACTCTAGTTTTATTTCATTATTCTTCTCTAGTTCAATTCCCATGCCCCCCTCCCCCCGCACCCACTCTAATGTATTCAATGCACACCTTTAACTGTGAGTACTTCATTGAAATTTCTGTGCATTTAAAAAATACATCTTATTTTGATATAATTCCAAGCATATGAAAAACAAAAAAATTGCAAGAACAGTACAAGGAGCTGACAGATACACTCTTTACCCAGATTCACCAGTTGTTTACATTTATCTGATTGTTTGATGGATTTATAGTTTTTCTCTCTCTCGCTCATAAAAAGAAGTGTTTAGGGGTAAATCTTCAATCTGCATTCAAATATGTCAGAAAAAATATTTTATTTATGTACACTATGTTACCCTGGATGGACAAGAGTTAGAGAAAAGGAGCCCAAGGTAGAGGAATTCACGTAGTAGAGTTTTGGCATAGTTGGAAGAGATTTCTGAGATTACCATACTTCTTCCATGGAAATGATAGGCATATTTAAGAGGGGAAATCAGAATATATAGTTAGGATGTCCAGGGAGTGTTAAAATGGAATTATCTATATGGAAACAGTCTAGGAGCCAAGATGTAAGGGCGCTCAAAGGAGAGGAGCTAGGCTCTTGGAACTAGAGCCCAGGTGTCACAGGCCTTTCAATCAGACCATTTGGTAACCAGTCATGGTAAGCCCATTTCTATTTGCCTGAGATTGGTAATTCCATTATCCTCCCTTAGGGATGACCATGTGACCCAATTTTAGCCAATGCAAATATAAGGGAAATTTACTGGGGTTGGGGCTTCCTACAAAGACTTTCCTGCTTGATAAAAAGAAAGAAAATTAAGGAAAAAATTCTTCCCTCTTCCCTTCCTGCTTGGAACACTGCCATACGAGTATGTGACATTAGGCTATGGCAGCTTTCTTGTGACCATGAAAAGACTACAAAAAAGCAAAGACGTTCTCTGAAGTAATAGTCATGTGCCCATTCTGTAGCCTTTGCATACCATTAATAGTTTGGGAAGTACTTTTACAGGCCTAGTCTTATTTAATGCTTAAATAACTCTGTGAGCTGGTTAATGTGTGTGTTCTGGAAGGCACTAAAAATCTGTAGAATCGACTTAAGTGACAGACCAATGGTAGAAATAAAGTTACCAAATGTTTCCAGGTGGTTTTCTAACTAATCTTGTATGGCGTTCTGAAACAGTTTCCAATATTGCCTAAAATGAGCTCTGGAAAGAGGCTTTGGACTTCAGATCCCCAGGGGAGTTACAAGGAAAATTAATTGATATTTTGAAGCACTCCTACTTTATATTTGAAGCACAGTTTGTCTGTTGCTCAGAAAGGAATATTGGAATGGTTAGAGGCAAAAACAGTTAGGCGAAACTGTGAGTTCACGAGCACTGGCTGAAACAACTGAAGGCCTAGTTACTGAGGAAATGCCAAAGGCTCTGGGCCTCTTTAGAAACTAGATTACAGACCTCAAGAATCTGTCACAGAGATTTTATTATTGTTTGTTTGGAGAAATTTCACTATAGGGTTTCTGGGCAAATTTAGAGCAGCGTTAAATCACTGGTACCCATATTTCCACCTTCCAAAGTAGAAGTTTTTTCATTCTGTTAAGTCTTAATGTAAGAGTTTACAAGAATATTAATCATTGTTTATAACTAAATACTATGAAATGACATTGGCCTAAAAATGATAGCCCTTGTAAGTAAAGTGGAATAAGAAGGAAATATACTTAATCAGTGCTAATCATGTACCAGAAACCATATATTAATTACATACTCAAATCAGACTTTCCCAACATCTTTGTGAGATAAGATTATAATCTATAAATGGCAATAAATTATAAATTTAATGAAACCAGTTTTCAGTGTATGATACAACAAACAATAATCCAGAATTATTAGATGCTCTCTGAAGGGAAACAAAACAAGCAAACCATTCAGCTAATTCAATTTTATAAATTGAGTCAAACAACTTTGTTTTATTCCTTGTTGAATAAAGCCAACTAGCTAAATAACCAAACATTTGCAAAATCTTTTCAGTTAATTATTTTGAAATTGTACAGCCACGGCATTTGAGAGGATCTCAAACAGGCTGGTTCAGTGTTTCTGGTTTGGAGATATCTGATATAATTATCTCCTACTTTATATTTGATGAAAACAGTTTATATGAGTTACCTTATTGAATTATCCCCAAATCCTATGAGGTATAAATTATTCACATTTTACAAATAAGGAAAAAAGTTCAGGAAGATTAGTGTGATGCCAAGGTTACAGAGCAAGAAAATGGCGAAGGCAGGACCCAGGTCTAAGTGGGTCTTGCTCCAAAGCCCATGACTGTCTGTGCTCCTTGTCATAATCGCAGCATGATTTGATTTTAGCAAATGATAAGAAGAAATTTCTTTGAATTTTAAACCACAAAATTAACTGCTTCACTGGATGTAGGACCTGTTAGACAATTTTTCTTAAATGAAGATTTTATATATTACCTATTTCTCTCCCTCAGGGAGCTGCAGAAGCAGCAAGTGAGGGGCATGAATAACGTTCCAGGATTAGAGCCATTTAGGCCACGGCTGTGTCTCGCCCACAGGCATCATTGTTTAGCATCATTTTGATTTTGTTTTAAGAGATGAGGACTCACTATGCTTCCTAGGCTGGCCTTGTTCTTCTGGGTTCAAGTAATCTTTCCACCGCAGCTAGGAGTAAAGACAGGTGCCACCCTCCCAAGCTTCGTGTTGACTGTTAAAGTTCTACTTCTATACTCTGTGATGGTCTGACTCACCATCCACAGAAACACCTAAGGCCCTCTCTTCCCACTCACCCAAACAAGCTTTCCCCCACCATTTAAATAGGTAGGTGTGGGCAGTCCTGGTTTTAATCAAGTTAGATGTTATTTAAATAAAACAAATGATTTGATAGACATTGAATTAGGGCTTGAGTTTGAGTTTTACCCTGCCTTCTAATGATTGGACTTTGACAAGTTATTCAGTTTTTCTGAGCTTCAATTACATTATTTAGAACAATGCTTCCCAAAGTGTATTTCTTAGATTTCTAATCCATTAGGAAAAGTATTTTGTAAAATATATTATATCAATTACCAGTAAAACAAAATACAAAACAGAGACATATATAATTATGTATGAATATGAATAATATAAGAATAATATGAATAATATATGAAAATATATATTCATTTTGGGGGGTTGTTAGATTCAACAAGCAGAAAATTACTCTGCATTCTATAAGTTTCTAAACAGCCACTTTCAGTTTCTGTATCATCTCTCTGTGGACTGGAAAGAAAGCGGTCGCAGCCTGCCATCCCTCCAGGAGCCCCATTTTGAATAGTGCTTATGTTTAAGGCTAAGGACAAAAATCTCTTCCATGAAGGGTTGTTGTTAGAATTCAATGCGGAATGTGTTTGAAGAGCTTAAAAAAGTACCTGGCGTATGCAAAACATATGGAAATGCCACTCTCTTCAATGAAATTAAGCCCAGAATCTCTGTGGAAATATTACAAAGTACTAGTAGAGAATCTCCTGAAAAAAATGGGAATGAAGTAAACCCCCTGCCTGCGGGCATTTGACTTTGTGCTCCAATTTCCAGTTGTCGTTATTCTTCCCCTCCTCCTCCTCTTCCCCTTCTCCCTCTTCTCTCCTTCACTTCCTCTTCCTCCTTCCCCTCTTCTTCCACCTCCCCATAGTAGGACAAAGTTCTTGCCCATGTAGGGTTAGAAATAGAGTGCAAGGACAATCAAACAACCAGTTTATGACATATAAGGTTCTGGTCACAACCCAACTCATTCCACAAGCCTTTTGGCATAGAGGTTCTGGAACCAGATTAGTGGTGACCAGTTCTGCTCTTTAATTGTTATTTATCCTTGGCTGGTCACTGAATAGTTCTGGGCTTCCATTTCCTCAAATAGAAAATGGGGGAAAAGTAATACCTAGCTTATAGGGAGGATGTAATGAAGATTCCATGAATTCATATTCACATATATCAAGAGCTGAGTATACTACCTGGGACATCATAAGCAACCTTCTCTGTAAGTGTCAGCCACCGTCACCAACATTGTCATTGCCATCACCTAAGACTTCCTGGGTCCTTCACCTCTCACCAGATGTCATTCTGAATGGCCCCTTAGAGAAATATCCTCCTGGGCTCCTGCCCAGAAGAGATCCTGCCATGTCGCCCATCTGACAATGCTTCATATACCTAGATCCAGTTTCTACTTGGAAAGATACTCCTTTTCCCAGAGTGATTGCTCCAAGAATAATCTCACCTTGTAAGTGAAAACCATTTTCCTAATTAACACTTGATCATAGCCAAAAGTCCGAGAAGTGATTCTTTTTCCTCTTAAAAGTGATTTGCCCACATAGGCCCCTCAGTCTACTTACGTGTCCCTCCTGTAGTTTTAATATAACATGTAACACAACATACAGATGTCTTGATATCCAGAAACCATGTTCTCACTGTAGGTTTTTGTCCCAGTTATCTAGTACCACAATAATGTTGCATAACAAACCACATGACAATAAACATTTATTATTCATGCATCTCAGTGGGGTGCTAGAAGGCTTTGCTGGTTTGGGGGTCAGCCAAGCAATTCTTCCGGTCTTGGTTGGACTGTTTTATGTGTACAGGGATTGGCTGAGATGACTGGGAAACTTGACTCACTTCACCCTCCAGAAGGCTAATGCAGACGTGTTCATGGAAATGGTGGAAGACAGGAAGAAGTGGAAACTCACGAGTACTTTTCAGGTCTCTGCTTGCACCACATTTATTAATATCTCATTGACCAAAGCAGATCACAAGGCTGAACCCAGAATAGGAGGGGAATAGCGCTGCAATGTTACATGGAAACAGACATGGGGATCGTGCACATCAAATGTTAATTCTGCCTTCCACTACTTTATATTCCTGTCCATTCATATCAGGAAAACCACTTGTTGATTCACATTACCAAGTCAGGACCTTATACCAAGCCAAGATGTTACTGAATTTAGTGTTTGTTTAAACAGAATCTATAGAGTATTTTTTTTCCTCCTAGGCAAAAAAGTAGCAACAGAAAGCAGAATCATTTTTAATAATGGATATATGAACATTTCATGTCATAATCCCTAGGATAGCTCATAACTCCTATTGGGAGCAGGCTTCATCCCACGGTATTATGGTATTCTCAACAAATGAATTTAACATCCAAAGCATAATGCTAAAATAGCTACTTATTAGAGTTTAATGCTTTTCTCATAAAACTTGCAAAATATAAAATGAGCTTTCCTACTGAAGGTAGACTCTGGGGAGATTTCCTGTGTTAGAAATCTGATATTTTCTTCTATTTTCCTTCCAAATAAGAACAAGCAAATCCCACTGTAGTTTTCCTTTCTGCAGGTGTTTCCTAACTACGTGGCATAGTACTATTTCTGGTTCTTGAGGAAGAAAATGATTTTTTTCGTTTGCATAAAACTTCTCAGGTGACATCTTGGGCAAAGAGAAATATAAAATCCCCTTTTATCAGATAACAGTCCAGTCTCTAGTTAGCAACTTTGTGGAAAGTTTCCTGAAAAACATCAATGATTTCAGAAAGGCTCTCCTACTTTAAGGGCAAAATAAGAACCTCCTCCTTCCCCCTGCAATCGAGAAGCTATCTGGGCATAGACGGGACAGTGTACGGAGGGATAGTGGAGAAAGGAGAGAGGTGGGAGCCTTGCCTAGACTCTACATGGCTTTGGGGTCATTATTTGTGCTGAGTAAGGTCAAGTGGATAATTCTTCCTAAAGACAGGTGAAGCTAGTGAGCACGCGTGGGAAGGTGATATCTCTCCCCCTCCTCCCCATATCATGTCACTGACCTCTCACTCGGGCACAAATGTTGGACTCTGGAGTCAGACAGCCTAGAACTAGTGCTTGACTGGGTCATTTACAAGCTCTGTGATGCTGAAAATTTGAAATGATTTCTATGAACTTGAAGTTATTCACATGTAAAAAGAGAATACATTTCTTACACCTACAGTGATACCAGACATATAGAAAGTCACTAACTATGAATTTCCGTCCATCTCTTCATCATCACCGCTCACTCTGTCTTCCAACTTTCTACCCTCTGGCTTCTTTGGTCCTTTTCCCCCCACATATCTGCAAGCCTCATGGACACTGCCTATCCCTGGGAGAAAGACTGTACATGAAGTTACGTCTGGAAAATGAAATTGAAATTTTCTGTGTACATCTCTGAAAAAAGAAAAGAAAAGCAGCAATATGTTAGCAGTGAACAATCCCAAGAAGAAAAGAAGGAAAGCGGCGTTTCCT
Organism: Otolemur garnettii; assembly: GCF_000181295.1. Classification (NCBI taxonomy): domain Eukaryota; kingdom Metazoa; phylum Chordata; class Mammalia; order Primates; family Galagidae; genus Otolemur; species Otolemur garnettii. The sequence goes on from NW_003852401.1 coordinate 7,980,107, forward strand.
CCTGGAGAGAAAAGGAGAGTGGAATGTTTTGTGTCTCACTGGCAGGAGACCCAGGCCTTCAGGGAGAGGGAGAGAGACTAAAATGACTTTGGTTTTCACGGAAATTATCCTTTCACTTTGATCTTGAGAGAATGTCACGGAGCCAAGTTCCAAAGTTTAGGTTTTAGGGGAGGAAGGGGATGTTGTGAGAAAGAATAGATGAAAAAAGAAAACTCGACTTCATCCTGGGAAGGAGAATTGTGTGCGTGTGTGGAGAGCAATGAGGGTGGTGGCCTGCAGAGGTCAGGGAATTCCCTTTCCCTCCCTGCCCTCAGGAATTCAGGTTTCCAACAGAAGTCTTAGCAAAGCTGAAAGAAGACTGTTCTTAATTCCCTCAGTTCCGTGCTAGTTATAAACACTGAAAAGAAAACGGTATTGAAGAATGTCTGCTAGCACAGGCACCGTAAACCTTTTATTATCATATTTGTGGCTTCTGGGGTATGACTTTAATGCCGTCTTTTAAGATGTTGCTTACTTAAAAAGCCATTGTGTTGAATTTTAAATTAAATTTTCAAAACCTATCCCAAGTATTTCTTTTCTCCCTTCACTCAGTTTTCCATTTAAGTATATGATTTCCTTGCTGGAGAAACTCATGCCCTGAAAGGAATGCACAATTGAAATATTTCCACATTTGAAAAGATCTATTAATTATGTAAAATTGTAGGTAGAGAAAAAGTAGAGTATTGTAGGGGCAGACAAATGTTCTGGTACTGGCTGACTGGGAGACCTGGAGGAAGGCCATTAATTTCTCTGAGTCTTATGTCCTTCACGGGGAAGGCCCTTTCAGCTTTAAAAATTTGCATCATAATTAGTCTCCCGGTAAGCATAACACCTAAAACAAAGTTAATATGAAACAGAATGTCTATCCAATTCTTAGTCTGCAGATTTTGCTTAATAAGCAAATTCGCTTCTCTAAACGCCAATGTTTTCATCTATAAAATGGAAATTATAACACAGTAGTATTTATCCTGTAAACCTTTAGTGAGAGTTGCATGATAAATTGTTTGCAAAGAGTTTTTAGCCTAGTGACTGGCATTTAGGAAGTGCTCCAAGGACATAGGTAAAAAGAGAAAAGAATAAGGGCTGCTGGGCTTCAGAGTCACATCACTGTCTGTGAGCCATTTGGATTGCTGTGGGCTTCCCAGGGCGCTCAGAGGAGCCAGGTAAAGCAGAGTTAGCAAAACAGCTGATGATGGGCTCAGCACCTGTAGCTCAATGGTTAGGGCTCTGGCCCCATGCACCAGGGCTGGCAGGTTCAAACTCAGCCTGGGCCTGCTAAACAATAATGACAACAACAACAACAAAATAGCTGGTCATTGTGGTGGGCGCCTGTAGTCCCAGCTACTTGGGAGGCTGAGGCAAGAGAATCATTTAAGCCCAAGAGTTTGAGGTTGCTGTGAGCTGTGATGTCACAGCACTCTACTGAGGGCATGACAGTGGGACTCTGTCTCAAAAACAAAAAAAAAAACCAAAACAGCAGATGATGGTTAGGAAAGCTTACCAGGCTCTGTTCAGTGTTCTTTATCTGTATTGACTCATTTAATCCTAATACAAACTCTACAAGGTAGATATCGAATTATCATCCCTATTTTATAGATGAGGAAACAGAGACAGAGAATAAGTGACTTGCCCAGTGCCACACAGCTAGGAAAGAATACCCTCCACTTTCATTAGTGAAGTTGCAAATTTTCAATCCTAGTCTTTTTGGTTTGTCAAGGTGCTCAGAAAGTTGCCTGAATGCATAAGCCTCAGTCGATCCAAAAAGTTCCACACCTGTATTTTCCCACCAGGTTCTAATGAACATGCACAAGGAGATGTCAACATTTGCCCAGTGACATGAACTAATGCTGCCCCCTGCATGGTGACCGTGAGTGAGGCTGTGCTATAGCTCCAGAAAACAGGTGCTGGAAATTCCCAGTGGAGACTGTACTCAGATCTCAGCATTTTGGTGTATTTTATAAGATTTTTCCAAGGGTTCAAACCCTTTTCTAACTGGCTCACTTACCCTCTGCACTAAAAGGAGGGCTTGATACAAAGAGCAACAGGCATTGGAAGAACTAAGTATAAATGGAGTTACCCCCATGTTGGTGGACTGACTCAGAACGCTCATGAATAGGAGGTCAAATACAGACTCAGAAGACCAATTCTGGCTAAAGACTGGGGGAGAAGTTTTCTAAGATTAAGAACTATATATACCTAGTTGTACGTGTAAGTGGGCAAATGGACTTGATGAAGGATGGATGTGTTAAGAAAGTTAAAATAAATGGTGACTGATTTCTATGCTGAGAGGAGAAATTTATTCGTGCTAATTCTGGAAGTTGAACTACTAAAAAAAGGTTTAATAACAATGAAAAAAATGTATGATTTCTTCCAAGGGAATAGACTGGAGAAGAAAAATTCTTCTTCTCTGCCTTGCGTACCTCACAGTCATGCTAAATATATATGTTAAATTTTTTTCACCCCTGGGTGCAGTAAACATATTCAAATTCAATTAAATATATGCATGCTAAATAGGAAGATAAGTCAGGCAGAAAGGATCAGAAATCTACCTCATCATTTTTCCACCAGGCTTAAGAAGGAAAATTTGCCTCAGAGTAATATCAAAAGCCTTAAGGTTTTTATCGTCTATAGTCATCTCTCCCATGTTTTTTTTAACATTTCCTTCTACTAATTAAATTGCTTGGGAAGAAAGAATTTTATTCAAAATTCCATATTCTCAGCAATCACATTCAGATGCCAACCTTTTGTGAGTCTCTATATCCACTTTTTGAGGGGGAGATTGGAACTTTGTTTTTTAACTTTAGTCCAACGTTTTCCTAAGCTTCTTTTTCCCCGTAGGATGTTCTACCTGAATTTCTCATTTTCCAAATGTCAGTAAGTTCAATAGTGAAATTTTTAATGAGGAGAATGTGGCAAATGAAGCCCAACTTCCCGAACTCTCCAAAGATGAGCATATTTAAGTTATCTTGGGGTTGACTGTATTATTTTTCTCTGTTTAAGATTTGAATTTCTTCTTACCGACAAATATTAATTTTCGCTAGCTTGAGCTTATCTAAGAAAAATTAGTGGTCTAAGATGCTGAAATGATTTTCCTATTCATACCTTCTTATCTTTAAATAAGAGTGGCTTTTCACTGAAAGCAAAAGGAGTTAATTTATACACCATTAATATATGCACACAAATACGATTATGGGTACGCACGCACAGAGATCGAACTCTATTCTTAATTATTCATGCTGGTGGAAGGGAGGCAGAGAATATACAGAGCCACACACAACCCGAAATCCTTAAATGTTTTAGTTTAGAGTATCTTGTTTGATCTTTATTTGGAATTGGAAAATTTACCAAAATGATATATAAACGTTTGAGTATTTAGTAAGTATCTGCTATATGCAGAGCTCCAGGTACCAGGAGGTATGACAGAGCATAAAAGGAATATCAAAAAAATCACACAGCTGCTGGAAGATCAGGCCCATAATAAGGAGAAATAAACAGCCCACTTGCCACACTGTCTAAAGAGGAACAACAAGTCAACTCATACTAAACAATTGCCACAGACTAAAATTTTGGTGTGGAGGCAAAGAGGTAGCGAGCAATCTTCTTAGGTAAAATGTGTCTTCACTCCAGAGTTGAAGGTCCTAGTGGCTATAGTTTGAGGGAATGGAGACTCATTCCCGGTCTCTAGAAGATTAGACAGAGGAAAATCCACGTAAGACCATTGCTTTCTGGCTTCAGGATGGGTCATGGTGACTTGTCCAGGTCACAGTGTGGTAGTGGCGGAACAAAGGCTAAAATTTCCCCTTTCTGATGTATCGTTCTGTCAAAAGGTAAGGCCCTGGTCTACTGTCTTTGGCATAAAATAGCATTTCTCCATAGAATAGATCAATAGTTACTTTACTATAGTAGTAAAGTATTATAGTTATTGATAGTTACTACAATAGTTACTTTGACTATGGCCACATAAAACATAAAAGGTTAAATCAATTTCATTGGGGTGAGTGGCAGCGATGCACCAAGCCAGCCACATCCCAGGTGGTATAAACAACTTTCTGTGCAACACGCAGTCCACATATATTGACCCGGGGCTGGCACTCAGCCGGACTGTGTCAGTATGTTCATACAAGTTGTTAAAATATTAAACATTACTGCACTAATTAGGATGGAGCTGTATCTCTGAGGTCCTACCTCCAAGCCCTTAAATACCACCAGCACCACCCAGACTTCACGCTTCTTAACTAAAAGGGACACAGTCAGGCCCGGCAAGACTCCTGCTGTGCACTGGGGCAAGCATTTGTTCTGATTGGCCAGTTCTGAGGCAGCCTTCGTTCTAATTGGTCAGTACTGGTTTCATGTGTGGAGTCGGGTATTAGGTTATTTTTACTATGATAACCTTCTACCTCTTCCCTTCCATGTCTTCTGCATCTTCCCTTCCATGCCTTTGTTGCCGTGATTCCTTCTGCCTTGAAGGCTCTTTCATGTCTTTTCTGCCTGTCCACGTCTTACCTCCTGTCTGTTCCACCAGTGTAGGAGTTGGTCAAGCAGTCTAAAGGATACTGTCTTCACCACTGAAAGCCATTCATCCTGGAGCCACTCACTCACACGTGGCCCAGAGTCAGGCAAGTTAAGAGAGGACGCCAGGAGGCGGGGCGCAGGGGTTCATGACTGCAATCCCAGCACTCTGGGCGGATGAAGTGGCTAGATTGCCTGAGCTCAGGAGTTGGAGACCAGCCCGAGCAAAGTGAGACCCAGTCTATAAAAATGGCCGGGCATTGTGGCAGGGCCTGCTAGTCCTAGCTATTAGGGAGGCCAAGGCAAGAGGATCTTTTGAGGCCAAGAGTTTGAGGTTGCTATGAGCTGTGATGCCAGGCACTAAACAGAAAGCAACAAAGTAAGACGCTGGGTTGTTTGTTTTTTGTTTTTTAAAGAGAGAGAAAAGAGAGGACACCAGGCACGGTAGACCAGTCCCGGGCCCAGTCGCTGCTGCACACCAGCAAGGTAAGTTATACCTGCTACATCATGTCTGCCGCAAACTGGCGGCTGTTTCCCGCCCTCAGTGGGCTCTCCATGTGGCCCACCCTAACTAGAAACACAGAGAAAAGGGAATTCTAGGGAATGTCTTTTCAGCCCAACCACGTGGAACCTGACAAAGCTGTCACACCTTGGGCCCAGACATGGGGCGAATGCTATCTCCTCTGTATGGTGCTTTCATCTGCTCAAGTGTGAAGTTCTCGTTTCTTCCTGTGAGTCCCCAGGGCCTCTCTCAAAGCCACATGGTGGCTTTTAGCTTACACCAGACTTTTTTTTTTTTAATTTCAGATTAATATGAGAATACAGATGATTAGATTACATTGTTTATGTTTGTTGGGTACAGTCCAAGTTGCACTTGTGCCCCCTCCCAGGAGTTGTGCCATATAAACTTACATTGTGCCTGTAAGGTGAGAGCACACCAATCCACCTCCCTCCTTCCCTCTCTCTCCCCCTTCCTCCCCCTTCCTCCCTTCCCCCACCCCACTTGAGTTTAATTGTGTTTTTCTCTTGTGTGGGTGTGTATTTGTTCATCTACTGGTTTTGTATTAGTATTGAGTACATTGGACATTTGCTTTTCCATTCGTGTGATACTTTACTAAGGAGAGTGTTCTCCAACTCCATTCAGGTTAATACAAAAGATATAAAGTCTCCATCTTTTTTATGGCTGGATAGTATTCCATGGTATACATAGACCATCAAGTGTTGATGGGTAGTTGGGTTGATTCTATATCTTGTTGATTGTGAATTGAGCTGCAGTAAACATTCTAATGCAAATTTTCTTGTGGTGAAATGATATTTTTTCTTCTGGGTAGATACTGAGTAATGGGTTTGCAAGACCAAATGGAAGCTTTGGTCCTCCTTCTTTGAGGATTCTCCACACTTCTTTCCATAGAGGCTATATTAGTTTGCAGTCCCACCAGCAGTGTAGAAGTGTTTGTTCCCATCTCTCCATATCCACACCAGCATCTACAGCTTTAGGAGTTTGTGGTGTGGGTCATTCTCACTAGGGACAAGTGATATTTCAGGGTAGCTTTGATTTGCATTTCTCTGATGATGAGTGATGATGAGCATGTGTTCATTTATTGGTGGCCATTTGTCTGTCTTCTATGGAGAAGTTTCTGTTCATATCTTTTACCCAGTGATAGATGGGATTGTTTGTTCTTTTTTGTTGATTGAGTTCTCTGTAGATTCTGGTTATCTTTGTCAGATTTATAACATGCAAGTATCTTCCCATTCTGAAAGTTGTCTGTTTGCTATATTTGTTGGATCCTTAGCTGTGTTGCACCTAGCACTTTAATTTCAGTATTAGTCTGCCCACTCTATATCTGTTACCAGACTGAAGGTCCTTAAAATTAGCATCTGAAGACAGTTATACTGTCTAACACATAGCAAGCAGTTCACAAAAGTGCGTGGAATGAATGAGAGATTAATGAATGAATAATTAACTGACTGAACTAACAGAGAGGTGCTGTGGGAGGCAAGATTCAAGGGCAATGCACTACCAATCTAATACTATGTAACAAAATATCCCCCAAATTTAGCAGCTTAAAACAATAATTATCATCTCAAAATTTCTGAGAGTCATGACTCTGGGTTTGTTCTGGTCTGGTGGCTCAGACTCAGAGTATCTGCTGAGTTGCATTCAAACTACCAGCTACGGCTGTAGACCTTTGAAGGAGTTGGAAGATCAGCTTCCAAGCTCACATACAAGCCTATTGGCAGGAGACTTTGACTTCTCATCACATGAGCCTCTCTGTGGGGCTGGTACAGCATAGAAGCTAGTTTCCCACAGGGCAAGCTCTACAGGAGAGACACAATGCCACATGGCCTTTAATGACTTAGTCTCTGAGTCATACACTGTCATTTCCATATCCTATTAGCTAGAAGTGAGTCACTTATATGGGAGGAGGGGATTACACAGACCATGAATGTTCAAGCTTTGGGGGCCATCTCAGAGGCTTCCTCACACATAGAGAGGAGGAGATAAGGATTAGGGACATGCTATAGAGTTCTTTAGCTCACCTCAAAAAAATTAATCTCACTTTCCACTAGTGAGTATATAATCACTTTCTTTTCTTTTCCTTTATTCATTTTTTCTTGATACAGTCTACTTATTTAAAAAAAAGCCTTTGCACCCAGGCCAAAGATTTGTGAAAATGTTGGAGAAGAACAAGGAGAGGGAATCCAGTTTGGAGCTATTCTCTCTTTTACTGAAATAATTTCCTTTGCTGCAGCCGAGTTTGATTTGGCTGCTAGAAAATACCAATAAGCAAAATAAACAGAGCAATTCTGATTTTTCCTGTGCGCTTTCTTTCTCTCTCTCTTTCTCTCTCTCTCTCTCTCTCTCTCTCTCTCTCTCTCTCTCTCACACACACACACACACACACACCCAAGCCTGAGTTTGTCTCATCAAAAGAGACATTGTAACCTAGTCCAGGGAAATCCAGACTAAGTCTAAGTGGTTGCACAGTAATAACAGATCAATTGGGTGAACAGATGTAGCCAATAGTTTCTTGAGTGCTCATTCAGCACCAGGCACTGTGCTTTCCATGTATCAGCATGCTGAATCCTCAGAACAACCCTGTGAGGTGTGCACTACTATTTATTTCCCCAGTTTTTACCCAGGAGTAAAGTGAAGCTTAGAGCTAGTTAGTGCCATGTTGGTCCTCTCTGCTCCTCCCCTCCTCTGACACTGCTGTTGCCATCCCTCAGGTCACATTGGGTGCTGGTGTTTTTTGCTCACTCTTCTCAGCCACCTATTGAGGGAGGTATTATTATCACCATTTTATTACTAAAGGTCAAAGACAATACCACCTGCTTTAGCCCTCACGGTTAATACAGCAGGAGCCCAGGCTTCAAGCCCACAATGAAATCAAAAGTCCATGCCCCTTCTACCACCCGCATTGCCTTCCAGCTCAGTGGTTTCCAGTCTGCGGATCATGGCCCGTTTACACATATGAGGGCAATTATAAGTGGGTCCCAACCAGCACTTAAAGTATTAGAATAGAATAGAGTGGAAAGGAAGGAATAAGAAGGAAAGAGGAAAAAAAGGAAAGGAAACAGAATGTAAAATATTAGCATGCATCACACATAATGACAGTAAGCATTGCTTAGTGAAAGTTTTATTTCAGTTATGTACCTATGTATGTGTAGCTGTGTGTTTGGGGATGTTTCTTACTTTGGTTGTCATTCAAAAGCAACCAAATACCTGCTCTGGCTATTCCTTCTGTTCTTAAGGTCACTGCCAATAGCTCACCCTCAATGTGGACATTTTATTCAGGCCATAGCAACATAGAAAAAGGGCAGCTATGATTCTTGATCCACTACCTTGCCTCTTTTCTATGATAGTATAATTCTTAAAACTATATGCAATTGGTTAACCTGATGCCAACCTACTAGATGGGTGAAATTTGGCAAGTTACACTCTAAAGATAGCCTCCCTGAATTCTACTTTCCCATAATTGTCCTTACTGGTTACTGCAAGGATTGAATGAGATCGCATACACTTAGTACAGTGCCTAGAACAGTAATCATTCAAAAACCAACTCCCTATGGCTAGGTGCGGTAGCTTAGGCCTGTAATTCTAGCACTCAGAGAAGCCAAGATGGGAGGATCACTTGAGTTCAGCAGTTTGAGACCATCCTGAACAAGGAGGAGACCCTGTCTCTACTAAAAATAGAAAAATTAACTAGGCTTTGTGGAAGACAAAGCTAGTCCTAGCTTCAAGAGGTGAGGAAGCAGGTTTGCTTGAGCTCAGGAGTTTGAGGTTGCTGTGAGCTAGGCTGATGCCATGGCATTCTAGCCAAGTAACAAAGAGACATTATTTTAAAAAGAAAAAGGTTGGGGGCAAAAGTATAACGTACTAGTTATTATTGGGTCATCTGCGTAGACTAGAGTAATCTTAAACCAGAGTCTCATGTTTAAGGAAATAAAGGTGAGAGTGATAATGCATTATTTTTCAATTTTGAATCCTTCAAATACCATGAAATTAGCATAGCTAGGTCAGCATTCCTTCAGTTCATTTATTGATCAAGCAATCATTGAATGCCTACTATGTGCCAGAAACTGGACTAATTTACAATGACATAGTAAGAGTTTTTTAAAGGTGAGAACCTTTAAAATTTATAGACACTTCTCACAGTTGGGGTATGTTCAAAGAGCAGTGATAAATCACACTGGCACCTTATTTTATGATTGTGGACAAGAGTGATCATCACTTGACTCTTATATATAAGCTCTGTCAAATGAACTTCAGTGATAATGGCCTCATTTTTTAAAGCTGTATCCACCTGGCATTCAGTTGATTGAATCTAATGTCCCCAACTTTCCATTTTCTTAGTGTGTTTCCTTTTTTCTACATGCCCCAGTCGAGAGGATTGATTTTACTTGTACATTGTCTTTTCATCTTTCCAGTTTCCTGATCACTTATTTTCTCCTTCACTCTCCGTCTATTACTGGTTTTCTTCCCATGTTCTTCCAGTTCTTTGTAGCCCTAACCATGGGACTCACATTTTTTTTCCTCTACACATTTCCAATGACAGGTGCGTTAGCAAGAAGAAACATTTGGGTCTTAGGGAATTTGCTATAGTACACCAGGACACTGCTTTCTAATTCTTTGACATATGTATTTGCTTTTTTGGAAGGAGGTAGGAGGCTTAACACAAAAAAATTATCCATAGTTAAGGTGCATGCAGATAATTTAACACTACATCCAAAAGAATCATGCCCTAAAGCAGGCCTTAAAAATGCTGGTCAGACTTAACTGAACATAAAAATGGTGAGATTTTCGTCCATATTTACTATTAGAAACTCACAAACTGTAATTTTTACATTGTGTGCCCCTTTAAATCTTACACAATGCTTTTACACACATTGTATTTTATTTCATACATTTATCTTATGCCTGCACTGACTCATAAAACCAATGAGAATAGGATCATTTGATGTTGTCAGAGCCCCATGAGGTAGACAGAGCAGGTATTTGATCCTCATTTTTAGACAAGGAAACTAAGCCTCAGAAAGATCGTGTCCTGCCCAGTGTCACTTAGCTAGTAAAGAACAAAGTTAACGCTGGAATCTTAGATGTGCACAGCCTGTGCTTGCTGGTCTGTGCCGGAGGCCCAGACACATCCCATGTGTAGCAGAATGCTGTTCACCACATGGCTTAGGTCCCCACTCTGCCACAGTCTCAGGAGAACCTCTTCAGTGCTAGAGATTAGATTGCAGGCAGCCCCATAGTGGCAGAGACACAGGCCCCTGGGTATGCTCTTCCACGGAAGTTTTGCTAATTTACAATTACTGGACAATGTTCCTCATGACTCTTTCAGCATAATTCTCCCTTCATTACACTGGGGTGGCAGAGATTCAGTTATGGCTCACTTACATATCTGTGCTTCAATGGCCTCGAGATGAGAAGTACCTGCTCTTAAGCCTAATGGGCATCAGGCAAGAAGCCCCTGCCCATCAGTACATACTGCACAGCTGTGACAGTGCCTCAGGGACCCTACACAGGTTTCTTTTTCACTCAGACATAGGGAACATCCTATAAATTTTGAAAGCTCCCACCTTTAAAAAACTTTACTATATCATTATAAATGAGCCCGGTTTCTGGCACATAGTAGGCATTCAATAACTGTGTGAAGGAAGGAATGCTGACCTAACTATAGAAATTCCAGACCACAAGGTGGAACAAAGAGAGGACAGTGTAACACCCCCTGCCAGGACCCCGTGACAGCTGACAGTATGGGCAAGGTGCGGCTGGTGAAGAATAGAGCTACTATTGTCATCTCGAGTTCTCTGATCACAAAGCAGACCCCAGGAGGCATTCAGCATTTTAAGGAAGAAGCAAGGCTGAGAGAGGCTGGCTACACACCCAGCACTGACCTTCCCACTGAGGAAGTGAAGTGCACAGAGCAAAGTTCTACAGGGGAGAGCCAACAAAAGCAGAGACAGCCTGCATGGCCCACTCCAAGCGGCGCCCCCTCACCCTTCCTATAAGCAGAGATGCAGAGACTGCCTCACTTCTGGTTCCTATATAGCAGGGGTCCTCAAACTGTTTAAACAGGGGGCCATTTTACTGTTCCTCAGACCGTTGGAGGGCCGGACTATGGGCCCCAGGATGAGTCGGCTGCTAAGCAGGACAGGCAGTGGTGGCAAAAACACCCGGCAGGCCGGATAAATGTCCTAGGCGGGCTGCATGTGGCTTGTAGGCCATAGTTTGAGGATGCCTGTTATGCAGATTTACCTGGCCTAGTTCTAGAATTGAGGATAAGGACAGAAACTCATAAATAAATGGAGCCTCTTTGAACCAAGACCTACCACCACCAGAAACCTAATTCAGGAAGCTTTGCTACCCAGGCCTACAAAGGGGTCAAGGTGCCCTCTCCAGTGAAGCCCAGACTATGCCCAGGCCACCTGAATGGCTGAGGATGCAGCAATTTTTAGGCTACCCAAGATGGACATCCCATAAATAGAAGAGAAGAAATTGTCATAGCTTATAATCTCAAACTTGGACATGCTCTTAACCTGTTGGATACTAGAGCTATTTCTAGTCCTGGGAATCTGAGTAGAGGGTGTTTTGTTCTCCACTCCCCTCTCACCTGGGCTCTGACATAGGAAAGGTGTGTACTTTTAAAAGCTTATTAAACTGAGGCTAGAGCTGGATACATAATTGGCTTTTAAGAAACATGAGCCCAAAGCTTGTGCATATTGTGTGGAAGAATGCTTTATGGTCAGGTGAAATAATAATATTAGTAGTGATGCATAATATTTTGTGCATTTACCCTAGACAAGAACTTTTTATCGTTGCTTATTAGATAAATAATGTTGTCTTAGTCAGTTAGGGATGCTATAAAAAATATGATAGCCTGGGTAAATCATAAACAATAGAAATTTGCTTCTTACAGTTCTGGAGGCTGGAAAGTCCAAGAGCAAAGTGCTGACAGACTGGTGTCTGGTGAGAATCTGCTTCCTGACTCATAGACAGCTGTCTTTTTGCTGTGCTGTCACATGGCAGGAGGTGTGACAGAGCTGTCTCATTAGGGCATGCTTATGCATGGGTTATGCTTTCATGACCTAATCACCACCAAAATGCCCCATCTCCAAATGCCACCACACTGATGATTAAGCATCAACACTTGAATGTTGGCAGAACACAAACGTTCAGTCTATAGCAAATAATTAAGTTGTTAAAATTCAAGCTTCTAAAAAAAAAGCAGCAAATAAAATTCAAGCTTCTTGATACCTTTATTACTATCAATGTGAATATTGACAGATTGTGGAGTAGAGTAATTTAAACAACTTTGGCTTCTTGACACTCTGCTGGTACTGTGTTGTGGCCTTGTCAGTTAGGAGGACATAGGATCTTCTTGAGGGCTGGCTATAATTAAAAGCCTGGACTGCTCATCTATGCCGAAACTAGGCTCTCTCTGCCTTTTGGTAGACCCAAAAAGTTACTTTGTCCTACAGCTAGTTTATAAGGTGGTATTTTTAAGGACTAGCACCATTGGAGGGATGCTTCCTTTTTATGAATCACACAGAACAGACACTAGACTTAGGTATTCTTTCTTGCATTTTATAATAACGTTAATTTAATTCTGATTTTGTTGAAAATTTTCCAAGGGTAAAAATTCAATGTACTGGTTTGGAATAAATAAGAGTATTCAAAACAATAATTTTTTTTTCCACATGCTCTGACTAGAGTAGAGTGCTATGACATCATAGCTCACAGCAACTTCAATTTCTTGGGCTCAAGTGGTCCTCTTGCCTCAGTTCTCTATTTTCAGTAGAGACAAGGTCTAACTATTGCTCAAGCTGGTGTTGAACTCCTCACCTCAAGTGATCCACCTGCCTCGGCCTCCCAAAGTATTCAAAAATTCTTAAATAAAGTGTTTGCTACTGTTCTTTAGTTTGTGTAAAACTGGAGCAGTCTATCTTGATTTCCCTGCCTATCCCAGGGCTTAAAACCTTTTTGTGTGTTGCAAGAGGAATGGAAGAAGTTTAGATCGTTAAGGTTTTTCCACATGAAAACATTTTTCTCCAAAATTAGCCTCCTTCCTTTACAGGCTTGCACATCTCACTGAGGAGAAGAAATTGGAAAATCGTCTTTTGTATTTCTACACACTGCAAACATGTTCAGTCATTGTTCTGAACAATGTCTCAAATACCTGTGGTTTTGTTTTGGACAGTATTTTGTCTATGCAAGTAGCTGACCTTTCCATAGAGACCCTGGTGTCTAATATGATCAACACAATTAACTTGTGTCCTCTGTTACACTTGAATCTTTTACTTGTTTTGACAATAAAAATCCTTACTACCTCTCAATAGAAAAATAAAAAGGAAGGAAAGAAGGAAAGTGGGTAACAAGGAAGGAAGGAGGGATGGAGGAAGGGAGAGAAGGAAGGAAGGAAGAGGGAAGGAAGAAAAGGAAAGAAGGAAGGATGGAAGGAAGGAAGGAAGGAAGGAAGGAAGGAGGGAGGGAGGAAGGGAGAGAAGGAAGGAAGGAAGAGGGAAGGAAGAAAAGGAAAGAAGGAAGGAAGGAAGGAAGGAAGGAAGGAGGGAGG
>NW_003852401.1:7993754-8138547 GCF_000181295.1 Otolemur garnettii
GGAGGGAGGAAGGGAGAGAAGGAAGGAAGGAAGAGGGAAGGAAGAAAAGAAGGAAGGAAGGAAGGAAGGAAGGAAAGAAGGGAGGGAGGGAGGAAGGGAGGGAAGGGAGGAAGAAAAGGAAGGCAGAAGGAAAGGATAGTTCATTAGTTGTGGGATACATCCTGATGTCAGAGACAGCATAATGTGAAGATATTTGAGTCAGAGTTGGTGAAAGGGGCTAACCCAAACTGCAGAGAAATGAAATAATGTTATCAGAACTAGAAATATATATACATTTTATACATTTTTATACATTTAACCGAACTACAAAAATAGATGGCTGCCTCCTCTTTTCGCCTATATTGGCATAGATAGTGTTACATCCTGGTGCTGGGTTTTATTTAAGCTAATTAGACTTCAGTTTGCTAACTTATAAATGGTAATAGTAACCTACAAGATTGTTGTGTATTACTGATTCCAGATTCTCTTCTCATAAGTGTGTACTAAAGAAGAGAACTTCCCCCAACAAAAAAGCAACAAGCCTGTACCTCCGGGAAGCTTCCACATTAAAAGAGACTTTTCAAAGATGGGCATTCTGTTGTTTTTTTTTAAAAAAAAAAAAAAAAAAAAAAAAAGACCTAGTTGCTTTGTTTTCTCCAGAGAAGGGATTGCAAAGTCCAGGGAAACATTTCAATATTTTTAGAACCAGAGGTGGATATAATACAGACTCTAGATTTTCAAAATAAGAGAGAGAAGGAAAATCCCTTGGAAAATGCTGCAGTTTGGGCTAATACATGTACAGTCTTGCTGAACTTGCAAAATCAATGATTCCCCATATTTCTTGGAGAAATATACATCCCTGCTTGCCTGGGCAGCCTGTGTCGATGCCTGTTTCTCCAACATTGCTATGAACACCATCCCCTTTCAGTCCCAGCAATATCCCAGTGAAGACCGCAAATCGTATTTTGTTCTCTTCGCATTGCTTTCCTTCCTCCTCATCCATTTGGTGACTGTGTTGCCTTGGGTTTTGGTTGCCCTTTCATCTGCATGCATTACTTCTGCTGCTAGATCCCGCTTCTCAAACTGCAGTACAGGTATCACCAAGACTATGCTATGAAGTCTCAAAGGCCATAGGGATCAATAAAATAAATACAGGTCATCCTTATAATTATAAAATCACATATAAATGTAATAAATACAAATGTGTCGTTGAACAGAATGCCCCTTTGATGAACTTTAAAGATTTGACATATTTAAACCCTCAAATGCATTTTGCTCTCAGCTTTCTTCTATTTCCCCTAGACCCGTGCTTCCCAAACAGTGCTGAGGTACCTCAGGGCACTACATTGAACTCATAGCATACCCTGGGATACTTTATTCTTTGAGGGAAAAACAGACATTCAGTATCAATAGGACGGTGTGAAAACTGCTAACTCAAGATAGTCTATACTTTCAATATTAGTTTATACCGCATTTCCTTTGGTAACAATACTTAGAGAGGGTAGGTTTTCAGCAATTGTTGTGATAAAAAGCAAGTACTTCATGAAAATGAATGAGGAACAGGGGGGTAGGCAATATCCAAACTAAGTCTAAGATTTCAAACGTTGTGCAGTGCCTAACAGACATATGTCCCCTAAGTAAATTATAGTTATTTAAGAATTAAATAAAAATATGTGTATTATTTTTTAATAGCCACTTGTTATTAGGACATAAAAATTAAGTTACTCACCTATCTGCTTAATAAAGAGAACTTTTAGGGGTTTTGTGTTTGTTTGTTCTTATAGTTTTTATTTCAACATATTAGGGGGCACAAGTGTTCTTGTTACATGGATGAATTGTATAATGCTGACGTCAGGGCTTTCCATGTGCCCATCCCCAGAACAAAGTGCATTGTCCCCCTTAGGTGAGTTTTTATCCTTCACCCCCTTCCCACTCTCCTTTCTTCTTAGTTTCCAATGTCCTGTATATCACTTTATGATCATAGGTACCCATCGTTAAGCTCTCAATTATTAATGAGAATATGTGGTGTTTGTTCTTCCATTCCTGAGATACTTTATATAGGACAGTGTTCTCTAGTTCCATCCAAGTTGCTTCAAATGACATTATTTCATTCCTTCTTATGGCTAAGTAGTGCCCTGTGGTGTATTTATATACTACATTTTGTTAATCCACTCATCAATTGATGAACACTTAGGTTGATCCCATATCTTTGCTATTGCAAATTGTGATGTGGTGAACATTCAAGTACAAGTGTCTTTTTAATAAAATGACTATCTTGAGTTAGTAGCTTGTACCCTGTCCTATTGCTATTGAATATCTGTTTTTCCCTCAAAAAATAAAGTATCCCAAGGTACTCTATGAATTTGACACTAGCCTGAGCTAGAGTGAGACCCCATCTCTACTAACAACAGAAAAATTAGCAAGTAGTTGTGGTGGATGCCCATAGTCCCAGCTGCTCAGGAGGCTGAGGGAGGAGAATCGCTTGCAGACAGCTATCATGGTGCCATTGCATTATAGCCTGGGCAACAGGTCAACACCCTGTCTTGAAAAAAGAAAGAAAAGAAAAGAAAAGAAAGAGGGAGGAAGGGAGGGAGGGAGGGAGGGAGGGAGGAAGGAAGGAAGGAAGGAAGGAAGGAAGGAAGGAAGGAAGGAAGGAAGGAAGGAAGGAAGGAAAGAAGGACACTGTTAAAAAAAATGAAAAGCTAAGTCATGGCTTTGAAAAACATCCAAAATATACTGGGTGAACATAAAGTTCATGTGCAATTTAAAATAGTTTAGCATAGTAAATTGCATGAGAACTTTATGTCTACCCTGTATAAAGATTGCTGACAAGTTAAGAAGAAAAACAACACAATCTTAAAGAATCTTTCATCCATGAAGGATTTGGACAGTTTCCAAAAACTTCTACCAATACATTCCCATTATGGTCAAACCTCATTATGAGGAAGTGATACTTTCTTGTCAGAACTCATCACGGCCTGAGGGGGCCCTTTATCTGCTCTGAATAGGAATATTCAGAGCACTTACCTGGAGACTCCCCCCAGCTCCATAGTTGGCAGAGCCTTTGACTTCCGATGTGCTTCTGACTTGCTTTGGAAAACAGATTTC
Organism: Otolemur garnettii; assembly: GCF_000181295.1. Taxonomy (NCBI): domain Eukaryota; kingdom Metazoa; phylum Chordata; class Mammalia; order Primates; family Galagidae; genus Otolemur; species Otolemur garnettii. The sequence goes on from NW_003852401.1 coordinate 7,996,842, forward strand.
CTTTGGTCACAAAGTGTCCCCAATATACAAAAACCTTGCCGGCCCTGGACAGATTTTATAGTAATCTATTCCTCATAGGCCCCAGGAAGTTTCTATCTATTTTTCATTTCCTCTTGTTAGCGTGTTTCAATTTTTAAACTAGTAATTAAGAAACATGCTCTGAACCACAATCTGATTATGAGACCTAAACTTCATAGATACTTCCCATCGTCAGACCACTCCCACCCTTCTGGGAGGATATAAGCTTCAGGAGGGCAGAGATTTTTGTCATCTTTCTTCACTGAGGCATCCCCAATACCTGGAAAAAATGCCTGATGTTTAGTATATGCTTAATAAATCTTCATGGAAAGTGAATAGATTTTACCCTAAGATTATCCTGAAAGAGTTAACATATATGGTAGTTCTAATTATAAGACTTGACACAATTTCTACCCTTCTTCAAATCTTCACCCAGATCCATTATTTTAATAGTGGGTGAATTTGTTAAGGTGTTGGTATGACAGCTGTATCAGAGACCAAATAGCTTAAATAAGATAGAAGTTATTTTTTGTAATAAAATAATAATAAGCTCTTCTATAGCTTTATACCAACCTATTTACAAATTTTAACTGATATCATCCTTAATGAGAGAGCTGTTATTAATATTCCTAATTAACAAATGAGAAAACTGCTTCTCAGAGAATTTTAATAATTTTTCCAAGTGACATAACTAATGATTCACAGATTTGGATTTGAACCCAGGACCTGGCTCCAGAATCTATACTTTTAACCACCACACCAGTACTACCCATTTTTAATTTGTATACAAATTGTCAGGATATTTTTTTTAATGCACATTTTAATTCAGACTGAGAGTCTGAGGTTCTAATAAGTTCACAGGTGCTGCTAGTAGTCTGAGGACTACACATTGTTTAGCAAGGCACTCCACCAAATTACCGCTCTCATAAACAGCCAATCTGGTAGGCACTCCAGGGGTGTGGGATTGTTTTGTTCCATGAAGTGGTCCAATCTAAGTGCCTTCTTTCTTTCCACCATCCACTGGGGGCTGCCCTCATCAACATGGCCAATAACAAATCATCACCATGTCTACGTTGCAGTCCTTGGAAAAGAGGACAGAGAAAGTGGAGAGCAAGCAGATTGCTTTCAGGGCATCACCAGAAGTTATAGAACACGTCTGCACACTGCTTATTAGCCAGATTTAGTCATGAGGTCATACCCGGCTGCAAGGAAGTCTGGGAAATGTAGTCTCCAACTGGACAGCCACTTAACTAAAACTCAGGCTCTTCCATTACTAAAATACCTTTTGAAAATGGAGAAATGCAGATTGGTGAGACAACTACCAGTCTTGGCCACAGTAAATCTGAACGCCTTGGGTTATTTTATCACATCTTCTTATGTTTGCCTTCTTGGTATGATCCTGGGCATTTCTCTCTCTCTTTTGCTGACCTGCATGTGAGTTCCTTTATGTCTAGGAAAACTCATTTACCACCGTTATCTCCTTTAATTTGATTCCTCCAAAGCTCTGATTAAATGGAAGGGGGGGATAAACTTTTGCATACCCTGAGGATGGTCAGTGGGTTAGGATGAGTAAATAAACGCTTTAAATCTCTGAGACTCCTTTTTCTTTAGCTGCCGTTAGCATCTTTATTTTTAGCGTCCCATCTATTCTTCAGTCTGTACTCGATTCTTAAGGAAACTCAATGAAGTTGGAAGTGCTGTCCTTAAATAGATTTATTTTGCTTATATTCTTCTCTTTTTCTCCAACTGGAAATGTTTATAAGCAGCTTTTGTTTTCTCGTCTCTTACAACTAGAGAAGGCCCTGAAGAAAATATTGTGGAGGTAATTCATTCTGAGTAAATGTGATTTGAATCAACTTTAGGCAAAGACTGGGAGGCTGCCTTCATTTTTATTGGAATGTTTTGGACGCAGAGACATGTGGATTAGGCCACTCACACGATGCGCTTATCCTTCCAGCAGTCATGGCTGAGTTGTCTGGAAGTAAAGAATGCAGTGAGCAAGCGTAGGAGCTCAAAACATCCAGTTACTTGTGCAGGTTATAAGAAATGGCTTATGGGTCCTTTATCTTATTTCTAGTACTTGGATATTTTTTAAAGAATTTGATCTTCATAGTTGGGAAATATATTTTAGATGATTACTCTGTTCAGAAGCTTTTGAATTAAGCAAAAAAAGCTAAAGATACCCACCATGCTTCTTGTTTGTTTCTTTGGCTAAGACAGAGGTTATTATTGCTGTGGCCTGGCACAGAAGCCTGCAAACTTTGGGTTTCTGAAATGGGTCAGTCTGCAGAACCTACTCAACAAAGCACATTGAAATAAATTGAACTAGCTCCCTGCCCCTTTTTTTGGTCAGCCAAAGTACAGCCTCACTTTTGGATGGAGCTGGGAGTTATTTCTAATACCTTTGGTTTTCAGAAGATGGCACCAGTCTATGTCTTGACAGAGGGTGTAGTTACTGAAGCCTTGGCAGACAGCATGGCCCATCCGTTTGTTTGAGCTTTCTCAATAATCAGTGAGTATCACTGCAGGCTCGGTTGGTCGGGCTGATTGATTATAAAGACAGCCAAAACGAAAAGCTCGACCATCTCAGTCTGATTTCCCCGCCATGTATTGACCCAATCCAAGTTACATATGTTACGGTATTTGCAAAGCTGTCACTGTTATAAAACACTTACGGGGAGCTTGCTATTGACAGGGGATTTATAACAACCTAGAAACCAGCTATCCATGTCCTATTTCAATTCTTTCAAAAAAAAATTTTTTTTTTGCAGTTTTTGGCCTGGGCCAGGTTTGAACCTGCTACCTCTGGTATATGGGGCCAGCCCGCTACTCCTTTGAGCCACAGGCGCCGCCCAGTTTTTAAAATTTTTTTAATGTGAAAAGAAAGCAGTTGATTAGACATCTACAGATCCACACAAACAGCAGTACAGCAATGAGCAAACAGGACTTTCTGAGAGTTCTCTTTGGTGTGATTAACTTAAGCAGAACTTGGAATGAGAGTGGAGAAAGAACGATCTTTGTGTTTGTGTGCATGTGTTGTTTTTGTTGCTTTTAATCTGCCTTTATTTAAAAAATCCCCGAATATGTAGAGACTAAAGCCTGGGGGCCTTTTATTATCCAAGAAGAGGAAGTGCTGGCATCTGCTGGTAAAGGTAGGGACTGTTCTTGAGTACACAGGCTTATCTCATTAACTCAAGAGATGACCTGGTCTGTCTGGAAACTGTCTGCATTTCAGACCCCTTGGCTGATTTACGGTCAAAGCAAAAGGGGTCGTTTGAAATCGTGGAGCCAGCGGTTTGCTTTCATTCGTCTTTAAAGCTTCAGATGAATTCAGGATACATCAGAGAGATCTCTCCTTGCACTAAATAAACTTCTAACGATACTGATTGAGCTCCTCAGATGGGACACTATGGGAATGTGGGAAACTCAAGGCCCATTAAATCAGTGAGCACACTTAGTTGAAATTATGATACTCTGGTCACCCGTGGCTAAATGAAGAGCAGGGGTTTAATGAGTTTACCAGGTTAAAAATGAGCCGGTGTCAGGCAGGAATCAGACTCATTAATTAGGGCTCCACTTAAACTATCGAGCAGTTTTACTTACCAGCAGTACTCAAGGGGGGAGCATGGGGGCGGACTTAGTGATACACGTGGCTGTCTCTGCTCATGGCCAGTCATGAACCACTCAGTGAGGGTTAAGAGGGAGCAGGAGGAGCAAGCAGACAGTTTTAACCAGTTTTCGCCATTGACCACAATAAGCTTAAAACCCAAAGTCCTAGCAGTTCTACTTTGGAAACTGACTGGGACCTTCAGGTGGAAGTCTGTGGGAACCACAGACAGTCCCTAACATTCTGGGCTACTTCCAAAGTAATAGCCAGTATGGAATAAAATCTTCGCAGTGTGTCTTGAAAAAGGTGGACCTTCCTTGGTGGGACATACAGATAAAACCAGTCTGTTCACATAGGAAGAGGAAGAAAGCTTCATTTCAGTGATCAGCAATGAGTTGAGCATTAGAAACCCAAGTGTGGGCTTTGGAGAAGTCTTGACTCTGCATCTTGCTGTGAAATCTTGGCGCCTCCACTTCATCTCTAAATTAAGGGTAATAATTCCCAACTTAAAGGCATGGTAATGGGGATTCCATGTGATGATATATGTATGGTACTTACTACGGCATTTACTAAGCATTTCGGAAACAAAGATGCTTGCTGTGATCTGCTCTCTACAGCAAGGGAAGATTACTCCTTTTCACTTCTGGTTTTAACTGCGTAAATCAGTGAACACGGAAAAGGATAAAGGAAACACAGATACAAAATGATTTGGGCATCAGGTCTGGTGAACACTTGCAAGGCCTGGGTAATTGTTCTTACATGAAGGGAGTCCATTCCACAGACCTGCTGCGCCATCCTTGTGCTCTGGCCTCTCCATCCTCCATCCCTTCCTCTTCCCTCCCTCCTTCTTCCCTCCTTCCCTCCCTCTCTCCCTCCTTCTTCCCTCCTTCTCTCCCTCCCTCCTTCTATCCCACTACCTGCTTTTATGCCAGAAGAGCCTGGTCCTGCCAGCATTTTCTTTATAAAGCAAAGCACCTCGTCTCTAATTCAGAGTAATCACGAAACTGTCCCAGCCACATCTGCAATTTAATGTCTTTTATGCTTGTTCATGACAACTCAGTACTGTGTTGAGCATGCTAGTCTTCTGGTTTTGCTGTTCTGATTCTTGAGTTCAAAGAAAAGCAGCTGAGTAAGATGTGTATGATTTAACTGATCAGAAGCATTCTATATGCACAAAGAGATGTGTGTGAAGAAAGACCAGTTCATCCAGATTAGAGAGAGATTACTGAGGGGACATATATGAAGTGGATCAAACAGAAACTAGACAACCCTTTTCTTTATATGGAAATCTGACTCTGTTAAGCACCACAATTTGGAATGCTCTTTTTTTCCTGGAACATTTTTTTTTTGGTGTGATATATACAGGGTGTCCCAAAGGTTGCCCATAAAATCGCCATAAGTAGGAAAATGGGAAATTGTAACTAAATGTATCTTTATGTACAAAATATTTATTACAAAGTTTTACAAAGAGGTAGTCAGCCCATAGAGAATATTTTGTGAAATGTTTGTAATAAATATTTTGTACATAAAGGTACATTTACCTACAATTTCCCATTTTCCCCATGTATGGGTGACCTTTGGAACACTCTGTATATGTAAATATATGTAAACATATTTGTCACATGCACATACACCTTTATGAACAGAGTAGTGAAGACAAATTTAAGTGAAAATAAGGCTTCAAGGTTCCAATTTCCCTCCAGTATCTTGACGCCTTTATGTGTATTATTATTATTCTACTGGAATGAACATTCTGCCTCGTGGTCGGATAGAAACAAAAGAACATTAAAGCTTCAGAAAGGCGCTGTCCCGTATAGGATGTCGCAAAGGGGAAGACTGATGGCAAATAGCATTTCTATCTTGAAATACATTCCTATTAATGAGAACCTCCCATTATGAACTAAAAGTAATTGCAAACCTATATGAAACAATTATTTCTAAGTTGTACCTGTGTTGATAGGTCACTTATTTTCTTTGTCATGCATTGAAATCAGGTTTAAATTGGTAAGAACATGTAATATTAGAAATAAGTTTTTTGAGAGTAGGAATTCTTAACAAAATCATTTTTGTTTTCTGAATTTCTAAGTCTGTATCTTACACCAAGTATACCATCAACACATTTTTGATGAATGTGAAGGAATAAGTTGTAGTAGCTTCTAAATGTCCGTGAATAAAACAGGCTAAATAGCTTTTGTAAATTTTTTAAAATAAAAGGTAGCATCTTTCTTCCTTGAGATACTGATAAAACCATGAAATGTTGGAAATAATACCTTTTTATATCTTGGGTCAAAAATACCCAAGATATAAATTTATCTTGTGATAAGATTTATCTCAGAGAGTTATCTGCAAAGTGTTCTTCTACTTAAGTCAGAGAAGAGGCACAAATGTACCCTTGAGTTTTCTTTTAGCATAAACCTTGCTGGCAACTATCAGTGTGTTTTGGGCAATTGCTCAAAAGAACTATATACATGTATACTGTAAAACAATAAAGCAATGCCTCGAATTGTAGTGAAAGAGAGAACTAATGAAAAGAGACCTAAGAAATGTAATGAAAATAAATAGTTCTTCCACGTCCAGCTTCCCTCCAGGGAACAGGTTATGAAAGATAGCTAGAATAGTAGCTCCAGAATAAAATTATTCCAGGGTAGAAAGTAATTAGGGTTGAGTACATGAAAGCCCAGGTTTAATTGTTCTCTTTAATACAGTGAAAGAAGAAATTCATCTTACAACTTTAAATGAGTGTCCCACTAATGGAGTATTTTCCCCAAAGGAATACTATAAATTAATATTTTTATATATTCTGTAATTATTTCGTGAGTAGCACAATTATAGTGCATTGTACTTAGGGGTGTATGTTAAAGACATTATCAGGTACATGTCATTTAAAATATACCACAATTGTTGATACTGTATTTAAGCATTTATTCTTAATAGTCTAAGACCCTGATGCAGATCACCAATAATTAATTTGGCTTTGGAGAGGATTTATTTCTTGTGCTAATTCACTCCCTGATATAAATTTCTAGATTTCTCTAGAAAGCTCATTTGGGGCATTTTTTGGATCTGAGCAGTGGAACAGATAGTGAATTTTATTTACAACTTCAAGTCTCTGTTAACTCCTTGGTACCTGCAGGCTACACCGTAGACATTGAGGGCTTCCCTGCCCTGGATATGACAGCACAGTGGGCCCTGCCTCCACTTACACTAAGTTCTCTTGGGGAGTCAGTAGGGACTTTGTGAGGCACAGGACTTCCTCCTGGGCACAGTGCAACATGGATATAAATGATGGCCTTGTGGAGAGCTGATTATAAATATCTTCATTCTAAATACTCAGCTGACGAGACAATTGTGTTAGCTAAGTTAAATCAAGAATAAACTTTCCCTTAAGAAATTCTTATATTCTTTTGTAGTTGATATAACTGTACCCACTGCCTGGATTGTGATTTGAATACAGGCTCCTTTTATTGTTTTATTCTTTTTATTTTTATTTATTTATTATTATTATTATTTTGAAACAGAGTCTCACTATGATGCCCCCCTAGTAGAGTGCTATGGAGTCATTGTTCATATAAACCTCAAACTCTTGGGCTCAAGCGATTCTCTTACCTCAGCCTCCCATGTAGCTGGGACTACCAGCACCCACTGCAATGCCCGGCTATCTTTAGAGATGAGGTCTCGCTCTGGCTCAGGCTGGTCTTGAACCTGTGAGCTGAGGCAATCCACCCATCTCAGCCTCCCAAGTGCTGGGATTATAGACACCAGCCACCTTGCCTGGCCTGCAGTCTTCTTTTAAATTCATTCTAGAGGAAATGTGGCCTCAGTATCACCTGGAAATAAATCCCAAGTCAGACACTGCCTCTCCATGTGACTTAACCTCCCTGTGCTTTGGTTTCCTCATCTGTAATACAGCAATCTCAATAGCACCTGATCTTTGAGACTTCCTGGGAGTGTCATGAGTTAACATTTGGAATGTGCTTAGCATGGACTCAGCAACTTACAAGTGCCTTGTCTATGATTTCCTCCCTGACTGTATTGCTGAAAACTATTGAACAAAATATTTACTCTAACTGAACTCAGTTTCTCAGAGGGTTGGCAAAATGAGATAAAGTATGATAAGTCACAGAAAACTATCCAGGGCTATGTGAAGGCTTACAAAACGCAACCAAAGGGAAGAGTTAGAGTAGCAAATAAAACATAAAGTAAAAATTTTTTAAGCCTCCAAAGTAATTACTATTTATTTAAAATCCCTACATTGTCATTACTTTATCTTTGGAGGGAAACCTTTATCATATACATGAAAATGCACACATACACTTCATGTATATGATACATACATACACATAGCCACAAAGCAGCCCTTGTGGCATTAAAAGTCCTAGTGGTGAGTCCTTGTTCATATTTTCTTATGTTAATCTTGTGTTTTAAGGAATGGAAACAGACCTTTATGGCAGGCATATTCATCCAATATCTTGTCATGTATCATATCCTTAATCATTTCTATTTTCAAAAATTATCCATCATGTGCTTCTTATAAATGTGGAAGTGTAAATGCTACATGATGTGCCTTTTAGCCCGGATGTGTTTAGAAGCGGTGAAGCCGTCCCTCTCTCTCTCTCTCTCTCATACACACACAGACACACATGGACACACACACAGTCCTGTACAAAAACTGGTAAATAAATCTGGTGGCCTTCAAAAGCAGGTGCTTTGGGAAAGAGAGGCGTAGGGAGAGACGTTTGAATGCACAGTGTTGCTTCGCTGACGTGATTCCTAAAGTAGACTTTGAGAAAGACAAAGAAACAAGTCAGGACCAGACAAAATGGAGGCTTTATGGGGCTGTGCCGTCAAGCTTGGAGTCAGCTCATCAGCACTAAAGATGCTGATGAATTGGAAAATCAGAGAAGAAGGCTTCAAGTTTCAGTCTCAAGGGACGGGCTGGCCTCGGAGATTTATTTTCAGATCTTTTTTATTTGTCTTTGCTCCATAGTAAAACCTGGGTGGGCAAAATTCTCCCCATTCCAGGGACCCAGTATAGACTGTTGTAGGATTTTATGGGACTGATACTCTGTTCTTTTTTAGAGGGCCGTTTATGCCCACTGTCTTTCCTCCTCTCAGCCAGTGTACATCAGTCTCTAAATCTTCCTCCCCCAACCTTTGAAAATTTATGGCAGCTTTCAGCCAGGCTTGGCTTAAAGCCATTGACCTCTGTGGCCTGTGTTATTGACCAGAACACAGCATCTTCTGCCCACATAATATATGTCTCTTTATCTCCCTGAAAGGAAAGGAAATGACTCTTGGAATCGCCAAGAACACAATAAAAATGAGAGAGGCTTTCCTATTTTTTTGTCAGTGGCATTTGGCTTTACAAAAAGCCACATTGGGATCAGCCTGTGCGTTAGACAGAGCTTTGAACTGTGCATTGAGAGGGCACCCTTGGGAGCAGGCATTGTGGGCCAGAAGGCTCATCCCAAATAAAATCACCTTTTTCTAACTTTTCACCTGGAGCATGAATGGAACAAATGGGCCTGGGTCAGCAGTGTTTCAGAGCTGAATCTACGGACCCACTGATATAACAAACCCACAGAGACATGTGTGAAAAACACGGTAGGATTTGCAGATCTCACATGCCTTTCAGGGTGGGTTGGAGATGAAGGTCATAGCGTCAGAAAAGGTTAGGTTTGAAGGCAAGCCCCTGAGTGTGTAAATGAGAAAACAGATACCCCACGAGAACATACAACTTTTCCAAGGTTGCAGAGCAAGTAAGTGCTAGAAAGGGAGGCCCCCTTGGCCAAGGTATGAAACGTGATAAGGCCTCAAAAGCTCACCTGGCCTTGTCCTTAAAAGTACCCTCAAATGTTACTTCTATATAAAATACCATGTCATAGGCTTATATGTTAATAGGAAGTAAAATCCTCTGGCTTGTGTTCCTCTTTTAGGTATCATTTACAAAATCCCATATTTAAGGGATACCAGATGCCTGTTCCTACTAAGTTCAGATAGAAGCTGAGAGCAGCACAGAGAAAAACCTCAAAGGGAAACCATGCAAAAGTGGTACTTAAAGCTTTGCAGCCTTGGATGAGTGTCTCATCCTCCACACCTTCGCTTCCCTGAGGGTAGAGTGCACATGGCAGCACTCTCCCCGTCCCGTCCACCCCAGGGCTGTCATGAGAAGGGAGATAACTGGCACACAGAGTGTTGGATCAGTTGCAGTGTTACCGGTACAGCCTGGGGTGGAGGACAAACGTGTTGGAGGCCTGTGCTACCGCAAAGCACTCTGCACGAGTTGGAGCGCCTTTATCTGAACATGCCAGGCTTTTCCGGACAAAGGTGTTAGCAGAAGTCATGATTTTTGGCAGAGGCGTAATTCACTAAGGGCTGGCAGCTGGTGCTCTGCCTATAGCATCACAGTCACATGGAGCAGAGGGTGCTTCAGTCAACAAGAGACCGCCAACATGACAGTGGTCCCCTAAGATTAGAACGGGGTTGAAAACTCCCTATCTCCTAGTGACTTCATAACAGTGGGAATATTGTCAAGCAATTACTTTATTTTTCATAAATTTAGTGTAACGTAATTGTGCAGTGTTTATAAAGTTTACGGTAGCGTCATGTCCTGAGCCCTCACATTCACTCCTCATTCTCTCACAGACACACCTGGAGCAATTTATAATCCTACAAGCTCCATTCGTGGTAAGTACCCTATACGAGGGTATTATTTTTTAAATCTTCTACCATAGTTTTATGGCAACTTTTCTATGTTTATATATACAAATGGTTAACATTGTGTTACAGTTGACTACAATATTCAGGACAGTAACCTGCCGTATGGGGTTGTGGCTTAGGAGCAATAGAATACACTGTGTAGAGGTGCCTAGTAGGCTATGTCATGTCGGTTTGTGTGTACACTATGATGTTCACACAATGACAACATCAGCTAACTGCATTTCTCAGAAGGTGTCCCTGTCATTAAGCAACACGTGACTGTAGTTCTCGGGTTTAGAGATCCAAACACCAAGTGACACCACATGCCTTGCAGAACACTGGGATTTGTTGATATCTTCAGGTCTGTTACATTAACTAGAATCCAGAGACAAAATTCCTGTAATAGAGACCTATATTACCTACTTATTTATCTGCACAATCTACCGTAAATAGTTGTTTATAAAAATAAAAGTGGGTCTAGACCCAGCAGATTCCTTATCAGTGTTTTTCATTTCCAAACACCATTTTTTCATTGCTTGTCTGTAAGGGCTTTGGTTTGGTTTTGTTTATTTGTTTATTTTTTGGTAAATAATGTCAAGGAGACAATCTGCAGCTGAGGTCAAAGTTTTCAGTAAAATTTGTAGAGTAAAAAATTTTAAATGAGAAAATCCATCTAGCAACTTTCTTTTTTCTGGAAACTTGGAAAATACACACATTATTGGATTTTAATAATAAAACATTTTGGTCACCTCACCTTACCAAATCACCAAGGATTGGCCAGGCACGATGGCTCACACCTGTAATCCTAGCACTCTGGAGGCTGAGGTGGATGGATTGGTTGAGGTCAGGAGTTTGAGACCAGCCTGAGCAAGAGCAAGATCCAATCTCTACTAAAAAATAGAAAAATTAGGCAGGCAGGTAGCAGGTATCTATACAGCTACTTAGGAGGCTGAGACAGGAGGATGGCTTGAGCCCAGAAGTTTGAGGTTACTGTGAGCTAGGGTAAGGACATGGCACTCCAGCCCAGTGACAAAACAAGACTGTGTTTCAAAAACAACAACAAAACCCCACCAGGGTTCCAAGAATCCATGCAGCAATTAAAGAAACATTGTAGTAATGGGTTAACAAACAAGGGAAGTCCTATTTCCTAGTCATCTGAGTGTTCAAATAAGGAAAAAAGAATTGGAGACTTGTAGGTCCAAGTGAGTTTAAGTCTCTTACCTAACCAATAACATTAAAGATATGAAACATAAGGAAACTATTTGGGTGCTTGTAGTCAATTCTTTAATTGAAGACAGGTCAGTGAGCCATACTTCTATTTATCACCATAAAATTTCTCTTTCAAAACTGAAAGGAAGTGTCCCAATACTGAGAAGTTAATAACAGTAGCCTGAAAACTATGTCTGTATAAGTCAAATGGGACCTTAAAATATTTCTATTCTATTTAGAAGCTCTTTCAGTTTTCTCAGCTTTTTCTTTGGGGGAATAGACATATGAAAGTAACAGTTCAACCTTTGAAATTGAGTTTCTACATCATGTTTTAAAAAACCTATGTTCAACAGTAGGCATTGATTAAATAACCTAAATATACACCAAAGTGATAGATTGTGAAGATTTTAAAAGAGAATTTCTGCAAGAAATTCTGCAAGAATTACTGACATGGAAAGATGAAAACTATTTTTAATCTAGCTATATATGTGTATGGAGAAAAAACTCACTAAGTGGTTAATAGTATTAATGCTATAAACAATTATTCTACTTCTTTTTATATATTTTAATTTTTAATAAATACATTACTTTTCTAATAAATAACTACAATTGTTAGTGTAAAAATTAAGATTTCTGTGTAACATTATCTAATTGCTAAAATAGCAGAAATATAACATTTCATTGATAAAGCTGTCCTTACCACATGCATTCTGAAGTCAGCATAGAAACACAGTTTTGGTGTCCAGAGAGGCACAGGAAATGTGTCTATATATACATAGCTCTGTTTATAATAGTACTTTATGTTTGCATAGATGTAAATATCATAAACAAAATATCTCTCAACTTGATCACCTGTTGGTGTACAGGGGTCTATTTCAACAGACAACATTGATTAGCTATAGTTGATCATTAGAAAATATAATTTCAAGCTCATTATCACCTAATAATTTTCAATAGCTCAGTTGAGAGAAATTCAATTTTTATTTTATTTTATCATTATTATTATTTTTTTTTTTTTGCAGTTTTTGGCCGGGCTGGGTTTGAACCCACCACCTCCGGCATATGGGGCCAGTGCCCTACTCCTTTGAGCCACAGGTGCTGCCCCAATTTTCATTTTTAAAAATGAAAAGTAAAAAGAAAAGAAAACAGGCTCCTACCCCTGTGCCCGAGCTGGTCCCCAGTCTATGTGTGCATGTGTATATACATTCTCAGGTGGCACCTGTAGCTCAAAGGAGTAGGGCACCAGCCCCATATGCTGGAGGTGGCAGGTTCAAACCCAGCCCCAGCCAAAAGCTGCAAAAAAAAAAAAAAAAAGGTTTAACATATTTTCATGTGCCCAAATAAATGGATTATTATTTTTAAAAAAGAATGAAAAGTAACATCCATTTTATTATAAACTGTGTCTACTTTTCCAAATATTCTATCCCTAGATCAAGGAGGGAGCTGAGTTCCCATGGAAGTATTTGTTTAATTTGCACTTTAGTGTAACACCGGCAATCTGGGTTGAGAATCACTTTAAGGATTTTTCTTTAAAAAACCATGAAAACCATTATTCTACACATTTCAAAGACTTTGTTGAGGACGTTAATCACTTCTCCATGTCATTTTTAGGAAAACCTCCTGAAGAAATTTTCTTCTGACATTTTAAGAGCAAACAGCAGCCAAAATTCTTCCAAAGCGTTGGTCCGTTTTCACCAATGGAGATTATGAATGGGCCAACCGGGGTCCCTCTGTGATCACTTTTGCACAGGTCTGAACCAAATGTGTGGCCCCGCTGCAGCCAATGTGCAAATCAATGTGGTGATGTTTTTAAACCTAATTCTTGACTCAATTTTATGTTCCTAGCATGTTTTCCTTTCTCCTCATTTTTTTTGTTTGTTTGTTTCTTGCTTAATAAAAAAATCCACTAAAGTAATACGCATGCATGGGAACGTATCAATGAGGGCCAAAGAGCTTAAGCAAGGTCTGAAAAGCTGCAGCCTGCACCTCTCGTTCTCTGCCTCCAGCCCATCACAGTCCCCACATTCAACCTCTTTTAAATGTTTGGTTTTGGGTTTTTTTAGCAGTTACATCCATAAATCTAGATAAGAGGCTTAACTTCTTTTTCTCCATTTATCAACTTGAGATAATATCTCTAGACACCTTAATATGAAAAGGGGAGGATTTAGCTCATTTATTTGAAGCGTCCTCCTCCTCCAAGTGTTTGTATTTATATTGTTATTTTTTGTTTTTCTACAATTCTTACCTTTGCGACTTAAAAATATATATATATAAACCTTAACAATCAAAGGCTCCCATTCCCAGCTTTTTAATCACTTGTACTACTGTAAGCTACTTCATTTTTAAAAGTAAAGACAATTAGCAAGACAAATACAAGGATTATAAGGCCACCAGGCCTGCATGATGTATACAAAGCTAGTCAAGAAAAAATAAAGGCTGGTAACACAGGTTAGCTAGCCCCTCAGCCATCACGGTGTGCGCTAAGTTTCATTATAGCGCCAGCCTCGTTTACTGTTAAACCTAACATTTGAGTTTAAACTGATGCTTGAACACAAGTTGCTAACATCTACCCTGATACCCAGGTGAATTCCTGTCAGGACTGTTTGTGGTTACTTGAAGCCTTAGGTTTCAAAGTTTGTATTTTCTAAAAATTTTAAGGCACTTCTTAAATACTCCTTTTCTGAGGCAAAGCTTTTTCTCCTCCCAGTCTTCTGTCACTCCCCATCTGGAAGTTCCTTGGAGGGCTCAGGATGACGGATTGGGTTGACTTTAGTCAGGGGGGAGGGGGACTTACAGGTCTATCTCTGAACACTTTGCCATGGTTTGACTTGGTGACTCTCCTCCCATGAGCTCCTGGCACTGGACACACATCAGTCACAAAGGGGAAGAGGGTTTACAACAAACAGCACTGGCAAAGACAACAACAAGGCAGCAGGGGGGACACAGCCTCTCCTGCCGTGCCGGTCAGCACCGGCCACTCGCTGGACAGATGGACAGACAAAAAGCTGAGTTTCGCGTACATGCATAAGGGCTATGAGCCAGACAAGAATCAACCCTGCACCCAGGCTGAGCTCGTACCTGGGCAGGCGAGTGATTGGAGCAGGTAGAATGGCATGGGGTCATGTGGAAGTTTTGTTTTCTGTATCCAATTTCTTCAAATAGAACGAGATGTTATTTTGTATTCTCTACCCTGTCCCTTTCAACACTGTTACTCTTAGTGCTGTTTTTACTTTTTTGTTTTAGTTACCTCTGATCTTCTTGTGAATCCCTCTCAGCCCACCCAGAACTGAACTCTGCAGGAGCCAAGTACTGCGGCCACCCAAGCATTTTAAACTTTAGTTTACTTAATAACCATCCAGCAAGGTTGTTAAAGTACACAGTGTTGCACTAGAACTCCCCTATCCCCCATGCCCGTTTCCAATCCAGCAGGTCAGGGGGAAGCTTTTGATAAGCAACCCCCGAGATGCAAATGCACATGGTTTGGGTCCAGTGTGAGGAGTGTTTCCCACCCCACCTTTCCCCTTCACCCTTATGGCTAAAGGGGGGAACCAACGATCAACAACCACACCAAACTTCTTCACCACCAGGAAAGCAAAATTCCAGAGGCACAAAAATGTCCAAATCTCATGTCCATGAGACTGCTGCCAGCTCTCCCTCCTCTACCCCAAATCTCCACATTTACAATCTTTCTCTTATCCAGCCCCGGCCTGCCAAGCAATGACAACTAAAAAAAAAAAAAAAAAAAAAAAAATAGCCAGACGTTGTAGTGGGCACCTGTAGTCCCAGCTACTTGGGAGGCTGAGGTAAGAGAATTGCTTAAGCCCAGGAGTTTGAAGTTGCTGTGAGCTGTGACACCATGGCACTCTACCCAGGGCTATAGCTTGAGGCTCTGTCTCAAAATAATAATAATAAATAAATAAAGTCTTTCTCTTCTCTCACTTTCTGCTCCCACCACAACTAAATCAAACAGACAGCCTTGAGAACGGGAAAAGATTTTTGCATGTTATGAATATGACAAATGCCTGATAACTAGAAACTACAGAGAACTCAAATAAGTCAATAAGAAAAGAGCAAACAACCCCATTTAAACTGGGCAAGAGACCTGCACAGAAACTTCTCTGAAGATGACAGACTAATAGCTAACAAACACATGAAAAAATGCTCATCATCTTTAAGCATCAGAGAAATGCAGATCAAAACCACTCTGAGATATCACCTAACTCCAGTGAGAATAGCCCATATGGCAAAGTCCCAAAGCTGCGATGCTGGTGAGGTGTGAAGAGAAGGGAGCACTTCTACACTGTTGGTGGGACTGCAAACAAACACAGCCTCTAGGGAAAGAAGTATGGAGAATCCCCAAAGAACTAAACGTTGACCTTCCTTCCGTTTGATCCTGTAATGTCGTTACTAGGTTATCTACCCAGAAGAAGTAGTTGAAACATATTCTTCATAGTACAGTATCCTAAGAATGGAAAAAAAAATAGATCCAATGTATTCAACAGTAATATGAAACCAACATATAAACACATACCCATGCAAACATAAAACCCAAATGTAGTCTAGTGTGGGGTCCAGAAGAGGAGGAAGAGGGCGGGGGGGAAGGGGAGGGACTGAGCCAGGAGTGAAGGCAGTCGGCAGGTTCTCACCTAAGGGGCACGAAGCGAGAGGCTGTGCCCTCGCCCTGGGTGAAGGGCTCTCCTACAACTTGAATTTTACCTTGGAAGTGAGGACAATGTAACCTAAAATTTGTACCATCATATGAATTTGAAATTTTTAAAAAGGGAGAAACCAGAAAGGGACGCACTGTCCCATCTGCCACTGACGCCAGGGTTTAGCCCTGTGAAGCCGCTCATCAGGGGAGGGAGACAGTTCCTGGGGACACACGTGGCCTTCTGGATCCTTGAGGGCCGCCTTTTGACTGAATCCAAACTTCACAGAACAAATCCCTTTATTAGGGGTTTCCAGGAAGTTTGGATTCAGTCGCGGGGCCGCAGTCGAGGATCTGAAGGCCGCATGTGGCCGTGAGGCCCCAGGTCCCTAACATTTCCTCTCCAAAAGCTTCTCTCTGGGATTTTCCCAGGGCTGCCCTTGAGTGAAACCCCCAAAGGAAATTCCCACTTACATTGGTCAGGATGTGCCGGCTGCTTGTTTGACCTGTGTTGTAGCTGCCAGGCAGGCAGAGCTGGAGACTGACGAGGTGCGGGGCACCTGCCAGATGCGGGCCCAGGGTGGGCGCCCCAGTGACCGCGTGCGGGGTGCACCAGGGCACACACGGTGGGCCGGGGGCACGGGCAGGTAGGCACGTTGTGTGCCCAGGCTGGGAGAGACAGCTGAGGAAAACCACGCTGGGATCTAAGCCATCTGCTTCTTTCCTACCAACTCCCGCACCAGCAAGTCAGGAGGGGGGACGGATAATATGGTGGGTCTGCTTTGAGCCCAACTATCTTGTTTTGAAATCTGTCCTAAAACGTGGCAAGGCCTCCAGAAGAGCCAGATTGTAGGCTTCATGAAAGCAAGAACAAGATCGATTTGGTTTTGTTCTGAAAATTTGCTTAGTTTTGAAACTTTCTTATTAAGGTATCATTCACATGGTATAAAATGCGCCTTTCAAAGTGTGCCACTCAGCAGTTTTTAGTATATTCAAGAAGTATAGCAAACTTGGTATGTCATTTGTGTGTATCCATCACTAAGTCCAGAATGTTTTCATTATCCCCCAAAAGAAACCCCTCTACCACCTCCTCCCTCCTGAAGTACGGATGGCAACTGCTAGCCTACTTGCTCTGGCCATGGGCATCTCATATAAATGGAACCACACTACACACTGTTTTTTGCGCCTGCTTCTTTCACTTAGTGTAATATTTCAAGGCTCATTCACATTGTAGCATGTACTGTGTATCAGGACTTTATTCCTTTTTATTTTGAAATAATGTTCCATATTATTGTATGGATGTACCACTTTGGCTTAGCCATTCATCAGATGATGAACATTTGGGTTGTTTCTAATTGTCAGCTGTTAGAAGTAATGCTGGGAAGATTCATGTCCAAGTTCTAAAGTGAACATATGTTTTATTTCTCTGGAATATGTACTTAGGAGCGTTCTTGGTCCTGTGTAACTGGAACCTTTTGAAAGGAACTGTTTTTACCTACCCAGTTGATAGCCCAGCTCCAGGCACATTCTTTGACAAGTAGATAAATAAATAAATGAATAAAACTAAGTATCTTTATAAACATTATAAACTTTTCTATGTGAAAGATTTTATACTCTCTTAAGAGCAATACAGATGGGATTTACTGTTATTCTTAAGTAATGATATCAGAAGTTCATGGAACATCTATGGAATCTACCTGGGATGAGCTACCTGAGATGTATGGAAGAGATTTAGGACAGTTGTGAATCTTATATATAGAATCGAGTGTATACACATATAATACAGCCTTTAGATCAGGCCAAGAGAGGTCCCTTAGAGCCGCAGTCCCCACTCCCAGGCTGAGGACTAGTACCAGTCCATGGCCTGTTAGGAAGCTGGCTACACAGCACCACCACCTGAGTTCCACCTCCTGTCCCCATCCCTCCCACACACCCTGTTCCCCACCCATGAAAAAATTGTCTCCCATGAAACCAGTCTCTGGTGCCAAAAAAGATTGGGGACCACTGCCTTAGAGTGCTCTGCTCTAGCAATGTCACTCTAACAGGACATGGTATCCAGGAGACCAGAGGAAAGTGCCCACCATAAGTCTGTTTCCTCCTTTTTTGGCACATGATTCTGCTCCTAGAACCCAGGAATACTCTGCCTGAAAGGCACAAGTCTCTTCCCCAAATCCAGGGATGGGAAGACCACAACTTTCCAGAAAGAAGCTCCAAAAAGTCCACAGATTCTAAATTTGAGCATGGCCTTTCAGCTTTAGTTTCCTTTGAAGAGCTTCAAAGGAAGATGATACCAGATTCCAGGGGGCCCAAGAACATGAGGACAGAGCAGGACTGGGTGAAGTGGGGGGAGGGGAAAGCTGGGCCCATCTGGGCTCTCGTCCCAGGTCTTATAACTCTGAGGAGCAGACTTGTGCACGTGTATATTTTTTCAAGGGAAGGGTATATACCTGTCATTAGATTCTCAAAGGCCTCAAAAAGCCTGACCACAGTGGAAAGAGTTGAAAACTAAAAACAACACCAGCCTAGAAGCCAGAAGTTCTCAGTATTAGCCCTTTTCTTCCACATACCGGAGGAGTGAACTTGGGTAAGTTTTCATGACCTAACTTACCCATACGATAAAATGGAAAATCATAATGTACATTAAATTTTGCCATAAATCATAAAGAAATTCAAGATATCATTTTAATATATAATTCCCCATCTTCTTTCTCTACAGCACCTTCATTAGTAAAATTATTAATTCAGGTTCATAATATTGCTACAAGCGAAATTTCACTATAAGTTTGCAGATCTAATTTGAAAGTGACATATACCATTTTGTCCATAATTTGAATCTGAAAGTTTTAATAGATTTTTTACTTGATTTAGATTTTCTGTTGTCTACATCTCCTTTTTGGTCAGTGAATAAATGCTCTATTTGAGGGTGATGTTTGCAGGCTTTAATTAGATCAAGAAAGACATTGAGGGAAAAAAATGGGTATCCTTAACATTCTAAATAGATTTTTGCATGATGAAAAAGAATTGCTGTTTTTCTTTTGTTTCATGTGTTAAATATCTTTTCCTGTATATTATTTTAGTGAAAAAAATACATTTTAAGTTGTATTCTTGAATGTGGAAGTTACAGGAGTTTTCACCTTCTCAATTCTTCTTGATGCTCACATATAATTGCTCATCCTATAAATTTTCACGGTGACAATGTGATCAGACTACAGCCTGATCTGCCCATCTTTTGATTGTCTTATTTGGTTGGAAGGATGGTCTTGTGTTTGTTGGTGTTGGTTGTGGCTATTGACGTTGCCATTCTTTCTCAGTTGTAAAGTGTTTTTTATTTTTTGTTCGGTGAAGTTTTACTTCTCACCCTGTTAATTAGCATTTTTGCAGTCAACATTATTTAATGTCTCATGAAAAATGTCAGTCACTGTTGTTCAGGGCCAGTGTCATATGAATGTAATGAATTCTGCTAAAGCCAATCCCATATTGAAGGGATAAGCATTTCATGCTTGACTTGTTGTGGTATGCAATAAAATTAATAAAGTTTCCCTCATTAGAAACCATAAAAATAGGCTTAAAGAGTCTGAAAAAATGGGTACAAGTCCCAGCTTGACCACTTTCTAGCTACCTGAATGTGGACATCAAGTCTCTGGCACTCTGTTACCCAGCTGTGAATGAGAAAGTTGGGCTTGGTCAGGGCCCAGAGTCTGAGTGGTCCTGAGGGGATCTGTGAACCTTCCCCATATTAGACGTGTAATACATTGAGTTAATATGTCTACATGCACACCCCTGTCCCCGAGAGGCTCCATGCCTTCCCACACATTCTCAAAGTGGTTCTTATCCTACAGACTGAGAACACCTGAGCCCGATGGTCACTAAGAAGACTCTGGTGGCAGAATATGATGTATAGTCACAGGTCACTTCACAATAGGGACACACCCTCAGAAATGTGTCCTCAGGAGAGCTCATCGTTGTGTGAACACCAGAGAGTGTACTGACACAAACCTAGAGGGCACTGCCTACACATACTGAGGTTTTATGTGGCACAGCCCCTTGCTCCTTGATTACAGACCTGTACTGAACACTGTAGGCCACTGTAACACAGTGGTGACTATTTGTGCATCAAATATACCTACACATGGAAAAGGTACTACTGTGTGGCACCTAAATATAGGGCAGTTAGCATAAATAGAGCTTGCGGGACTAGAAGTCGTTGTGGGTGAGTCAGGGGTTGTACAGTGAGAGAAGGTGAAGGCCCAGGACACGACTGTACACGACCGTGGACTTCATAAACGGTGCACATGGTGGCTACACGAAACTTAGACAAATATTCTTTCATCATAACTTTTCTACTTTATTAACATCAATTTTTTAAATTTTTTGACTTTTGTAATATCATCTAGTTTAAAACACATTTTACAGCTGTACAAAAATATTTTCTTTCTTTGCATCTTTATGCTATAAGATTTTTTCTGCTTTTTTTTTTTTAGGCTTTTTGTTAAACACTAAGACACAAACACACATATAAGCATAGAGCTACACGGGGCCAGGATTATCAGTGTCACTGGCTTCCACCTCCACGTCTTGTCCTCTTGAAAGGTCTTCAGGGGCAAAGGCACGCATGGAGCTGTCATCTCCCGTGACAGCAATGCCTTCTTCTAGATAGCTCTTCTAACGTATCCGCCTGAGGCTGTTTTATAGGTAACTGGCTTTTTATAAGTAGAAGGTGTACATGCTAAAATAACAATAAAAAGTAGAGCATAGCCCATACATAATCCACTAACACCACTGTTTGTTATCATCTTCAAGTGTTACGGACTGTACACAGTTGGGTGTGCTATGCTTTTATCCAACTGGCAGCACAGTAGGTTTGTTGGCAGCAGCGTCACCACAAACACGACTAATGCTCTGCTCTATGACGTTGTGACGTCACTAGGTGATAGGATTGTTTTCAGCTCCATTATCAGGTTATGGGACCATAGTCCTCTATGTCGTCCATTGTTGACCAAAGCATTATTGTGCATCACATGTGTGTGTAAGTTTTCAAGAAAAACATTGCCACTAGCTTCTTTAAGACCAATTTGACAGCATCTATCAAAATTTCCAAAATGAGCAACATGGTGGCTTGCTCAGGGGGAGTGGGTGGCTGCATTGCTGAGAATCCAGGGTCAAGGTGGCAAAAAGAGCTCTCTTCAGTCTCAAATCGAGGAATGTGGAGTTAACCTTGGGGATGGGGAGGACCGTAGACAGTGTCTGAGAAGGAAAGTGGCTTGATAGAAGTTTCTTTTTTTTTTTTTTATTGAATAGTAACTATGTACATTAATGCACTTCTGGGGTACAGTGTGGGGTTTTCACATGCAATCTGAAATACTTCCATCAAACTGGTTGAAGTTTCTTTGGGGCAAGACCAGATAGAATCAATGCGGCAGAATGGCTGGAAAGAGTTTGGGGGTTACTCGTGACTTTACAGGACTTCATTTCCTCAACTGTGTTCCTTGTTTACTCCAATGACTTGAGACATGTTAACAGGCAATCCCCCCCCCCAAAAAAAGCAAAGGTGGTGTGGTCAATGAGCTGGGGGATGCTGAGTTAGAATGTGAGCAGGTTTTCATCAGGCAACTCCCAGAACCCCTAAGAATGGGATGTCACTGAACACAGCACTTTCCCAGTACCTGTGTTAGCCACAACCTCTCTTTACCAGTGCCATCACACGGCCTGGGTAGCTCCTCCACTAGTAGCTCTGTGGCCTTGTACAAGTTACATAACCTCTCTGTGCTCAGTTGCCTCATCTGAAAAGTGGGGGCATTAATGCTACACAGACATCACTTGGCTATTAATGAGATGTTGTAGGCGGTGTACTTAGCACGTGGCTGGCCCATAGTAAGCACTGAATGAACATAAGCAGTGTTACTGTGGCTAACCATGAGTTTGTAGATCGCACATTGGTTCCATGAGAATACCTCATCTCATTAAGATTTGCAATTGCCACCCACAGAAAGCCCTGTTAGAAAATTCTTTAACTAGAACCCAAATCTGCCTTCCTATCATTTCTACACCTTTTAAAAATGTAATTAGTCACTCAAAAAGTATTTATTGATCATCTATTATGGGCCAAGGACTATGCTAAGATAGGAGAATACAAAGACAAAAAACCTATCATCTGCCACCTTGCTACTGCTTAGGTGTGGGGACAGGTTGGTGAGCAGACACTTACCACTCTGCTTAGGGCAGATCAGAAGCTATGAGAACACCTGGAAAGGTGTGTTCATTTATCCCCACTGTGGGGGCCTTTGGTTCCCTCCAGACAAAGAAACGCCTGAGCCACATCTCGCAGGACCATCAGAGTTATCGAGGTAGGGTAGGAGGGGAAGGAAGCGGAGTGTGTGCAGAGCCGAGGAGGTGCAGGAGCGCCGCTGGCCAGGCCGGGCAGCTCAGTGCAAGTCAGGAAATGACAGGGACCACACGGTTAACAACTTTCAAATCATGAAGGGTTGCACCATGGCAGGTCCCATGTACTAGGCTAAAGAATTTTATCCTAAGACAAAACAATGGCAGGATTTTACACTAAGGACTAACAACCAGACATATTTTAGAAAGGTCATTCTAAGTCTTTGGCAGCCTCCCTAAACCTCTATTTCCTCGCTGGTAAAATGTGAGTCATAGCAATACCTACCTTATAAAAGTCTTCCGAGGATTAAATGAAATTAATATAAAGCGCTGAGCACTGTGCTCAATTAATTTTGATGATTATAATTATTATAAATGCCAGTTCTCACTGCTGTTTCCTTCTGATTAGAACATGAACTGCAAAACGTGTCGGGCTAGACGTGCTAGACAGGGTAAAATGAAGAGTTGGCAGAGAGAAAAGGAACAAAGAGAACCTCTGAGGGATCAAGTGGCTTTGTCAAGGTCACCCAGCTATTGAGAGTAAGAGCTGGACCCAGCTCTACCTGGCTTCAAAGCCCATGCACTTCACCCCTACCCAGAAGCCTCTCTCTCCACCTTTTTAGCTTTGTGTTCAGTTTGTCATTTCAGAATTTCCTAGAAACCTTGCTGTTTCTGAGAGACACTAACATTTCCTTTACTGAGTTCTCCCGCCTCCATGCCCTCCTAAACTCTCAGTGTGC
Organism: Otolemur garnettii; assembly: GCF_000181295.1. Classification (NCBI taxonomy): domain Eukaryota; kingdom Metazoa; phylum Chordata; class Mammalia; order Primates; family Galagidae; genus Otolemur; species Otolemur garnettii. Next base: position 8,020,141 of record NW_003852401.1, read on the forward strand.
AGCAGCTTTTCCGCTTAGAAGTTCTAGAGCCTGCATCCAGGCTGGGGGAGAAAAGCAGACCCATTCCTCTGAGAATCTTTCAGCAGAACCCCATTTTCACTGTGTCACTAGCCCCTCAGAGTCCCCAGGACAAGCACCTGCCTGGCTTCCAAGGACACTGACATGGGGCCAGCTCCAGGGGTGAGCGGGGGACCTGCTGCCTCTCTGCTGTCCTCTACCCACCCCAGCCAGGTGCAGCCGCCCCTCCAGAGCAGGCAGGCTCAGAATTGGTAGGCTGGCTGGGAGTTCCAGGAGCACCAAGCCAGGGGAGGTTTGGTTTGGTTTGGTTTGATTCCTAACGGAGCTCAGTGCCTTGGGCTTTCAGAAGATGTTCTTGGGTTTCAGTTCACACCCCATTGGATTTCACATCAACCTGAAAACTCCCAGGGAAGGTCAGCTGAAACAACTGAGTTGGGTCGGCTCTCCCCTCTGAGCCACAAATCACACTGCTGCCACTGAGGAGGAGAGGAGAGGAGATGAGAAACTTGGCCCATCCTGACCGTTTACCCCAAATGTGTGTGTGTGTGTGTGTGTGTGTGTGTGTGTTGGAGGGGAGGAGGGCGTTCATTGCACAGCTGCTAGGCTTTCAGCATGAAATGTTTCCACCATGGCAGGGAGGTGTGTTTCCTTAGAGCCAGCCTCTGCCTCACCCCAGTAAGGTGTCAATGCCAGGCCCCAACATTACGTGGGCTACATGTTCTGTTAAGTACTTAACTTTCATTATTCCATTTGATCCTCAAATGAAGTAGGTGCCATTATTATCCCCATTTTATGGAGGAGGAAACTAGTCTTGGCTGGCAACTTAGCAGAGAGGGGCTGTCAACCCAGGCAGTTATGTGCTGAAGCACTCGTGCAAACGGCACAGAAGATGTTCTAGTCTGAGGCCTGGGGACTCTCTCTGCCCCAAGGTCGTAGCAGCAGCTGGGCAGCCATGTGTGGGGCATCACTCACCGGTGAAGGCTAGAGGTGCTAGTGAGACCCGCCTGCTAAGGTCCTTTCTGACTCCAGGATTCCCTGACACCCTGGCAGGTGCCACTAGAAGAAGCAGAGCTCTGTGCATCGTGTGCTAGCACCTTTCCCTCAATGTCCCCCTTTCTGGTTGAGTCCCATTAACATTTATGTAACAGTTATATTACCCCTCTGCCTCAAGGGGAACAGGGACCTCCAATCGCCTGATGAGAGGCCGGGGAGACACCCTTCTCCTCTGCCACAGTGATTCCGGAAATCCTTTTCCAGTGCTCTCCACTGGGGGTGGGGGGGGGGTGACGAAGGTCTGGCAAGGGCTCTTCCCCCAGCCTCTCCAGGCCTGGTTTCATCTCCCAGGTTAGTCATTCATTTAAAAAATAAAACTCACATGTGCATTAGAATGTCTCTTAAAACCAGCTATCACAGCAGGGCCATCTGCATTCTTTCTCTGGGTCCATACAGTGAAGAGCCAATTCCAGTACAGTGGAGAGATGCAGGTTTGGGGCCCAATTTGGTCTTCATCCCCTCACCGGAATCTTTTTCTCCTATTCCCAGTATGGAAAGACTATAATCCGATTGACATGGTCTGAAGCTCTCCCCTCCCGTTTTAGTGATACGCATAAACAACACTACCCCCTAGTTGTGCGTGGCAGAGCAGTCGGCCTATTGTGAGCTGTGAACACCTGGCCACCGATTGGATGACATTTGCAGAGGATCCTGTGGGCGAAAGATCTGGGAGCCAGTGCTTGCCCTTGGCCGCCGGGCGGCTAGAGCGGAAGAGACCCGGCCCTGCAGGAGCGTGTGTGATCCCAGCCCAAACGGCTGGAGACAGGGCTGTCCTGGAACAAAGCTGCTGAATGAAAGGTGAGCCATGGAACTACGATGTTGAGAAAGGGAGACAGAACATGGTGGAGTCAAACAAAGGGACTGGAAGAAAAAGCAGAGAAACAAAAGTGTCTCTCCCCTTGCGGGGGAAACGGAAACGCCGCCAGGGCCCCAACTCAGTCCTCTCTCGCCATCTAGTGGCCGCAATTGGTGACTGCAACACAGACTGCGGCGAGAGATCTTGCCGCAGTGAAGAGTTGGTGAGATCGCTACCTTCTGCTTGGAACAGGGGACTGTTCTGCAGCACAAAGGGTAACTTGAGCCAAAAACACCGCCAGGAAAGTAGGCCCCTTTCCGTGGAAGGACTTGTTTGTTTTTATTTGAAATACTGTGCAATTAAAGAACAGATGTGTGTCTTGCTCAATTTGTAGGTTAACGGAGGTTGCACTTGGAAATTCCCCAGCCCCTAGCAATTTCTTTTAAAAGGATTCACGTGCGCAGCACATGATTAAAATCACTGTCAGGAAAAGTCAGTCGGTTCTTTATTAATAAAGGTTATTTGTTACTTCCGTTTTCTGCTATATCCAGAAGCCAAGCATTCCCTGTGTTTTGAAGAGGAAAGGGCGGAGACCGTGTCACATTGGATTGGTTGGCCAGAATTCACTCCCTGGCAGGGGAACCCCAAGTTTCAGTCTTCTCTAATAATTAGCTTTACTTTGAAAAACTGCTTACTGGTTCTGGCCAACTCTTTTCTCTGCAGATTTTTTTCTCATTTTTAAATATAAAATATTTGAGGTTCTCAAGGATCATCTTGGTACTAATGTTCACTCATTAATATTATAAAATATAGAGTTTTGTAGCAGCAAGAACTGACATGTTAGGAATAAAACACATTTGAACATAACATAAAGAGTTACACTTTCAGAAATGTATATGTATACCCTAAATGATTATACCTGACTATAGCAAAAAATTTCACATGAATCAGAAGTTCCATTTCTTGATGCCTGTATGACCTGGTGAACAGTGCAGTCCTCTGCATTCTTCCCTGAGTCACTATGAATGGATGTATCTCTAGCTGAATGAACAGATGAAGGCACAGTCCAGACCTGTTTACAGGGAAGGTCCACTGTTTGTTCCACAGCTCACCTGTGCAGGTCTGCGGGCCACTGGTCATTCTGGGGGTGACAGCGCATGCTCCTTTATGTGAGGCAAGCTGTGCTTTGCTTTGGTACTGCAGACTAGGGGTCTAAGGGAGCTACAGAAATGTCCAGTTTGATGCATTGACCTGCTATGGGGCCAAAGACCCCATGGAATTGACTCCACTGGAAGGCTGACCTTTGATCACATTCTGAACAGTCAGAATAGCTGGGTTGGTTCTGTCTGTACTGCATTCAAAGGCCTGAGGACTTTGCTTTAAGGGCCAAATGAGCTCTAGGACAGCAATTACTGGGCAATCAATAGATTCTGATGGAGTTGGGAAAGCAGGAAGATGCCAGGGAGTTTGGTGATTGCTTTGGTGAACAAGTTATTTCCCTTTGTTTTGTGTTTTACCCACAGAGATCCAGTCTTCTTTTATCCCTCGTTATTCACCATGGGCCCAAACTTGGGAAGTTCACTTCTGTGGGCAATGAAAGGTATTTGTCTTGAACCATGTGACATGGGATGGGCTTCTTGTTGGCACTTGAGGAAGAATCAGCAGGAAAAAGAACTCCTTTCTGAAGCAGTGATGCTGTGATAACTGATTACACTCACAGTAGCATTTAATATGAGCTCTTGCAAACCCATCTTCGGCTCCAAACAGGGTGCCAATTGAATCTACTATGGTACAACCCTTGAAATAAGCAAAGACATTATAGTTACCCCTCTCCTCACTGGTGCTCTAAGATCGCCAATAAAATCAAAATTAACACTCTCAGCAACTTCTGTTGGGAAATCGTCTAGAAACACTGAGCCCCTGATGGATACAGCTGACGAGATCGGTGATGGAAACCTGGCCAAGACAACATGCTAGGAGCCCTGGGGATGGAGACCATGGAAAGGGGAGAAGAGGCAGGCAACTGTAAGAGAAGGGGGGGGGGGCGAACTCTCCAGAAGGCAGCCTTAATGTCAGAGCTCTCAAGAAGGAAGCCATTGATATCAGCGGCTGAGGATGACACAACAACATGACCACCCCAAATAAGCTGTCACATCTCAGCCGACTGAGAAGGACGTCCTGGCCATGCTCTGTCATTTCTGCTTTCCTCATTCCTCTGCAGATAGCTCAGCAATATGCACCATTGCCTTACTCCCATTCTTGTTCCTTAAAGAAAATGCCCAGTCAGCTGCTCCGGTCCCTCAGGGGATGATCATGGCCCAGCCAAAGGAGCAAAATGTCATTTCTCTTTGTGCATCACCTTTGTTGTCCACTTCCCTTCAGGAATGATCCCAAACCCCTATTTATTTGTCTCGGGGGGGGGGGGAATCTTTGGCAGATTGCTTTCTCCAAAGGTGGCCACAGCAATCTCCCCTGTCCCACACATTCTACATTGTGACCTTGTCATCCTTCCATGAATGGGGTGGTCTTGTGACTTCAACCAATAAACAACAGAACCAATGCTATGTGGCTTCCAAAATGGACTTAATGAATGGCTCTGGATGGGTGCCTGGGTGGATAAGGAGGGGAGAGAGCCAGGTCCATGGAGGTTTCTGCAGAGATGATCATTTTTTCTCATCACGGCTGTGGTGCCATACTTCCCACATTCTAAGATGTTATGTATTTTTAAAGTATTAGCCATTTAATGAAGAGTTTTAGGGAACAGAGAACTACCACCACTGTGTCAAATGTGTCACCTATTATGCAACACATTAAAAGAAACATTAAAATATGAAATAAATGCATGAAACACCAAGGAATATGGGAAGCCATGCAGCATGCTTGGACGCCTCTCAGAACATTCTGAATGTACAAGGGAAGGAGGACTTCCAGACTTTATTACCCCCTGATCTCCCAGGTGTGTGCCAGCAGTGCCAATTTATCCATTGGACATAGTGTGTAGGGCCGTGATGCTTTTAGGGTTCCACCAAAAAAAGTTTTCATGTCTTTTAAAAGCCAAAGAATAAAAGTAACTTTGAGGTTGAATAAAATATTTTAATATATAAGAGGAATCTATTTGTCTTGAGGCCAACACACTCATAAAATATAATTTTTAATATTTAAGATATTATAAGATATTTAAGATACAGTTAGCTCTTGGTGTGTTTTATGGAAGGAAGTCATCATGCAGTTGAGCGTCTCTGATCCCCTACTAAAGGGACTCTGACCTGTGAAAGCATCTCTTTTTACCTCTCAAATATGCAGATCTCCAAGTGCCTCTAGAAACACATCCCAGAGAGGCTTGTTCTAGTCCGCATTTCCGCATTTGAAATGTAGATGGCCCCCTTGCTCTAAGTCAGCTGCGTGATGTGGCGTGATTTACAGCAAGTGTCCGGATGCATGGAGATGCCTCCGGTCAAGCACACAGAAGTTACTTTGGGTAGAGATAGTTCAGCGTGCACAGCTGGAGGCAGGCCTGAGATTTTTCATGGCTGTCATTCTTTTAAATCTTCAGTCCCTGAGGATAATCCTTGGAAAGTAAAACCTGGCCATTTTAAACTCTATTTGAATTATTGAGCATGCCAGGCATGAAAAATTTAAGTGTCTAGGAAAATAAATAGGGTGCATAAAAAGATTTTATTGAATTTCTCCAAATCAGGGAAGAACAGTAAATGGCTGCTGCTTTTTAAAGCATTCTAGGAAGCCCTTGCAATTTGTTACGCGATCTCTTGGCTCCCTTGAAAAATCATGGACTCAAATACTTAGGTACAAACTAACAGAAATGATACGACTCCCTGAAGCAATTGCATACTTAGGAAGATGGCTAATAAAATTTTTCAGTGAAACAATAAATTTTCCACTTTTCAGAATTCCTAGCCTCATCTTTCAAGACTGGATGGCTGCTCATGAAACAACGGAAACGGGCTGAATTATCCGACTTTTTTTTCTTCAGCGGCTTTAGGAAGGACAAACATGCAAACGTGTGTGAAGAGGAGAAGAGGAACCAAGAAGCATTGAAAGAGCTTAAAACCCACTTAGACGCCTCAGGACGGGAGGGGCGGTCCTTATCCTTTTCACTTGCGTCTTACATCGAGAGTCTCCTTAAACCTTTACCTTTCTCCGCCTCTTTGAAAAGTGATTTGCCGCTATCAAATTCAATTCAAATTCCTTATAAATAATAGATGCACTTTCTGTAATGTGAATTGGCAGCGAGGCTTGGAGCCTCTTGTCTGCTCAGCAACAAAGACGACGGCTAAAGAGATAAAGAGAGGGGCAGAATGAGACCTTGTACAGTGGAGGGCCCGGGGACATGTGTGCCTGGACATTGTGTTATCGCTACAGAAATAAAATGCAACTAAACCGTATCAAAATACATTCAGGTGAGGAGTATAAATATGCCCCCAAGGGATGATTTATCTTTCAGTTGAGGTCATTCAATATTGCACATGGCATGATGTGTTCTAAATCTTAGTGAGGATAGTATGACTGTAAAAAGGTCATTAAATGAAATGTCATTAAGTGAAAATGAGGAGAATACAGGTTACATGGTAACCGTTTACCACGGGTCACTGTTGGGAGAGGCTGATAACGTACTTCGGAGCCCCCAGTAATCAACATGAGTCAATAGTGCAGGGTAAGCACCAGCACTATTCTCAGTGGGGTACCTGTATCCACTGACTTGATCCTCACAGCCACCCTGCGATTATCTTTCTTTCCCAGATGAGGAAATAGACACTGAGAGGTTAAATAACTTGCCCGGGTCATAGACAAATAGGGGCAGACCTAGTGTGAAGACCCAGGTGGGTTTCGGGCTGTGTAATGCACAGTCAGTCTTCTGCCTCTTTTAGCTGGCTCTGGAATGTTGCAGATTCTGTAAATGTCTGTCCTTCTCCCCTAGAGCTCTCTGTTGTTGTAGAGGCCATACTGCCTTATGCTCTCTGGTTGTGGACGTTGGGTCACAGCCAGGCTGGTGCAAAGTGTGGGGAGTTAACCAGAGCCGGGGGACGGGACAAGGAGAGCAAGAGAGGGAAACTGCACTGAATGAATCTAAAATCCACAAGCTGTTCCAGGGCATTCAAAATGACCAGAGGCTTCCCTTTGATAAAGACAGAATAGCCACAATAGCAAAAGATGACATAAAGAACTCCAAATAACAACAAATGTCAGGCCTGACTTTCTTGTGAGTATAGATATGAAGTATAGTGACTGGGAATGAAGAGACACCATAAGGACAGGACTGTATGCAAATGATATCATGGAGTAACCACATCATCTACTGAAACCTATCAAGGTACAGGTCTGACACAAAAATATAAATCGAAACATTTATTACTTATCAGTGAGAATATATTTTAAATAGAAAAACAAAAATTTCCGATTCACAATTTTAACAAGGCACACAAAAACTTGAGGGATAAGCTTACATATGCTTATATGTAGAAAATTACAACACCTGGCTGTGAGTTGTAAAAATAGAGAGAGATACATGAGGTTCCTGAATGGGAAAATGAATGTCGTAAAGATGCCAAATCAATGTATGTGTCTAATGAGATCCTAATCCAAATCTCAATGGTATTTTTAAAAAATTTGACAATATGCTGATAAAGTTCATCTGGAGGTAAAAATACACATTAAATGCCAAAGAAGACCACAAAAAGGCAGCATAATCAAGAAGATCTGCTCCACTCAACGTAAATTTTAAGACCATAATATAATAGTATAGCTAAAACTTTAGGAAACAAGTCAAAGTAGGTCTTTCCTAAAGATGTAAGACTAAAGGAAACTTCAGGTGGCTGAGTGAGATCAAAACAATGCAAAACTTAAACGTAGAGCGAGACAAACATCCGTGTGGTCCCTTGCAGGACAAGGACATTCCAATCTAAAAGCGGTTAAAGAAAACACATGAAAAGAAAAACTTAGAAAAGCTAATTTATAGAAAAATCTGAAGCTAGGCTGGGCACGGTGGCTCACGCCTGTAACCCTAGCACTCCGGGAGGCTGAGGTGGGTGGACTACCTGAGCTCAATAGTTCCAGACCAGCCTGAGGAAGGGTGAGACCCATCTCTAAAAACAGCCACCACTGTGGCCGGTGCCTGTAATCCCAGCTACTCAGGAGGCTGGGGCAAGAGAATTGCTTGAGCCCAGGAGTCTGAGGTTGCTGCCAGCTACTATGACACCATGGCACTCTACCAGGTGAGACTGTATCTCAAAAAAAAAGAAAAAGAAAAATGAAAAAGAAAAATCTGAAGCTTCTCTAAGTGTAAATATTTAATTATCAAAATTAAATGCAGACAAAAAAATGAGGATAAAATTAGCTACAGATAAAATGAATAAGGAATTTATTTGCATCCATACGTAAAGAACTTGGAATTCATGGTCCTTATTAGGAATTATCTGGAATTTAACCATAAAATTCAAAATCTTTAAAATAGTCTTTGATCTAGTAATTCTACTTCGAGGTTTCTAGCCTAAAACAGATATTAGAGATGTCCAAAAGGCATATATAAGCAAGTTTATTACATCATCATGACACTGGAAGTAGCCTATATGGGTAGCTATAGGGGAGTGACTAATAATTATATGTCCATATAACAGAATGTAGCTGCTAAAATGATGTTTCCCAAGATATTGTGTTTCCCTAAAAATAAGACACTGTCTTTTTTTTTTTTTTTTTCAAGAAGACACACTAGGGCTTATTTTCAGGGAATGTCTTCATCTCCGCACCGAAATGCATGGAGTGGGTATGCAGATGCGCTGCACAGCCACGCCCATCACTAGGTCTTAATAGTGGGGTAGGGCTTATATTTAACAAATGCATAGAAATCCTGCCAGGGCTTATTTTTTGGATAGGTCTTATTTTCAGGGAAACATGGTATTTAATAACATAGCCAGGTATGGTGGCTCACACCTGTAATTCTAGGACTTAGGGAAGCTGAGGTAGGAGAATTGTTTGAGGCCAAGCATAAGAGATCAGGCTTCACAACATGGTGAGACTCCCCCACCCCCAACTCTACAAGAAAATAGGAAAGTTAGCATATCATAGGGCGCTCACCTATGGTCCCAGGTACCCCAGAGGCTGGGGCAGAGTCCAAGAGTTTGAGGTTGCAGTGAGCTATGAAGATGCCACTATAATCTAGCCCAGGCAGAGCAAAACCCTGTCTCAAAAAACAAACAAAAAACCCAACATGTAAAATTACTCATGATATAATTCTATGTGGAAAAAAGTAAAATATAAAAGTATGTATGTACATGAAGACATATCTGTAAAATCAGAAGGAAATGCTTCAGAATGTTATCAGAGGGTGACGATGAGTGATAAAACTTCTCTTTTCATTTTTTTCTTAAATTCTTAGGTAAATTTTAAGCTGTATAAGATAAACACATGTTACTTTGAAAATTATTTTGGAAGTTGTACACACGCTTTTAAATTACTAAAATAAGTAAGAACAAAGTTGGAGGACTCACACTTCCCAATTTAAAAACTTAACTACAAAATTATAGTAATCAAAACAACCTAATGCTGACATAAGTAGAGACATGTTTATCAAGGGATTAGTATTGAGTGCCCAGAAATAAATCATACATGCATGGCCAATAAATATTCTATAAAGGTTCTAAGACCATTCAATGAGGAAAGAGTGATCTTTCAATATATGGTAGTATTCTATTCTGAATATCCCATGCAGAAGAGAGATTTGGACCGCTACCTCACACCATATATAGAAATTATCGCTGGAAATCCATCAAAGACATACCTAAAGTTCTAAGTCTATAAAACTCTTAGAAGGAAATATAGCTGTGACATAGCTTCATAAACTTTGGTTAGGTAACAGTTTCTTTTTTTTTTTTTTTTTGAGACAGAGCCTCAAGCTGTCCGCCTGGGTAGAGTGCTGTGGCATTACAGCTCACAGCAACCTCCAATTCCTGGGCTCAAGCGAGTCTCCTGCCTCCGCCTCCCAAGTAGCTGGGACCACAGGCGCCCGCCACAACGCCCGGCTATTTTTTGGTTGCAGCCGTCATTGTTGTTTGGCGGGTCCAGGCTGGGGATTCGAACCCGCCACCTTAGGTGTACGTGGCTGGCGCCTTAGCCGGTTGAGCTATAGGCGCCAAGCCGGTTAGGTAACAGTTTCTTAAATACAGCATCAAAATCACAAGTAGCAAAATTAATAATAATAAACTTGACCTTATCAGCATTTAAAACTTTCATGTATCACAAAAACAAGAAAGTAAAAAGATAGCCCATAGAATGAGAGAAAATATATGCAAATATTATGTCAGAGAAGGGTCTGGTATCTAGAATATATAAAGAATTTTCACAGTTCGGGATGAATACAAATACTCAATTGGAAAATTGACAGAGAATTTGAATAGATATTCCACAGAGAATATATACAAATAGTTAATACACACATAAAAAATGGCTCATTAGAAATCAGGAAAAGGATGCACTTTTTTTGTTTTTGAGACAGAGTCTCACTCTGTGGCCCTGAGAAGCATATTCTGGCATCATAGGTCACTACAATGCCCAGTTCCTGGGTTTGAGCAACACTCTTGCCTCAGCCTCCCAAATAACTGGGCCTACAGGCGACTCAGGACACGACACCCATCTACTTGGTCTCTTTTGACAAGAGACAGGGTCTGGCTCCTGCTCAGGCTGGTCTTGAACTCCCAAACTCAAGAAGTCACTCTGCCTGGGCCTCCCAGATTACTAGGAGTATCAGACTGAGCCACCATACCTGGCCAATACAATGAGTGCTGTGCAGTTTGAAAATTGATACTAGATACCTAATCCATTTTTCCTGGAGAACTGGCTACCCTTTTCCTTCTGTGTGTGGTGCAGGGATTTGACCTCATTCTGTCCTTCATTCCTTTCTTCCTTTCTTTATTTTTTTTTATCCTTTCCTAGCCCCTTTCCTCTTCTTTCCCTTCCCCTTACCCATCCCTAATCCTTTCCTTTCTTTCATTTGAGATGAATATGAGGGTAAAAATGATGAGGGCCACAATCAAAAGATATACAGAATGACCACCCCCCAATGCTGTGGGGCAAAGCCTCACCTACCTCATGAACGTTGGCTCTCTTTTAGTTGATTTATTTACTTACTGTGAATGTTGGCGCTTCTTTTAGTTGATTCATTTACTTACTTATTTATTTCTTTATTTTTGAGACAGAGTCTCATTCTGTCACCCTAGCTAGAGTGCCTTGGCCTCATCATAGTTCACAGCAACCTAAAATCCTTGCTCTCAACCAATTATCTTGCCTCAGCCTCTAAAGTAGCTGCAACTATAGCCACCTGCCACACACATGGCTAATTCTGCTATTGTTACTAATTTTACATACATTGTTGTTATCTTTTTTGTTGTTGTTGCTGTGTGAGACAGATGCTCACTTTGTCACCCACGATGAAGTGGCAGGGCCTCATAGCTCACAGCAACCTGAAACTCCTGGAGTCAAGCAAGCCTCTTGCCTTTGCCTCCCATGTGGCTGGGAGGACAGGGCCTGCCACAACTCCTGGGCAATCATTCTGGCTCAGGCTGGCCAACAGCCCCTGAGCTCAAGAGATCCAACTACCTCAGCCTCCCAGAGTGCTAGATTTACAGGCATAAACCACTTTGCCCAGCCACCTTGCCCAGCCAGGAGCTTAGAATGAATGATACTAAAAACCAAAGTAAAGAAAAACTCAGAACTCACCATTTTCTAACTTGGTGGTACACTTCACTAGGCTTCATGGGCTTCAGATAACATTCCTGTGGTCTACCTGTAGAATGGAAACATCACATAACAACAGTGGCCTGACACATCTCTCCTCAGCTCTGTGTTCCCTGAGGTACCCTCATCACGGTAGCTAGAAACCAGCCAGGATGCTCAAGCGATCCCTCCTCAGGGAACAGAACTGGCACACACCACCGTGCTTGGCTAACCTTTTGTACTTTCCATAGAGACTGAGAGTCTTTCTTTTCTTAGGCTGAGGTAGAGTTCCTGACCTCAAGCAATCATCCACCCAGGGCCTCCCCCTAGCCTAGGATTACAGATCTCAGCCACCCTGCTAGGCCATGGATCATTAATAATATTCTATGTTTTTCCTATAACATTCTTCTATTCATTCTATAGACCAGAAGTCTAGGAGCTTGGGCCCATCTGACCCATCACTTGTTTTGCAAATAATGATTTAGGGATATCAACTTGCCTATATGTTACAGACTGTCTAGGACCATTATCTGATTCCTCCCCATAAGCCCTTATATCACTGGGCAGTGAGTGAAGCTGCACATCAGGTAGTGCTGAAGGGGACAGGGATTTCGGCTTTATTCAGCTTCATGAAAACAATGTGTATGAGCATGAGATGTGATTTAATGATCAACCACATATCAGATTTATGGCTCATAAATTGACGTGGATAAGTCAGCAGATTGGACAGCAACTCCATTTGTTCAATTATGGTTGAATTAAAATCCTAGGTTGACTAGAGATAGAAAAATGTGGAAAGCCCACTGTGTCGCCCCAGTGTGTAATCCTAGCATTCTGGGAGGCCGAGGCGGGTAGATTGCTTGAGCTCATGAGTTTGAAACCCACCTAAGAAAAAGGGAGACTGAGTCTCTACTGAAAATACACAAACTGAGAAAAGAGGATCGCCTGAGTCGAGTTGGAGGTGGCTGTAAGCTATGAAGCCACTACACTGTACCCAGGGCAAGAGCTTCAGACTGTCTCAAAAGCAAGCAAACAAACAAACAAACAAAAAAGAAATCAGGAAAAGGCAAATAAAAAAATACAACAAGGGACGGTACCTGTGGCTCAAAGGAGTAGGATGCTGGCCCCATATACCAGAGGTGATGGGTTCAAAACCAGCCCCAGCAAAAAAAAAAAAAAAATACAGTGAGATACTACTTCATACTTACCAGAATGGGTATCATCATCATAATGATAAAAATAACAAGTGTTGGTGAGGATGTGGAAAAACTGGAACCCTTTCATACCCTGGTAAGAATGTAAAATGGCACAGTGCTCTAGAAAAAGTTTGGCAATTCCTTAAAAGTTACAAAGATTTGCCAAATGACCCATTAAGTCCACTCCTAGGTGTATACCCAAGAGAACTGAAAATATTTGTTAACACAAAAATTTATACATGAATGTTTGTAGTAGTGTTGTTCACAGTAGCTAAAAAGTGGAAACAATATTCATCGACTGATGAATGGACAAACAAATTGTGGTATGCCTATGTAGTGGAATATTATTACTCTGTTGAAAAGAACATGCTGCAGCATGGATGAGCCACACAGACAATATGCTAAGGGAAAGAAATCAGGCACAAACGATGTCTTCTGTCATTCCATTTATACAAAATGTCCAGAATATAGTCAGCAAAGAAACAGAAAGTAGTTGCCCGGGACAGAGTTTGACTTGCACAGCTGCATCAGGTAGCCACTCTGGTCAAATCAGCTATGGCCTGAGGATAAAGTCAGAGTGATCTCTCTGGCTACCTTTTATGGGAAGGTGCTTTTCTGAGATGTTGGCAGACAAAATGTGACTGGCATCTCTGGTATAAGACTGCAGCCAAACATCCAGGTATGGCTGAGAATGAGGCCTACATTTTGAAAGAGAGGCCTTAGATCTCAGAGTCATTAGCAAATAGTTGTTGAAGCCATTGGTTGAGATGAGACAACCTTGGGAGAGTGTAGAAAGAGTTATACGAGAATGTAGACGTGATGTGAGCTAGACTACAGGAACAGACAGCAAAATAGCCAATGAATTAGAGAATTGTCACAGAGATTTGGAAAACCCAGGAGAGCTGAGTATCAGATTTTTAGTATAACCAGCTCCATACAACAACAAAAAAAAAAAAAAAATTTTTTTTTTTACTTTGTAGTTCTCTTATACTTTAAGTTTCTAGACCGGTAAGAATTGCTGACCAGAACTTTGTAACTTTCTGTTGCACTGATGCACCCCCTTTTGAGTTTCTATCCCAGGAATGGTAGAACCTCCTTGCAGCCATGGGATAACTAGAGACTTACACCACCTGTTTGTTGGGAAAGGGCAAGTGATGTGCCAGCACAGATTGTGCCCAAGGACCCACTGAGCCTTCAGTGCAGAAGACTGAAAGGATGACCAATATTAACCTCTAGCTCATTGTAATACTAAAATCCCCACCCTGGGAGGAACTTATCTACCACTGAATAAGAAACTGTTTTCATCGTGCATGTATGCTCTGTACTCACCCCAAACACGATGATATTCAGTCCCTTCATGCATTATTCATTTTCACCTCCATAAGAACTCCTTGACCCTGTTGGGCTGGGGAGGTGGATTTAAGGCCGTTCATACCTCCCCTCCCAGCAGATGCATCTCCTGCAATAAATCCTTTCCTTGACAATCCTTCTTGTCTCTGTAATTGGCTTTCTGTGCAGCAAGCATCATGAATTCCCCTTGTGAGTTTGTTAACATTAGGAAGGAGAGACTATTAGGAAATAGATACTAGTTTCATCTTAATTTTTTTAGAAAATTGTGGTAGTTTCACAAGCCTGCAATTTGAGGAAAAAATAGGATATGGTGATTCTGGCTGTGAGCCAAGTGTGTGACATCTTTCATGACATCATTTGGGGACAAGATAAAGAAATAAGGGCTGGGTGGAATTCGGATGGAAGGATTATCAATTAGACAAATGAAAGATCCCAAAGGGATGCAGGTCAATGGAAAGGAATTCACCATTAGAGGCTCTAATGTGAGCTAAAAGGCTATAGTTTAGTCCTGGTTTGTGAACATTTGGTGAATTATATAGATGCAAACAAAGATAATTTATCCAATTTCTGAATAGCCCAAAGCTAAGAAGAATAGCCAAAAGATTATTTGACAGAGTGAGGGTCCCATATCAAGGGAAAAGAGGGGATCTTATTTGTTGTTAGATATATGAAGAAAGACCACTTGTTGTATGGCAGATAGCAGAGAATCCATGTTCTAATCCTGGCCAGGATGGGGCAACTTGGAAACTCACAGAAATGACTGATTTCCAACCTATACCTGGGTTAAATCCCCGTCAACTGGATGGGCATGGGGAATTCATTCAGTATTTGCAACCATTTTTCCAAAACATTCCAAAGCTACCCATCATCATCCATGGGAACATTAACTTAGATCTCTAACAAGCTCAATTTCTTTCTCTCCAAAATAAGATTTCATAAGACGACCCCTAAGGTCCTTTCCAGCTCTGACATTACATCTGTACTTATGTAAGGAGAACACGTGTTTCAGCAGAAGAGAGTTTGCCTAACATCTGACTACTGGTCTCAGTTCCCACCCTGGGGATTTGAATACCTCCGTGTTGTTCTATAAGCATGAATCCTCATTCTATGGTCATAGTGAAGTGTATGGTGGCTTCAAAGGATTCTTGAAGTGTAAGTATATGGTTACATAAAATTATTAAGTCAGGAGACAAAACCTTAGGTCTTAGGCTCTCAGTGGTTCAGTGGTATGTAGTGCTGATATTCTCTTGCTCAAAGGTGTCCACAGCTGTTTCTTTAAACTCCCCCCCCACTCCCAAGTTCACCTGTATGTCCAATTTAGTCTAAGTAGAAAGAGAAGCCAGGGTACTGCCTAAGATCTAGGCCAAAAATAATGACTATATCATAGCTATGGGTCAAGTGGATTTCCTACCACAGAACAGGCTTAATGGGGCAGCAAGCAGAAGGCAGTGAGTCACTGCATCTCATCTCCAGGAGGACAAGCTGGCTCTCCAGTGGCACTCAGGAATAAAGCCACAGCTGGGACTGGCTTCCAGGTTGATGGCTTAGGGACTCTCATCTGCTCATGGAAAAGCTCAGATCAAGCCTCCTCTGGTCCTAAGCCCACAATATTACTTAAGCTTTTCTAAATGAGTCATAGCATGGGGAAAAGACAGCCAGCCCACTGTTATAAAATAATATAAAAGGCATGATGGAATCACAGAGGAAGAACACAAACCCTTCCCTCCAGGAAGGATTATCTGGGAGCACTTTACAGAGTACTATAGGTAACAGAAAGCTGAGCCTTGAAAAATAAAGCTAGGGACCTCTGTGGGTAGAGAAGCAGATATCAGTGTGCAGAAAGGGTCCAGAAAAGGTTTTCAGGTGGCTGTAAGCAGATGCACCGGCCAGGATGGCTGTATGGGGAGACCTGCCAGTAGAGAAAGCACAGGGAGTTACCAGCGGTGAGCCTGGAGCAGAGGGCAGCGGCAAAATGTGAGTCTCCACAGATGAACCTGGAAACCAAGAATCTTTGAGGGGGTTAGACACATGGGAACAACCTCTGGAGCCCCCATCTAGAGGATGGATTTAGTGGAACTGGAGCCAGAGGCAGGAAGACAGCTGCGAAAGGCAGTGACAAGCAGATGACCAGGCCAGGCTAGAGACATGGTAGTAGGATGGAGAGGAAGGGAGTCACTTTTAAAAATATTTAGGTAATGTCAGTTGTATTTGGTGGTAGGTAAAATGAGAAGCAGGAACAAACTGGGATGAGTTCCTCGATTTCTGGTTTGAGTGATGGGATGGTACTAATTCAAGAAGAGATTATAGGAAAGAGAGCAGGACAGTCGCTTCCTCTGAGGTTTGGAGGAAAAGGAAATGAAATTGGATGGTAGCTAGAGGGAGTAGAGATGCTGGACTAGACATTGAGAGAGACAGACTACATGTGTATTGTCCACTCACAATATTCTCAGCACCTAGAACAATGCCTGCTCTTGGTAAGCCCTCAATACATACCATTCTGAATAAATATGGAAGGGCCACTGGAAGGACCATTGAGATAAGAAAAATTTGACCATGTTTGCAGAGGAGAGAAAGAAGCAAGTGAGGGAAAAAGTGGAGCTGTAGCAGAGGGAGGGTGTGCTGGACATAGTTAAGGAGGTTGGAATACACTACCCGAAAATGCTCCACTTTGGCATAAGGATTATTTTGAGCTGAAAGCAACTAAGAATCAACAGATGCAAGAAGAGTACTCTGGCCTTTCCTTCGATGCTTAAAACCAGGGCACACATTTCCCTTTGTGAAGGGAAATTCCCCACCACCACCACCAGGAGAAAAAAAAAAAAAAGTAATG
Organism: Otolemur garnettii; assembly: GCF_000181295.1. Lineage (NCBI taxonomy): Eukaryota > Metazoa > Chordata > Mammalia > Primates > Galagidae > Otolemur > Otolemur garnettii. Next base: position 8,037,107 of record NW_003852401.1, read on the forward strand.
TAATCACCAGAGATAGGGAGTCAACATCTCAGAGATGAGCTTGCATGAACAGATTGAACTAACCCTCCCCTTCCATTAGCTCCCCTAAATATTTTCTAGTTACTTCCCCATGATTGGTCATTATTTAAAGCCCACCCCCCCCCTTTCCTTTATTAAAATCATATGCAAGCCCCGGACTCTAGCCACTTCTTTCGGCTTTGCTTCTTTTCTGTGAACTGCTGTGCACATTAGTATTCCTAAAACTTGCATGCCTTTTCTCCTGCTAATCTGTCTTTTGGTAGTTTAATCTGCAGCCCCCAGTGACTAACCCTAAGGAGCAGAGGAAAAGTCTTTCCCTTCTGATAAAGGCAGGTCCCTGAAGAGGTGAGAAGGATGAGGCTGAGGACACAGGTATTTGACAAAAGGTGCAATATCACATCCTCTGAAACAAGAGAACATGGGTTAAAATATAGGTATTTTTATCAAGGAAATACTGGGAAGTGCAGGAGGTTATACCTGATAGGGCCCCATTTCCCAGATAAGGTAAGAGACAGTCTGAGTGAGTCCCCTCCCTCTTACCCTTTCTCAAGGGCCATGAGCCCACGGAGCCAAAAGGGCTGGGCTTTTTGCTTCCTCTCTATCCAACCCTGAGCAATGCCTCCCTAAGCATCAGTGAGTCCCATGAGGCCTGGCACTAGATCAATCAAATGAGAATTAAAGACATTTAGAAGCTTCTTCATAACAGTGACAAAAAAGCCTAACTATGCAGATTTACTGTACCTTTTGAGCCTCAGTGGTCTTTGCTTTGTTACCTTTATTCTCTTCTTTGAGGATGAATTCCGTATTAAGAGGGCCTTTATTCCCTGAAGTAAATAGAGCCCTGCCAGCCTTCTCTGCCAGCCGTGTAGATCTGTCTAGACATGCCTAAATCTCAGAGCAAGAAAAATAAAAAGCCAGGCTTTAAGGAAGGTCCCCTGCTGTGCACATTTTTATAGGTATTTCATGTCATAGAAACGTGGAGCCACTCATTAAGAAGTGAGCCAAAAAAGCTAAATGTGCCAAAGACTATAAAAATAGGTAAGAAATATTAAACAGCAAAGGAGAAACCACCACTGTATGTAATATTCATCCTGCCTGACTGAGAAAGAATCATAATTAGTGAAAACAAACAAAAGCAGGAAAATAGTCTGGATTTGCTGCACAAATGCATTGACCATTTTATGGCAGGATGTGTAGTCTAATCCTACTACTTTCAAATGAGCAAAGAACATGTGATTTCATTATTTTCTACCTCTGATTTGATCTGGAGGGGACCAGATTTGGTCCAATCCATTAAACTCGGTCCAATTCAAGCATTCAGGTAGTCTCTCTAGATTAAGAGATAGTCTCTGGATGAGATTCAGGCTTTCACATTTTCTCCCCTGCCCTTTGCTTCTAAGACAGCACATGGGGCTGCAGAGTGTGATGGTGGTATGTGATCTCATGGAGGGTTACTGGGGAAGACCGAGGTATTGGACACATACGTCTTCTAAGTCACAGCTTCTGCTTCTGAATCTTACATCTGACCTGAATTGCCTGTGAGTCTTGTTAGGGAAGATTGTGACTCAGTAGGTCTGGGTGGCACCTGAGATTCTGCGTGTCCAGCAGGGCCTCAGTGATGTTGATTCTGCTGTCCTTGGATACCCTTTGTCTTTGTGGTCTCTGCCACCACATGGCTAGTCTCCTTAGCTTCTAGGCTGCTCACTGATGAGGTATGACTTATCCCCTTAGACCTTCTGAGGCGACGTGGGGGCCCAACTACTGGCATGCAGGGTCTCAGCCACCTTCTCTTAGTCACAGAATCTCTGTACATTAGGACCTCTTTGATGCTACATGAGCCAGGTCTTATAGCAGTCTCAGGATACATGTACTACTCATGGGACATGGTGGGGGGCATCTGGGTTCCCTGAATGCTTACAAGGCTAACTGGCACAGAATGAAGCATCATACTCACTTCTAGAACTCCTTTCACTGTTTTTTTTTTTGCCATCTACTGTACCATATTGGAAGAGGCAACATGCAGTTCACGAGCTTTCCTCCTGCTCCTTCCACCTCAAACCCCTGTCAATTGTTCATGTGTATCTAGCTATCTGTGAGGTCTCATATCAGAGTGCAGCTTCAATAGAGCAAAACTGAGAATTACAAGGTGCCTCCAGCTCATTCTACCTTTGCCTCTCTTCTGCTGCAGCCCACCTGAGAAAGAAAGGGCTGGCTTTTGTCTCCTCTCTGCCATAGCCTGAGTTAGGCTTCCCTACTATGGACTGCATGTTTGTGTTCCCCCAGAATTAATATGTTAAGGCCTTATTCCCCAAAGTGATGGTATTAGGAGGTGGCACCTGTGGGCATAAGTAGATGTAGATGAGGTCGTGGGGATGGGGCCCCCATGATAGGATTACTGCCCTTACAAGAGTAGGAAAAGAGACCTGAGCATTCCCCACCTCCTCCATCTTGTTAGGGTATAGCAAGAAAGAAGATATCTATGAGCTAGAAGGAAAGCCCTCACCAAGAAAACAACATGCTAGCACCCTGATCTCAGACATCCAGCCTCTAAAACAGTGATTTTCAGCCAGCGTCCCACAGTAGACTGGTGTGCTGAGAAAATTTTTAAAGATCATTAATTGAATTATTTTCAAAAGAACTTCAAAACACAGTCAATATGTTCTTTTTTTTTTTCACTCTTTTTTTTGATCAACATAATTCAAATGTGCTGTGAAAGTTTAACTATAGGTTTAAGTGTGCTTTGAAATAAAAATGGTTGAAAACCCTGCTCTACAACTCTGAGAAATAAGCACTTGTTGTTTAATCCACATGGTCTATAGAATTTTGTTATGAGCAAACTACCACATAATCTGGCACTTGATCTGTTAAATGGATGTTAAAGAAAATTAGAAACTTCCTTATTAAAAAAAAAGGTCTGATTTTCAAGACTTGCTATAGAATGTAGACCTTGAGACTCAGTGACTTTTTTCTAGGTGATATCTGCCCTCTCTTTCCCTGGAGCAAAGAGCTAGTAGCCATCACCTCTAGATTAGATATGGAGTTGAAAGGCTGTAGAGGAATATTATTTAGAGAGGAAATAAATTTATATTGGTTAATTATACCAAATATATTGTGTCTGTAACCACACTCACACCATACCTCAGAACTGTTAGTTCACATAGCCCACACCTTCCCTTCTGACTTAATTGTAATGTGTTGATTGCCCTACCTCGTATTCCTGTCCTCCCACTCTGAAAATCAAGGTTGTTCTGGAGACCCAGATGTACAGTATAATGTTCATGATTATATTCAACAGTAGGAGGATGAAAACTCCAGAGGCTTAGGCAAACAACTGGATATCCTCTTCCAGAATGACCCTTCTATGAATAGAGAGCTCCCATTCTGCCTGGGTGGGCCCTGTGGACCTAAACTAACAGCTTATTTATGCTTTGGTTGTTGTCAAGGAAGAAGAGGAAGAGGAGAATAAGCTTTTAGCTAATAAGGCTTTATTCATTAACAAATATCTGATTATTGATTATCTAGCTCCTCTGATTTCTCTGAGGTCAGGATTAATCTGTCCCACTTTATAGGTGTAACACTTTTCTCTTTGTCAGAAGTATCTTTTTGCCCCTTATCTACCTTGAAAATTTTTTATTGTCTGTAAAACCCAGCTGCAACGTTGCCTAGTCAGTGGGTGCCACAGTCCCTGAGTCTGTCCCTCCACCCAGGAAGACTGACACTCTCCTTGTGCCATCTTGTAAACATCTCTATTATCTCAACACTCACAGTGAATCAGGAGTATTTGCTCCTGTGCCTGTCTCCCTTACAGAATTCTCTGTATCATTCACACCACTCCACAATCTGACACATGGCAGGTGATCAATACATGTTTGCTGACTGAGTGACTGGCTGGAGGAATAAATGAGTGGGTCTCGAGTGCCAGTGCCAACCAACGTCCTACGACTGGAACAAAAAGAATGCTAGAGTTCAACATTGGATTGAGATCCCCACTCCCACCCCAAGGCTGGCCTTTGCCCTGCACCACCCTGCTTTGCACTTTGAGAGTTCAAGTTGAGGAGTTTGTTGTCTACCTCTGATATGCAGGCGTGAACTACCCTGAGCCTTACCCATTTTTCCAGTCCTTTCTCTCTTCACCTTTCTTTGATAAAGAACATAGTTCCCACATTGTCACTGGGTTGGGTTTCAGGGTGAGGATTAGCAAGAGAACAGTGTAAACTGTTACCAGACCAAGCCCTGTAGGAGAGAACTACTTTCCTTGAAGTTGTCCTGTGAAAATTGCTTGCACCTGTTAGGTGTTTATTATGTGCTTGATATGACAGTACGTTTTTTGTGTACTTTATTTCATTTGATCATAAAAATTATTCTTTAAGTCTTAGCAGAATGCCTTTCATTTGATCATAACAATTATTCTTTAAGATAAGTCTTAGCAGTGTGCCTTATTTTACAAATGAATAACTGAAACTTCTAAGATACAATGTTAATTTCCCAAGGTCAAATGGTTTTAATAGCAGTAGAATTGGGAACCAAGCCTGCCTAGGCCTGTGTGACGCCAAAAGAAACTCCCTTATGATAATAGAGTCCATCAGGAATAGACAGTAGGGAAGATGGAGAGGAAATCAATTATGAATTAACATTTATTGGGGGCAATAGATATGTCAAGCTGTGGCCACCCAACATCTCTGAATCTCTTTGGTTCAAGTAGGTAATTTTGCCCACTGAAAATCCAACCTCCCAAAGATAGAAGCCAGTCACTTGCTCTTGGGCAAAAAGGGTGAATGCCATTTATCACACACACCAGGATAGTCTGAAGTAAGAAATAAACGCCTGGAGTGCACCAAAGTGGATGGGCCCTATAATCCATTGCATTCTGGGGCAGTGTGGGACGGCCTAACAGGTTCAGACAGCAAACTCTCAGAGAAAGACCTTGGTCCTTAGGACTTAGAACTACATGATTAAGGATACTCAAGCCCCCCTGAGGTAGTCAGGGGTCAGGGTGCCACAGTCGTATGGCATCTCTGCAACCCTCCCCTCAGTTTTCACTGCTTAGGGAAATCCAGGCCTTCCCCTGGCACAGTGCAGAAGCTGAGGGCCAAAGCTTTCTGTCATAGCTGTGTAACACAGCAAGCGGTTGACTTGAGCCCCAGCACACCAATCCATATTCCAGTCTGGGGAAATACCAGCCCAGCTCATGGTTGGCCAGGACTGACTCCAGTAAGTGCTGTGCTGGAGCCAGTTTCCACCAAATTGCAAGGAGGCAACTCATGTTCTAGAAGGCGGCCTGAAGAGAATCCGAGTTTCCAAGGGGACAAGCTTTCCCTTTCTTTCTTTCCCATCCTGCCTTCCCTGCCGCAAGGACGTAGGCGTATGATTCAGGTTCTGCCAGTCAGATGCATGTGTGAGAGCTTTTGGTTTAGAAGCGAGCCAGGTAAGAACACCAGAGCATAGAATTCAGTTTGGGGCAAGCCTGATACAGAGACCTCTGATTTCTGGGAACAACGGTGGTAGCAACTCTGGAGCCCAGGGATCCTTGTGCCCAGTGTGGCATCTCTGTCGGGTGCTGGCTGCGGGCGAGTTGCTGCTGGCACAGACCCGGGTATGGCTTGGATCTGATTTCTGTCTGTATGCCCCTCAAGCTGCTCTGGCCCTCCCGGAACTTCTCCGAAACACCTGATAACCTGGAATAAACATCACCTGCTCAGCGGCTTCAGTAGGTTCTCTTGTTTACAGCCTAGAAGTAGAGTCACCAGTGATCATCTGTTTTGTGTCCTAGGCACCATCTTATTTCCCATCTCATTGGGTTCTTACACAAAATCATAGAGGTAAGTATAGTTTGCACAGCTGAGAAAAATGTATTATTGCAGTGATGTGGGGCAAGGCTGGCATGATTGACATAAGAGGGATCATGTGGAGTCTCTTGTGCAGTGGCTGAGCTGGGGCTTTCTCCCATGTGTGGGCTGTGTGTGCCCCAGCTTGCGTGTCAGATGTGCACCTCGCCTGTGGCTGCAGATGTGCAGGCAGCAGCTTCCACGAGGTGCCTACCTCTTCCACGAGGTGCCCCTGTGCCAGCCCAGGTGGCAATTCTTCAGATTCTCCCAGAGCTCCGACTTAGCCAAGGCACTGGTGCTCCTGGGAAAGTGGCTGGAGCCTGCCCTCTGACCCTCTGATCCCCTCCTCCAGGCCGTCTCCTCTCCTCCACGGTCAGGTAAACTCCACTTCCTATGCTAAGCTCATGATTTCTGAAATGTGTCCTGCTCTTTCTCCACCTAGATTGTGATCAATACAATCGCCAAAATGAAAAGTGGGGTGGGTAATAACGTGTGTGGTAAAAATAAATCTACAGTACATAATTCTGCTCAAAGCAGCTGAGGATAATGGAAAAAATTGGGGCTTTGGGCATGGTAAAGACTTGGGTTCTAATCTCAACTTTGCCCCTTATGGCTATTTGATGTTCAGTAAATTACTACATATCTCTAATCCCCAGTTATCTCATTTTGAAGTGTCCATCATGATACTTACCTCCAGGGGTTATTCGTGATTAAATGAGAATGTTTTAAAGCAGTGATTTTTAACCAGTGTGTCATGAGAGGATCTTGGGTATGCCACAAATAGTTTTAAAGGTCATTAATTAAATTATTTTCAAAAGAAGTTCAAAGCACAGTAAGTGTATTTTTTTTTTTTGATCAACATATTTTAAGTGTGCCACAGAAGTTTAACGACAGGCTCAAGTATACTGTGAGATAAAAAAACATTGAAAACCCCTGTTTTAAAGTGTTGTGACTATAGTAGACTCAAATATCAGACCCTTTCTATTTTATAACCAATGTTCAAAAATCAAATATAATAAGGGCATTTGTCTGTTGAACATCTTAACTAGAATTGTTGTTTTAATATTTACTTTATTATAGGACTTTCAAGGTAAAAACAAATACCTTTATAAAATACATTGTTTTAACTGACAATATTTCTTTTTATTTTTTTTAATTTCAGATATTATGGAAAGTTTTAGCTACATAATTTGCTTTTATACACTTTAAATCAAAGATAAAAGTATTCCCTTCCCCCAGAAACTGTGTGTTGTACCTGTTAGGTGGGAACTTACCCATGCCCTCCTCCCTTCTCCTGCCTGCTTAATCTTCAGTGAGTTTTTACTTCTAAATGTGCACATAGGTTTTGGTCAATTAATTTCAGTTTGAGTATATGTGGTGATTGTTTTTCCATTCTTGCAGTATTTAACTCAGAAGAATGTTCTCCTGTCCCCTCCAGGTTGTTAACAAAAGATACTAGATCACCATTTTTTAATGGCTAAGTAGTACTCCACTGTATACAATTAAATAGTTAATTGCTCATGAACTTTATGGACTCCCTGCATGTCACATTTTATTAATCCACTCACATATGGGGGGGGGGCACTTAGGTTGTTTCCACATCTTTGGACAGTGAGTGCAATGTCCTTGTGATAATTTACAAAGTAGACTCTAAAGGCGATCTTGATGACAACTAAAATAAATAAATTTGACCTGATTAAATTAAAACCCTAATGCACAGTAAAAGAAACAATTAATAGAGAAAAAAGATAACCTACAGGCTCAGCACCTGTAGCTCAGTGGCTAGGGTGCCAGCCACATACACCGGAGCTGGTGGATTTGAAACCAGCCTGGGCCTGCCAAACAACAGTGATAACTACAGCCAAAAACTAGCTGGGCATTGTGGCAAGTGCCTGTAGTTCCAGCTACTTGGGAGGCTGAGACAAGAGAATTGCTTAAGCCCAAGAGTCGGAGGTTGCTGTGAGCTGTGACGCTATGGCACTCTACTAAGGGCAACATGGTAAGACTCTGTCTCAGAAAAAAAAAATGATAAGTAAAACCTAGGTAAACTGCTAAGATAAATAAATTAGGTACTTAAAAGATTAATAGTATAAATGAAAATATATATTTAAAAGCCAGCAAATAAAAAAAAAGATAACCTACAGAATAGGAGAAGATATTTGCATGCTGTACAACCAACAAAGGGCTAATTACCAGAATCTGCAAAGAACTTGAGCAAATTACCAAGAAAAAAATGAAACACCCACATTAAAAAGTGGGCAAAAGATAAACTAATAACCAATAAGCATATGAAAAAATGTTCAACCTCCATACTCATCAGGGGAATGCAAATCAAAACCACAATAGTTATCACCTAACACCAGTGAGAGTGTCTCTCACCTAAAAGTCCCAAAACAGAAGCTGCTGTGGATGTGGAAAGAAAGGAACACTTACACGCTGTGGGTGGGACTGCAAGCTTCTACAGCGCCTATGGGAAGTAGCTGGAGACACCCCAAAGAACTAAAAATAGACCTACCATTTGACCCAGCAATTCCACTACTTGCTGTTTACCCAAGGGAGAAAATAACATTTAAATATATTTAAATTATGTATATATATATATATATATAATTTAGATATATACATATGTATCTATATATCTAAATAAAAATGTCAGTACTCTGTGTTAGTTCCCTCAAAATAGTTTTAATCAGGCGTCCTCAAACTACGGCCCGCAGGCCACATGCGGCCCGGTGAGGACATTTATCCAGCCCGCCGGGTGTTTTTGCCATCTCTGCCTGTCCTGCTAAGCAGCTGACTCATTCCAGGGCCCGCAGTCCAGCCCTCCAATGGTCTGAGGGACAGTGAACTGGCCCCCTGTTTAAAAAGTTTGAGGACCCGTATACTATGTTTCTTTTAATATGCTTCAAAAAGAAGTATAAGTTTTCATAGGCTATGGCTTTCTAAGTTTTTAGAACATTAAAACTTTATTTTTCACATTTGTAAATGAGAAAAAATATTGAACGGAGTATGTACTTGATAACTACTGTGGGGTCATTATTTGAGCAATGACATGTTCAGGCAGTAGAACAGAGGCAGAAGGAGAGGTGAGAGCTCGCGGGACTCGGGCCCAGGCACATCAGCAACTTGGCCAGCAGCTGTCCCGGGCGTGGCACTCCCAACCCGAAACCCCAGTGAGGATTTGACTCCTCAAGGCTCAATTTTATCATCATTTACTGTGAATAAGGCTTAGCGTGCACGCTTCCAGGTTCTATCAGGCTAGACAGAGAGCTCTGCTGGTAATAAATTTCATCTACTCAGCCTAACCCCTCTTCACCAAATAAGAAAAGTGGGAGTTAATTAGATTCTTCTCAACCCTTGAATTAGGTAACTTTAAAGAGTAATAATAGCATGGTATGTGGAACAAGGCATTTTCTTCAATGTTTTGTATGTACTATATAATTTTAATTCTCACAAGTCCGATGATACAAAATTATTTCTCCCCTTTTATAGACAAAGAAATAGAGGCAGAGCAAAGCTAAGCAGCCCTTGAAACGGCAGCCAGTTAAGAAGGGCAAAGACCTCACCACGGTGTGTGGTACAGTAGCTCTCATAGTCCCGCTGCCCTGAGCACAAATCCTGACTCTCACTTGGTACCTTCGTGTTCTGGGACCAAGGTACTTGACTCCTCCACGGCCCGTTGTTGCTCTCTATTCATTGGTGATACATGCCACTTCCCTCCACCAGTGACTCTAAGGATTCAGTAAAATACTTTGTTTAGTGTTCAACAACTGCTATTATGTTGGAGATGATAATGATTTACACTCCTGCCCAAAGTGTTTTCTTTTAACCAGGCCCAGTAGTCTAAGTGAACTGGCATTTCAAAGCCCAAGCGCTGTTAGACAAATGTTCATCATTTTTATCGACGAGCAAGACTAGCCCAACATACCTGGCTCAGCTGTTTTATATTTCATACGTACTTAGAGAAAACAGTCCCCAAACTTGGCTCTTTCTGACAGATTGCTGTACCTCGTGTTTACAGATGGCCCACAGGAACGCACTGGGCAATCCAGAAGGAGGTTTTCGGCAGGCTAATTAATGCCATTACTGCATCGTGCCTTCCTTTGAAAAGGTCGGAGGCCTGTGTCAGATCTCTCTTTCATCGATTAGAAAATATTCAACTCCCTTTTGAACTTTCCCCTCTTTCCCTCGGCAGCACTGACACTGCTGTCAGGACTTCCTGGACGAGCCTCCCCCTCCCAGGCCTGATGGCAGGAAACATCGCTGCCTCAGGGCCCTGCTGTGGTGATCAGGTACAGAAAGGTCCCGAGAAGATCGCCAATGTATGCAGATTTTTGTTTGTCTGCAGTTCGATGTAACAGTGTTTTATTTTAGGCACCCAATTGCTCAGCAAAAGAAAATAAATAAATAAATAAGCCTGGGCGAAGCTGCTGATTTCCTCTAAACTGCTGAGCTGGGGGATTGCAGCTCGATGAAGTCATCTGGAGCTGGGTGTTTAGATGCAGACGGTGCCAGTGACTCTTGTGGGAGTTTTTCATGAGAAATGTGATGATGCTTGCTTCTGTGGGGAGTTGGAATAATTATGCATTTACCAGCTCTACCTTGCGAGGGATTTTTTTCTCTTTAATCTTTAGGGCTTTGAAATATAAAATTCCGTTTAGGTTTTCAGGAACGAAGATAAAGAGAAAGCACATAAACTTTGATGGAATAAAATTAGCCATAACTTCCTTAAGTATTTCTAAATTCTGAAATATGAATACATTGGTCATCAGGCTCGAATGTGACCATCCTCAGGATATTTACCAAGGAGTATTATGGAGGTTCATTTGGGATAGAAAAAAAATCATGGTTTAATTGGATAGAAGAAATCATCGTCAGTACTAAAGGGAGAGAAAGGAAGGAAGGGGTGAAAGCGTTATGTAATAAATATAACTTCACCTCACTTTTCTTTTGCCCATTTTCTTTTCTGTTTTTCTCTCTTCTATCCCTAAACGAAAAGGGATGATCTAAGAAGGTAGGCTGTGCTTACTCAAAATAAGAAAAAATATTGAGTTAGGAAAGCTGTTGGCTCTGCAGCCACCCACCCATCCACCCATCCATCCATTCCATAAACATATATGTGTTCAACACCTGTGAAATGCTAGCCATTATGCTGGAGCTACATGAACAAAATTGGGTTGTTCTTCGGTTTAATCATTCATGTAATAGACACTACCAATTCGCCAATGTTTGATTCATAAAAAGTAAAAACAAATAATGATAGCACATGGAATGAGTATATAAAAGCATTCAAAATGCTGAGGGTGTAAGAAACTGAAGAAATAATTAGCCTGTAGCACATGTCTAAGAGGCTGCGTTTCAGAGGCACTCGGGCCACCACAGGACACACAGCAAAGCTATCTTTGGCGCCTGCCTCCTCTCCTCAGCTGCTGAGGTTCTTAGGAGGTAGTGTGGGATGACGGAAAGGTTATAGTTTCCAGAAAAACGCTGCCCTGGGTTCACATCCCTATTGGGCCAAACTTCTAATTGTCCATCAATATCCATCTTTTTCTTCTTCCTCAAAAACATTAATTCTGAATTTAGTCAGGCATATAGCCAGTCAGACAAGATGATGTTTCCTAGTCTCCTTTGCAGCGGGGAAAAGCTTTGAGGTCAACTTCTGGTCCACAGTTGCAAGCAGAGGTAGTATTTGTTGCTTCCAGGAAGAGAAGTGGGAAACCTCCCATTTTCTTTTCTTCTGCCTGCTAACTATACTTGGCAATGAACGTGGCCACTAGAGCAACCACCTCAGGTGGTCAGCTGGGAGCCTTGTGTGGACAATGGCAGAGCAAGGTGACGTGCAGAGTCTGATGAGTCTGAAGCCACCATACCAGTCCTGTGGCCTGTGAGAGGAAAACACAACTAGAATTTGGTTCAGCCACCCCTGGTTCCTGTCACTTGCAGTTGGACCTAACCCTATCTAATACCAACAAAGAGACCTTAAACCTTCTGACACTCAGTTTCCTCATATATGAGGATATTAATAATCTATTTTTATAATCATTGGAAGGACTGAACTAAAAGAATAAATTTAATTCACCTCCCCTCCCTTCCCTCTCCCCTTTCCCCTTCTTCTTGGGCTATAATTGGATTATAGCTTTCATAAGAAAGCTATAAATTAGTTTCATAGTATGGTTGAGTACATTGGATACTTTTTCTTCCATTCTTGAGATACTTTGCTAGGAAAAATATGTTCCAGCTCCATCCATGTAAACATGTAAGAGGTGAACTCTTCATCTTTCTTTAAGGCTGCATAATATTCCATGGTGTGCATATACCACAATTTATTAATCCATTCGTGGGTCAGTGGGCATTTGGGCTTCTTCCATGACTTAGCAATTATGAAATGGGCTGCAATAAACATTCTGGTACAAATATCTTTGTTATAATGTGATTTTTGGTCTTCTGGATATAGAGGAATTGTAAGATAGCAGAGGAATTGCAAGATAGAATGGCAGGTCTATTTTTAGATCTCTAAGTGTTCTCCAAACATCTTTCCAAAAGGAACCTATTAGTTTGCATTCCCACCAGCATCGTAGAAGTGTTCCCTTTTCTCCACATCCACTATTATAGGAATGTTTTCTGCCCATTCAAAGCCCCTGCTCCAAAAGTGTCCAAAACTTGAAGGGAATAAAAAGCCCTATACCCCAACAGTCACACCAGCCAGGGAGGCATTGATCCGGTCTGGGAGGTGTGGAGTTTTGAGACCTAGCCCTCTCAGGGACAATAGTTCTCCACTTTCCCAGGAGAGACTGGGAGAGAAACACATGGACTGACAGTGGAGGAGGAGGCTCTTTGCTAGAAAGCAAGGCTAGGATAAGCAACTCTGATGATTGACTGGGAGGCAAACATGGTAGTAAAAACTCTCTTATATCTTTCAAGTTATCTCACCCTAAGGTGACACTCCTACTTGCCTCTCTGCCCTCCATTCAGATGTGTGCGCTGTGACTGTACGTAGCCTGCAGAATAGGTTCATGAAGGCCAAACACCAGTCCTGGAGACTCTCTTGTGCACTGGACCAAAATAAGAGCACTAGGAAAGGAAGGGTGAAGTGCGATCACTGGAGAGAATTTCTCTTTGGTGGAAGGCATTGGGAGACCAGGGAGAAGATTTTTCTCTACGTGAAGGCTGCATGTTTTCTTTCTTTCTCTCCCTCCCTGCTATTTTTCCTGGGCCTTCACTTGGCCCTCTCCTAATATGAGGGTACCCTTTCCTGATATGAGGGTAGTCAGGTAGCCTTTTGGCCCAGTGAGATAGATTGTCAGCCCCCAGGGAGCACCTGAGTGGACACTGTTTTGTAGACAGCCAGACAGAGTTGCAATCCCTGATCTGTCACTCATCAGCTGTGTGACCTTGGGCCAAAAAGAACTTACCTTCTCTAAACTTTGGTTTCTTTACCCATAAATGAAAAAATAAACCACACATTTCTCTGGGCATGAAATAAACAGTTGATCCAGTTAATCTTAATTGAGTGGAATAAGCTTTACACACTAATGAGATGTTAGCCCACTGGTAATAATTTAGCTAGATTTCCCACAGTCCTTAGGTCACTCTTATTTTTTGAGACACAGTCTTGCTTTGGTCCCCAAGCTGGAATATAATGGTGACATCAGCATAGCTCACTACAGCCTCTCCAAGGCTTAAGCAATCCTTCTGCCTTGGCATCCTAAGCAGCTGGAGCTACAGGTATACACCAGGCTAATTTTTTTATTTTTTTGTAGAGATGAGGTCTCACCATGTTGCTTCAGGCTGATCTCAAACTCCTAAGCTCAAGTGATCCTCCCACCTCAGCCTCCCTAAAGTGCTAGGATTATAGGTGTAACTGTGCCTGGCCTTTAGATCACTCTTAACAATAAGTGTTAAAGATCTGTTTGGAAGATGTGTAGAGAGTCAATAGCCAATTAACATTTGTTGGTTAAATCAGGCTGTCAGTCATCAGACTTTTAAAGAGTACTGATGTTATACCAAGCATTATTTCAAGCACTGAGGATACTGTGAGGAACCAAAGAGACAAAGACTCTAACTCTAGAAGCTCACTCTCTGGTGGGAAAGAGTGACAGCATAAACATACAAAAAGCTGAAAATAAGCTAACTTTATATGTGGATGAATGCCATGGAAACATAACAAAATAGAATGATGTGGTAAGGACTGCCTTGAGATGAGGGAGGGGCAGGACCCCATTTTAGGTAAAGGGGGTCAGAGAAGGTGACTGTGAGAGCTAATTGATTAGTAGAAATCTGAATTATGAAAAAGAGGCAGATGCAAAGATTGTAGGAAGAACATTCTAAGCAGAAGAAACAGCAAATGTGATGACCCCGATGTTGGGTGTATGTGGGGAACAAAAATAAGGTCCGTGATGGTAGGGAGTAACCAATGAAGAAAAGGAGGAACTGGATTTGAAGAAGTAGATTTAGTTGAAGAGGTAGAATTGAGTTCAGAGGAGGGAGATTACATATTATCTGGTGAGCAAAGGAAGATTCCAGATTTCTTTCTGATTGCAATGGAAAGCCTTTGGAGAGTTTTAACTAATGCAGTAATATGCTCTGGCTTGTCTTCTAAAATGTTTTCTCTGGCCACCTCTGTGGGGCTTGTCTGAAGAGGACCAAGCAGGAGGAAAACAGAGATGGCTGGTAACTATGGTAGTGCAGCCAAGAGCTACATTAACGGAGATGAAACAACCAGGTGAGATTCAGGATATATTTTGTGAGAGGAGTAAAAAGGATTTGCTAATGAATTGGTTCCAGTGCATAAGCAGAGAGAAATCAAAGGTGTTTGGTATAAGTAGTGAGGGATATTGGGGTAGGAAATGATAGAAGATAAAGATGAGAGAAATCAATAGTTCTTTTTTGAGATAAGCCAAATTGGAGATGCTTATCAAACATCAAGTGGAAATAAATTTGAGTAAGCATTTGTATGTAAGATTCTGTAACTAATGAGAAAGGTGCTGGAGGAGCCACAGATCTGAGACTTTTCAGGATATGGATGCTCTTGAAAGCTATGGGACATACTATTCAGCCACTAAAAAAGATGGAGACTTTACAGCTTTTGTACTAACCTGGATGGAGGTGGAACGTATTCTTCTTAGTAAAGCATCATAAGAATGAAAAAGCAAGAATCCAATGTACTCAATTCTAATAGGAAGGGAGTAGATGAGCTAATACAAGGGGGGGGGGGCGGTAGGGGGTCGTGGTATGTGGTACACCTCTTGGGAGCAGGACACAATTCTAAGAGGGACTTTATCTAACAAATGCAATCAGTGTAACCTAATTCCTTGTACCCTCAATGAATCCCAAACAATTAAAAAAAAAAAAAAGCTATGGGACAGAATGAGATTACCTAAGAATGTAAGTGTCAGGAGAAGAGGACCAAGGTCAGAGCCTTCAGGAACTCCAACATTTAGAGGTCAACAGAGGAAAAAAGAATCACCAGTGAGAAAAAAAAAAAAAAACAGCTAGTTTGCTGACACAGAAAACAAGAGAGCCAATGTTTTAAGAAGGAAGTAATCAATTGTATCAAATGCTGCTGAGAAGTAGAATAAGATGAGGGCAGAAAATTTCTCCTTGGCCTTGGAGAAGGTGGCAGGAGATATAGGTTGTTGGTGGCAGGAGATATGGGTTGTTGGTTCCTTGGATGTGGTAGGAGGCCTCTAAGACAGCCTCTAGTGAGCCTTGCCTCCTAGTGTTCGTGCCCTGTGCAGTCTGCTCCCCTTGACGGTGGACTGCATCTATTGATGCATTTCCAATAGGCTATGGCAGAAGTGATGCAATTTCACTTCTGAAATCAGGTTATGAAAAGACTGTGGCTTCCATCTTTGCTGACTCTCTCTCTCTGGAATTTGGCTTGAGTGCTTACATAAGAGAAAATAAAAGTTTTACTGGATTGGGATTTTTCTAGACAAATGATAAAGAAAGAGACAGGTATGCAACTGAAGGAGATTTGTGATGGAATGTATTGGTGGTCTATAGACTTTAAACTAGTTAAGAAAGGAAGTGAGGCAATATTCAGTGTGTAAGAAAGAGAGAATAAGGTCAAAGGATTACTAGGAGGTTAATGGGACAGGTCTTGGTGGAATATCAGAAAAACTGAGAAGGAAAGATAGGAGGTAATGGGTACAGAGAAGAATGCTAGAGGTTTCAAAACTAGCATTGATGAATGCAATGTCTACAGTACAATCCTGATAGTAGGCTCAGATGGAGGAAAAAAATATATAGAAAAACTAAAGATGTACAACGAATCATTGATGTAGGTGTGGAAGTCATCCAGGACAGACACAGTGGTAAGATTGACATTAAGACAGATGGCAGTGCCATCAATTCATGATTTCACAAGTTGGTAGAGACAGAATCAAGAAGAGGTTATAAGTCAATGAAGAAGAAATGAGGGAAAATGGTTTGGAAACAGCAATGGGGACTCTATCCCTAACCTCTAAGAGGGCTATAGGGCTATAGGAGGTGGCCTTGGTGGTTGCTAAACATGGATGGGCATATGGTCAGTTTCGGAACTACTAAAATTGCCCTTATATTTCCATTCAAGTAAAAGATGAGTGTTAAAGGAAGTCAATCCTATTAAACTCTATCTATGTAACAATAATAATCATTTATGGAACACCAAGCAGATGCCAGGGACTTTTTTTCCCTTTCATAACCATATATAGGTATACATAGGTAACCATACATCTGAGCATATCAAAGCTCAGATGGATTAATGACATAACCAGTGTAGTGGCTTTATCCCCTGTTAATTTAGCGAAGCTGGAACTACCTGTCCCAGAATTCCCTTACCTCTCTGAATCCAAATTAGGGCTGTTAATTCATGTGGGGCTTAGTTGGTGGCAGTGAAGGAGCAGCGGTTGGTGCAGGGTAGTGAAAACCCAGATGCAAACCCAGTTATAGCCTCAGATGATATGCACAGAATGAGAGCCACCCACCCATCAATAATCATCAAGCAACAATCGTCTTAATTATAAGGCACTTTGTCAAATGTAGTACAGGAAACAAACCTCTCAGAAATATTGTGTTCCTTAAAAAGAAATTTCATAGTTTTGGTTTAACCATTCTAAACGAATACATGTTGTTCTCATAAAGTCCTAAGTAAGAAGATTGTTACAGAGAATTTCTGGACCTGATACATTGACCCTCCCTGACTTTTCCCAGAATAAGTACCACCCTTTACAGAGAAGAGCTTTAATGAGGCCGATTTCTGTCTATACATGCTACAGACCCTGAAAGCTCTTGGGAGAGAAGCCTTAGAGATGTGTCTAAAATGATGTAGGGAAACATTACGTTACAGATGAGGGAACTGGGGCCCACAATGGGAAGCACTTTGAGCAAGTTCACAGTTTGCAGATAAATGACGTAAAGATTCTTTGCTCAAAAATAAATGTTTTGCTTTAGAAAATGCTACACTTTAGTTTTCATTTTAACTGATGCTTAGCATATACATTTCTTAACTCTACTGAACATATAAAACTTAGATTTACACATAATTCAGGAAAGCATTTATTGTACCTGTTTACAATTCCAGTCTGAACATACTACTTAAGGTATTAGAAGTTGATAGACTTTTCAGTGAGCCACCGTGGGGATAATAAAATGGTTTAGAGTGGCAAATCACAATATCTTAAAGAAACAGAGGCATTTGCCTCATGGAAATGTGACATTCCTATTAAATGTTCTAGTAATGCTTGAAACAGTAGACAAAATCCTGATTGCTATAACTCTAGTATTAGGTAATTTTTAGTTAGTGTTTTAAGTCACAAATATTTAATCAAATGTTTATAATTGAGATCTAATGTACAGCATGAAGACTACAGTTAATAAAATTATACTATATGTGGGATTTCTACTAAAAAAAAAAATGGTTTGCCACTTTCCCTTAGAGTCCAATTATTGTCATGAGTCTTCCTGCTTATCTATAGACCGAGCCCTAAGACTTCTATGTCAGCTGCAATTGTGAACCTGCCTTTTAATTCAGCAGAGCACAGGTCAGTGTAGCAGAGTTTAAAGGATGGCATTTTTCAGATGTTATTCAACGTTGCTTGCTGCTTGCTTTTATTTGAATCACTAAGCTCAATTCTCCAACCTATGGGTCAGTTTTGTATATCTTTAGAAAGTGTTTGCCCAACTAGGTAAAAACCTATTTTCTATTTTTTTTTTTTTTACCACCTTCTATCCCTTACCCTTGTACGTCCTCAGAAAGCTGCTGCAGAGGGACCAACTCCCCAGTGAGTTAAAGCTGACAGTGGGCAATGCTGAGCTTTTCCTACACTCAAGACTGTGATTCCTGTACCCTTTCCTCTACCAATGTTTTTCTCTCTTGCTTTTCAGAGGACTAAGGAAAGTGTAAGGAGGAAGGACAGTCTTATAAGCTACTTGTCACAGGAAATAGAAGCCCTACCTTTTTTTTTTTTTTTTTTTGAGATGGGGTCTTGCTATGTTTTTCAGGCTGGCCTCCAATTCCTGACCTCAAGGAATCCTCCCACCTTGGCCTCTCAAAGCACTGGGATTGTAATAGTAAACCTCCCCACCCAGCCAGCTGCCCTACTGACATCAAGATAACATATAACTATAGGTTTAAAAAGGCGGGGGGGGGGGGCAAGAGAATTAGAACATAAACATCTCCCAAGAAAAAAATGCAGTAAGAAAATAAACATGCTAGCTTTGGACTGAAACTAAAACAGCAGCAAGATACCTTTTTTCATGAAGCAAAGAATTATTGTCATAAACCTAATGTACGCAAGCTAAAGCAAAAACACCCTGGTGAAAACGTTGGGGAAAGTGTATTTGGTTCATTCATTTCAACCTGTCTGTGTGATCTTGGTAGAGGTGATGTTCACTCTTGACTGTTTTTCAGCCTTTGTATTTGAAATACCTTTCATTTGTTTGACATCCCAGAGCTCTAACATATCTTGAATATCCATTTTAGTCATTAGTATTTAAATGTATCAGGAGTGTGGGGTTTTTTTATTTCTTATAGCATAACTGTCTACATTAATGCAATCATGGGGTACAGTGTGCTGTTTTCATATACATTTTGAAATACCCTCATCAAACTGGTTAACATAACCTTCATGTCATTCTCTTAGTTATGGAGTTAAGACATTCATACTTTGCTTTTAGAAAGATTCACTTCTACCCTTGTAAGATAAACCATAGAGGTGACCCCACCAATCACCCTCCCTCCCTCCATCCACCTCCCTCCCCCTTCCCATATTCTAAGGCTATAATTAGGTTATGACCTTCCTATAAAAGCTATGAGTTCCAGGAGTGTGTTTTACTATGTTTTATTTGCAGTAGACTGATCTCCAAAGATTTCCTTTGGAAAATGTTCCCCCCAACCCTTCATTTTTACATTCTTTACTGTTTTACTAAATATTAACTGTTCTTTGACAATTTTGGTGCTTTGACAAAAGTGAAACAAATCCGTCATGATACTGGAAAATTTGTTTTAAACTCACAGATCAAGTGTGCCTTAATAAATAACTTTTTTCATGTAGATTTAAAAAAAAAAAAAAGAAAAGTATGTTCCCAGGGTATGGTGAGATGGGCCCTCTGTGGGTGTATTTTGTATCAGTGTGATACACATATTTCCAGAAAACTATATAACAACATACATTAAAAGCCTTTAAAATATCCACACTTTAATCCCACATTTAAGAATCACTCCCCACACCTGAAGACATAATTAGAAATAAGGCAATTTGGCCCCAGAGTAGCTGCCTTTCAGCACTATGCAATATCACCTCCTCAATGACTCCCAAATTATACCTCTACCTGCTTCCTCTCCCTTAAAATACAAACATTGGACATTGTTAAGTTGATATTTAAGATTAATTTCAAACTTATATCAAATCCGCCCTCCCCGTCTCTTCCTTCTGTAGTCTTTCCCGTCAGTCCGTGGAAGGGATTTATGGCTGACGTATCATTACAGTGTTGTTTGCAACAGTTAAAAGCTGTGAACACCATCAATGCACAAAAGAATAAAAATGGTTCCATGAATTATGGAAGGTCATAGGTGGAATTATTGAAGTTATTAAAAGTGGTATGTCTGAAAAAAGTTGAATAACCAGGAGAAATAGCCCTGATTTAACACTGTGAGAAGAAAGTAGGACAGAAGACGATGCCCATGAAACTCCACGTGCCTTCCACTGCCCGTGCTCCCTTGCGAGAAAACTGTCCGGAGCAGTTGTTTGTGTCTTATGTTGCCTTAGTGTATGCTAAGACAGTGGCAGCGCATCATTTAACTTGTGCAAATTTATTTCCTTCATGACAAGTCAAATGAGAAAAATAACTATAAAAATCACTACTGCAATTGCTTGTTTTTCCACTCAATGAGGTGTGCACCCCTAAGTGAGTATGAGATGAGCTGTGAATTTGTTTCTCCCTGGGACAGTCCCAGACTCTGGGAAGTTGTCACAGTGGGGGTATCTTGCCAAAATCAGTGTAGTCTAGTGAATAATGACACAAGTCTGTCACTTTATATGTGACCTCTTTACTGTGCTTTTCTATCAGAGTAGCCCAGGTCCCCTAAAATCGCTATGTTACCAACTCAGTGGGTTGTTCTCAAGTTTCATCTTATTAAACTTACCAGCATCACCTGATACCTTTATCTCTCTTTCCTTTTAGATATTTTTCACTTGACTTCTGGGGACTTTATTCCATCTTTCTTCTCATCCTATTCACTTTTCAGTCTCCTCTGCTGGTTTCTTTCTGTCTTTCTTCAGTCTCAGATTAAAGCATCTCAGTTCTCAGTCTTTGAACTTTGTCTCTAGCTAGACTAAGGTGCTCTCTCTCACTGAGCACTGTAGCTTTAAATGCCAACTCTGCTCACATGATAATACACGTAATAGGACTACCACCGAGACTCCCACTTTGTGCCCCATTCTATGTATATAACATACACAAATCAACCCTCACAACAGCACAGAGGTAGTTTCTATTATTATCCCCAATTTACAAGAAAAAGAGGAGGCACAGAGAACTTAAATAATTTTCCTAGAGTCATAGCTAATGGTGGAGGCAAGGCTTGAATAGACAATCTGGCTGTAGATTAGCTGCTTCAAAAGACTACAAAATATCTGCTCCTCAGTGACTCCTAAATTATTTCTCTACCGGCTGCTTCTCCCTTAAAAGATTAGTATATTAGACAGCTTTGGTTTGATTTTTTTTTTTTTTGTAGAGACTGAGTCTTACTTTGTCACCTTCAGTAGAGTGTCATGGCATCACAGCTCACAGCAGCCTCCAGCTCTTGGGCTTAGGCAATTTTCTTGCCTCAGCCTCCCAAATAGCTGGGACTACAGGCTACAGGGATCTGCCACAACACCAGGCTATGTTTTTTGTTGTTGTTGTTGTTGCAGTTTGGCCGGCACCGGGTTTGAATCCGCCACCCTCAGTATATGGGGCTGGTGCCCTACTCTCACTGAGCCACAGGTACTGCCCTACTTTGGTTTGATTTTTAATTTCAAACCTGACATATCCAATCCATGCCCCAATCCCTTCCTTCTATAGCCTTTCCCTTCAGTAAATGGTCCCTGCTATTCTGATTGCTCAAGCCACCTTGATTGCACTCTTTTATTTCCCCCATTCATTCCATTAGCAAATAATGTTGAATTGCCTTCTAAGTAAATAAAGACTCCCACTGCTTTTTTGATCTGTTCTGTAGCTACTATCCTAAATCATATCAACTTCTCTCACTTGGACTCTTACATTGACTTATCCTAAATTCTTCATATGTTGAGACTGTACTATATACTAAGAAAAATCAGCCCCTGCCCCGGCCATGACAGGCAGTGGTTCTCAACCTTCTTAATGCCGCAACCCTTTAATACAGTTCCTCATGTTGTGATGACCCCCCAACCATAAAATCATTTTCATTGCTACTTCATAACTGTAATTTTGCTACTCTTATGAATCATAATGTAAATATCTGATATACAGGATGTATTTTCATTGTTACAAAGGGGTCGTGACCCACAGGTTGAGAACTGCTGGTCTAAAAATAAGTGTCTATGCCAATGATAACTATGTAAAAGTAGAAACAAGACAAGTTAAATCTCTGCTCAATAAGGATGCTACAAATGGGGTGATGTGCATCAACCCTATCAGATGACAACCTCAGGGGGTTTGATGTAGGTTCTATGCCAGCCAGTACTGAGTGACTCCTCTGGTTCTCCAAGTGTTAACAGAAGTCAATTCTTGGAGACATTGGGACCCTGTGTGTAGGCTAAGAAGAAAACATAGCATGTTACCTCTCATTCCATTGCACCATTGCCACAAACTCTCTTTTTAAAAAAGTAGTCAGAGCATAGTGCTTTCTATAATCTTAACCATAAGAAATGTATAGAAAAATACCAGAAGAAAAATAATCAAAACATAAATGGCATTTGACTCTAGGCATTTCTCTTATGGGTCATTTTATTTATTTTTTTTTTTATTTTTCATTTTTCTCATATTTTACTTTTCAGAATATCTTATTCTGATATTTAAGAAAACATGTATTTTTATTTCAGATTAATAAGAAGGTAAAATGATTAAGTTATATTGTTCTGTTTGTTAAAGTTCCAGCTGTAGTACAGCCCTTCACCCGGGGATGTGCTGTATATGCTTACATTGTGACCATTAGGTGAGAGCTTCCCTCCACTCCTCTCCTTAACCCCCTACTTGAATATAATTGTGTTTTACTTTTGTGTGAGCATGTAGTTGTTTATCTATTGGTTTCATATTAGTATTGTGTACCTTGGCTACCTGCTTTTCCACTTTGGGGATACTTTAACAAGAATGTTCTTTAACTCTATCCAGGTTAATACAAAGATGTAAAGTCTCTGTCTTTTCTTTTTCTGGGGTATATATATACCACAGTTTATTAATCCATTCATGAGTTGATGGGCACTTGGGTTGATTCCACATCTTGGCAATTGTGAATTAAGCTTCAATGAACATTCTATGGCAAATGTCCTTATGATAAAATGATTTTTTTTTTCTCCTGGGTGAATACCTAGTAATGGGATTGTGGGATCAAAAGAAAGGTCTACTATTAGTTTTTTGAGGAGTCTCCATAATTCTTTCCATAGAAGCTGCATATGTTTGTAATCCTACCAGAAGTGTAGAAGTGTTCCCTTCTCTCTACATCCATGCCAGCATCGGCAGATTTGGGATTTTGTGATGTGGGCTATTCTCACTGGGTTTAGGTGATATTTTGGGTGGTTTTGATTTGCATTTCTCTGATGAGCATTTTTTCATGTGATTTCGGCCATTCATCTATCTTCTTCTGAGAAGGTTCTAGTCATGTCTCTTGCCCACTTATAAATGGAATTCTTTGCTCTTTTTTTATTGATTAGTTTGATTTTTGTGTAGACTCTAATTATCAGCACTTTGTCAGATTTGTAGCATGCAATTACCTTCTCTCATTCTAAAGGTCATCTGTTAGCTTTAGTTGTTGTACCCTTTACTGTCAGCAGCTTTTTAGCTTGATTATGTCCCATTTATTTTTGGTGTTGGTGCAATTGCCACGGGGATCTTCTTCATATAATCTTTTCCCAGGCCAATATTGTCAAGAGTTTTTCCCACACTTTCTTCTAAAATTTTTAATATTTCATGTCTTAAATGTAAACCTTTTATCCAGCAAGAGTCAATTTTTGTAAGTGGTGAGAGGTGCAGGTCCAGTTTCAGTCTTCTACATGTGGCTAACCAGTTCTTCCAGAACCATTCATTAAATAGGAATTCTCCGTAGGGTATGCTTTTGTATGTTTGTTTGACACATAAATAGAATCAAAAACAAAGACCATATGACACTCTCAATGGATGCAAAAAAAAAGCCTTTGACAAAATTCAGCATCCTTTTTTGGTAAGAACATTTAAGTAAATAGACATAGATGGGACATTTTTTAAACTCATAGAGGCCATCCACAACAAACCCACAGCCAATATTATACTGAATGGAGTAAAACTTAAAACATTTCCACTTAGAACTGGAATCAGACAGGAATGTCCATTATTGCCGCTGCTATTCAACATGGTACTGGGAGTTTTAGCCAATGTAATCAGGCAAGAGAAGGATGTCAGGGTATTCAGATGGGTATAGAGGAAGTCAAACTCTTGCTCTTTGCTGATGGTATGATTTTATACTTAGAAAAGCCCAAGGACTCAACCACAAAGCTCCTGGAAGTGATTAAGAAATACAGTAACATCTCAGGATACAAAATCAATGTCCACAAATCAGTAGCCTTCCAATATGCCAGTAATAGTCAAGACAAGAATGAAATCAAAGACACAATACTCTTCACAGAAGCTTTAAAGAAAATGAAATATCTGGGAATATAAGTAACAGACATGAAGGATTTCTATAAAGAGAACTACAAAACCCTGAAAAAAGAATTGGCAGAGAAGATGTTAACAAATGGAAGAACATACCATGTTCATGGCTAGGAAGAATCCGCATTGTTAAAATGTCCACATTACTCAAAGTGATCTACATATTTAATGCAATCCCCATCAAAGCACCACCATCATACTTTGAAGAACTTGAAAAAATAGTACTTTGTTTCATATAGAACCAGAAAAAAAACATGAATACCCAATGCAATTCTAAGAAACAAACAAAAAAAAATCTGGAGGCATCATGTTACCACTTCAGGTTATACTACAAGTCCACAGTGATCAAAACAGCCTTGTCCTGGCTTAGAAATAGAGATACAGAGCTATGGAATAGAATAGAGAACCCAGAGATGAAATCAGCCACATGTTGCCATCTGCTCTTTGTCAAACCAAACAAAAGTTAAGGAAACATTTTAAGAACCAGGTATAAGAAAGACTTTAGGGCATTTTCATATTTAAAAAGAAGGAGATCGAGGTAATTATAAAAGATATTGTTACTGATTTGTTAATTTTATTATAAAAATTTACTCATTCCACTTTGCAAATACTTAAATCTTCTCAGCAAACAAGAATATAAAAATTCTAAATGCTGATTTTCAAATTCATATTTGATATAACTGTTAATCCTTTCGAGGGGAGAGGAGACACAGAAATGGAGTTGATTTAAGGGCCTTATTTCTAGTTTTCTTTTTTTTATTTTTTAAGAGGAGAGCTCACTCTTGCTCAGGCTGATCTCAAACTCCTGAGCTCGAGCAATCCGCCCATATGGACCTCCCAAAGTGTTGAGATTACAGATGTGAGCCTGAAGAGACAGGCTCTAGTCTGGCCTGAAGAGACAGCACTTAGTTGTAATCAGCGTGTCCTCAGCTGCCTTTCTCATCCATGGTTTTGAGTTGTTGCATTTTTGGCTTGGAGAGAATATTTCCTGATACTACTATGAAGAAAATAAAAGAATATCCAGATTTATAAAACCTAGAACATTTTCAGCATTCTTTATAACAAGGTTCCATTGGGCCCAAAATAACTGGCTATTTCTTTTAAAATAAATAAGTAATAGTGACTACCTCAGGCATTTATATGCTGCTATATGTAGATTTTCCTAAACTCGGAGAAGTTTGAATTATTGCAGCAATTCCAGCTTACCATGATTCACGCCTACAGCACTCAACTGTAAAATAGCCCTTGGCAGACTGCATACAAATGAACTCCCCACAGTCAGCCTCCTCTCAGGGCTGCTGCATAGCACTTCCTTGACTCCCAGCCTGTCTGGTCTCACAACCCTGTGTTCTGGCAGCTCTAGGTGTAAGCCAAAGCCAGCCCCAGCATGGCCTGTCTGGGGATATTCCTGCTGCTTGTGCAGAAGGGGAAAAGACAGAAGAGGAAAGGGGATGCATTCAATAGAAAAAGAGAAGGAAGAAGGGAAGCAGAAACAGTGATTAACAGACCAGGAGACAATCTCCAGATGCCATAAGGTATTCTTCCTGTGGTGGCAAATGGCTTTGAGGGTGGGTTCCAAAGAGAAATCCAAGCCTGTTTTAAATTGTGGGGGACAGTTCCTTCCATTCTCTAGAGAAAAACGATTTTGAAGACAACATTTTGGGGTGGTATAATTTGTTTGTGTAAGGAGATTTTTAGTATAGTCACGGACTATAGTCACTATGTTATTTCTTATTTTGACATTAACTAATTACTTACATCCTTCATTCTTCCAGAAGGCCTTTAGGATAATTCCCAAATATATTGTGGAGTAACAAGCAAGATTAATAATAACAATAATAACTCAAGTAGTCATCTTGGGTTACCTGATGGTGAGCCAGCTAGCACTCGCCCGACTCCAGGGCCCACTGGGAACCTGCATCCAATCCCACGTCCTCCTTAGCAGCAAGGGCTCTGACTTCCCCTTGGCCTCAAAGTCTCCAGGAGCTATGCAGCTATTTTCCCAGGATTATTACAAATAGTAGCTACTTAAGCTCTTCCTGTTGACAACAGGAAGTCCCCTCACTGACAAGGACGTTTTCATGCTCATTCCACAAAAAGAAAGAACAGTTAAATATTTTTATTCCTCCCCCTGGAGCTCTCTGGATGTGCCCAGCCCAAAGTGCCTCTGTACAAAGTGGTCCTAGATCTGCTGACTGTTTGGCCATGAGTTCTAGCCAAAAACATCTGCCCTCTTCTACAGTTACCCTTAAGCCCTTAAGGGCACATCATAGTAAAATTAAATAAGCACATAAGTGAACTTACAGGAATGAGTAATGAAAATATAAGGATAAGAAAACAGAGAGAACCAGAACTGATGATGCGAGTTAAGTGCTTGTCATGAAATTGAACACTCTTGAAACCTGAAGTCCCAGTTATTTCAGCCCCAATGTACCACTGTTCCCTTTAATGTCCAAAATAAGAGTCCAAGTTCCCATTTCACATGACCACCAGCAATCCAGTCTCTCTCCAAGTCCCTTTCACTGGGTGTTTCTGGAGCTCTGCAGAGAGCCACCCTCTGCCCAGTTAGTTCTATCTCGGTGGTCACTTCCCTCCCCCACTGGCCATCTTGCTTTGGGCAGGTCACTTCTGAGCGTCTCAGACCCAGCCTTGTCCGGCTGCTGCCTCCTTCTCATATTCCTTCATGTCAAACATTAGGTCATTCCACACTTGGGGTCAGTTTCTAGCATAGATAAGACACAGAAAAGGAAAATTATAAATTGAATATTAAAATGCCTTTAGAATTCTTAGGCCAAATCCCATAGTCTCTCCCTTACCTGCTGTCTTTCCTTCCCCCAGACCTTGTCTAATGGCAGGCTCCAGCTTAGCCCCCACAAAGGAATTTTCCTTACTGGGATTTCCCCTGTTGTATGTCCGGGACCCCAGTCTTCACCAGGGATCAGTAAAAAGGGAAGAGCATTACTGTCCCCTCACCCTCAGTCTCAGGCCCTCCCCACAGACAATAGCATGATAATCGGCATGGGTAGAGTCCCCAGACAAAAGTCAGCGTTCGTTTAGCTCCCATCTGGTCCAAAATTTTCCACTCTGCAAGACAATTTTCGACTTTACCTTTGCAAAAGATAAATTAAAATATTCCTTCCAACGTAGGAAGTGATCCTCCTTAAAAATGAGTTAAAACAGCTGGCAGCTTTAAAATAGCAGCTTGAACGAAATTAGATCAAGATTTTGAAAATATTGACTCAATATTTTTGGTGATCTACAACTATGGTTCTGAATCTTCTCACAACCCCTGTGGGGGGAACATGATTCACTTTGCATTACAAGGTGTCCATAAAATGAAAGTAAACTTTTCCCACGGCTATCAGAGAAACAGAGACAGACAAAGAGAGGCAGAGAGAGAAATCGGTGTAAAGTGATGAAAACATCTTTCATAATATCTACATGGTTAACATAGCAACAAGGTTTATGAAACTATTTCTTACAGTGACCCTCACCTTAAACTGGAGGCATCACTATTTGAAAAGAGCAGTCGTATGGAGGGTAGATTGAAAGTGTGTTAAGAACATATCTCACCGCCGATCTGACTTCATCCAGAGGTGGTTTGAAGGAATTCGGCCACAAGTTCTTGACATAGCCCTTTCCACATGGCTTCCAAGAATTCTATAAATTGGCACATAACTTTCACCACATTTTTGACTTCAAAAATTTATTCCTATTTTACAGTGTCCTTGTTAAACACATACATTTTAATGTCACTTCATACTGAGATATTGTTTCACTCTATAAACATGTGGGCTAGCATAAGTAAGACACTACTGCACATGCTCAGGACTTCAGTGTGTGGTGCTGCCCGTGCTGCCCGTGCTGCCCGTGCTGCCCTATGGAACACGCCCCGCCATGCATGGGTACATGGTTGTAGAAATCTGTGTTCACGTGAACTCTGGCTTAAATTGGGAAATAGTCAAGAAAAGGAAATAAAATAACACTAATGCATTTTTTTATTTGGCTTTCACAATGTCACAAGAAGACCTCAGGTCAGCGATTTTCAACCCGTGTGCCATGAGAGGATCTTAGATGTGCCACAAACATTTTTAAAGATAATTAAATTATTTTTAAAGACATTCAAAGCACAATAAATATATTCTTTCTTTGACTCTTTTTTTTTTGGATCAACATACTTTAAGTGTGCCACGGAAGTTTAACTATAGGTTCAGGTGTGCTATAAGATAGAAAAAGTTAAAAAATACTGCCTGATGTGATAAAAATGTCAGACACACTGAGATTTTGCTTTGGGGGTTTTTATTTTAGAAAGGCTTGAGATTTTATCAAATCTTAAATCTTTCCCAAAGATGAAACCTTATTTGGAAGCATTGGATAAGGCTGCTTGTCACATTGAAGAGCCCTGGTGAACCCGTATGCTTTGGACAGGGCCCAGTAAGTGAGTTGAAACAGTGTTTTATTCAAATGACATGATTTACTCGAAAATTCTTTTCATATTTTAGCATATCAGGAGAAGGCCTGGCAGCTACTCATGCCTTTCAACATGCAACTGGACGAGCCCACTGTGTTTCTCCCTGCAGTCCACAGCTGACACTCTGCCGCCA
The DNA here is from genome assembly GCF_000181295.1 of Otolemur garnettii. Classification (NCBI taxonomy): domain Eukaryota; kingdom Metazoa; phylum Chordata; class Mammalia; order Primates; family Galagidae; genus Otolemur; species Otolemur garnettii. The sequence goes on from NW_003852401.1 coordinate 8,065,902, forward strand.
GGCAGGCCTGTACTTCAAAGAGAAATTCCTCTACCTTGTAACCTGTTTTGAAATTTCAAAGTTCATCACTATTTTCAAAATGGTGACAAGTTTCTTTGCCAAGAACACTTCCCCATGAGGATAGTCTTGATATTCTGTGCACAGATGGAGCCCTTGCAGGACTTGGTAGCACATCTGGCCTGTTGCTTTGATGAACAAAGAGGCCCCATGTGTCATGGTGACTCACCGCTACCCTCATCAGTATGCTTTTTGGTTGGAGACTCTGCCAACCAACTTGAAAGAAATTTTGTCATCATCTACTTAGAAGTAAGCCCTGAGTTTCATCAGAGCCAGGATTCATCCACCTCATTTTCAAATGATTTTGTGAAGAAATGAGAGCAACGGAGAAATGCTTTCTACTAAGCACAAGTTCACTGGTTTACTTGAGGACAAGTCTTGAAAGTGTTGATTGAAGCATCAGGAGGAAATTTCAGTTTTAGGAGAGAGAGAAAGGAAAACGTGTTCAGTATAATCTAACAGGAAGATATTCACTTACAATTTAGTTTTCTCAGTAATGCTTTTCGCCATAGGCAAGAGTAAAATCTTCGTTTTGAAGATGTTATAGTCACCATTATAGATGCTTCCTAAAAACAAACAAACAAAATAAAAACTATTTTGACTAAACTACTTTCTTGTGTGTGTGTATGATTCCAAGAGATAGACCTAAGAAACTAATTAACTAAGCTAACTTCCTAAAGCTAGACGTTCTTCTGTAAATAGAAGAGAGAAGACAAAGCCCTAAAAATTCCATTCTGGGCAGAAATCTGAAGATAGTCACTGAAGAACAATGCTTCTGCTTATTTGCAGAAATTTGAAAACACAGATTCAAAAGCCTTCATTCCATTGCTAAGTAGCATCAACAACACACACTCAGACAAAGCTGACCTCAGTGATCAGGATGAAATGATGCAATGTATTGATTAGATATTCAGCTTGAAGGATCTTGAGGGAATTCAAGTGTCTAAAAATAAGGCCTGTCCTTGTCTGGCAAAAAGAACTGTTAATACCACATACATTTCTAAATATTTTCATCTATTGAAATGAAAATTTGAAAAGTATCTGGGTCAGAGTTACATATATTATCATATTCAAGACCATTCCAGAATTTCCAACATCTTAAATAATGACTTCCTTCATCTTGCAGTAATCCTTCAGAATTAAATTCTAGTTTTAATTTTGTTTGAAGTTTTAGACTTTCTCCAGAAAGTATTCAATTATATTTAGATGAAAGATAAGAATGAGAGACGTAATTCTTCCTAAACAATGTTTTTCTGCTCGATCTCTGTGAAGGAAGTAAATTTCCAGTACAATAAATTATATCAATTGAAAGATATTATATGTATAAGTTTACAGAATTTTGCCTGAATTGAAATATGTAGTTTTAGCAAATATTCAAAGGAATCCAGGACTCCAACATTTTTAAGAACTTCTGTTCTAGAGAAACAATTGCACTAGTTTTCCTTAAAGCAGGAAATAAATGTTGTTTTTGTCTACTGGGATTTTGATAAGTATTGGGAAATAGTGATTTGGGGTACTGGGCAAGTCCATGGAGTCCAGTCAGACTATTTTGCACCTTAAGTAGTAGGTCATATGCTTTACCCTTACCATTTCTAGACGTGGGATCAAAAGGCTCATAAGAGTTTTACCTCGAAGAATTAATACCTAATGGAACCCAATCCTTCCTCTGATGAGGTCAAGGTTCCCTCTGACTGTAATCTGAGTTAACTTTACTGCCAAGAAAAATGGGTACTTGAAGGAAGTCCCAACGTTCTACAACATAATAATTTCAGCTGGGAAAAACATTCATAATTATACATAAAAAATAGAGTAAATCTTCTTTCTCATATGCCAGAGACTGAAACAGAGAGTTTAGGAATGTTTGTGGAATTAGAAAACAAATCAGCTGTCTGTGGCCTGTCAAGTTTGGCAACATTTCAAGTTAAAACTTGGGTGCCTTTAAAGCACTGGGATGTAAAACTGTGGTCAAGTTCAAAGAAAAGGAAGTGAAATTTAAGGAAGCATTGTGTTTTTCTTTTTATTATAAATGAAGATTCACTTTTTATCACATCCCAGTGCCAGATGAGACTGCTAGTACTAGTGTGAAAATAATATAGGGTGAGGTTTAGACTTATTTGGTTTATGCTTATTTGGCATAGAATGCTATCTGTGTATTACTTTATCAATGAACACTTCTTAAAAAAAGGTAAAGAATTGAATGAGAAAACATCCTTAGAAAAGTGTAACACTTTGATGAAATTCACCTATTTAAGGTACAACAGACATTTAAACCTACAGCTCTATGATTTCATAGCCCAGCCCTTTCCCACTGAGGCCATAGTGCCTCTTGAAACTTCTGAGATCAAACACACAGGGGTAAACAATTTGGTTCTTAATGATTATGCTTATTATTATAATGTCTGATTCATTCTAAACCTCTCAGGTCCTCCTTTTCCCACCTGACCATTAATTACCACCTTTGACCAGTTCAGACCTCTTGAACAATCTTGAATCTCTTGTTAGGAAAGCATCCCTAGCATTATGAGGCAGACTTTATTACCCCAGATCTGGAAGAATCTTGGTCCTTACCTGGTTCCTACTAGGACTTGATATGAAATTGTAGAAGGGAATATATTCACAAGCGAACCCAGGACTGCCAAAATCCTCCCTTGCCAATCATCCTTTCCCCTCAAGGTTCCCAGTGGAGTGGCCATATACAACAAGATTAATAGATATAAGAAACACATCATTGTTGTACGACTTGAGCTAGTCTATGATGCTCAAATGTCTAAATCCATTAAAGCTGGACTAGAGCACACAGTTCAGGGTCAAGGCCTTAGAAGGGAGTTAACTCATCGGCAAGCTCCTCTCAGAGCCCAAGGTACAGTGAAGAATAGAAAATGAGAAAAGAACTGAAAATGACCTGAGGCAGAAAACAAGAAATAGGAAAGAAGGCAGAAGGCCACACATGCATGTAAATGATCTTCTGAAAAAACAACTTTATCCACTGGAAATGTCTAACAGTGTTCTGGCATCTGCCCAGTGAAATTGAGAACTCTTCCTCTAAGCTTCTAAATGACTTGAAGAAAGATATTAGACACAATCACCAAGACACTGAGAGCTCCATTTCCTCCCAGGACCTCAAGTCCCCTCCCTGGACAGCAGTCTCTGAAGTGAGACCTCAGGAGTCTCTAAGTTGCCAAAGCTGAGTGAGCACAGTGGCTCACATTTATAATCCTAGCACTCTGGGAGGCTGAGGTGGGAGGATTGCTTGAAGTGGCAGCAGGAGTTTGAGGTTGCAGTGGGCTATGATGACTCCACAGCACTTTAGCCTGGGCAACAGAGTGAGACTCTGTCTCAAAAAAAAAAAAAAAATTGTTACATCTAGCTGGTGACTACACAATTCATATGTTCTCCTTTTGCAACTTTTTCTTGCATTTGGAAATTTTCATAAATAAGATAGAGAAAGAACTTATTGCAGTATAACCTAGAAATTGTGAAGATAGACGAGGAGAGCATTTAATAACTTATGCTACAGTATCATATTAAATGCAGTTTTAAACCATTCACTATTCTGATGATGACTTAATCGATTTTTTAGTTAAAGTCTTCATACTGTACAGGATTTTATATAATTTCAGGGGAGCATTTTTATAAAGCTGAGCATCAGGGCTTTACTCAGAAGCATAGGCCTCTATTATAATATTCATCCTACAAAAAACAAACAGCTTTTATTCTTATAATTTAGGCTTTGAGCTCCCTTTCTGGGAAAATATCCCGATGAGAATGTGCTCACTGCTCTTCACATCTTGATCACATCTATCAGCTTTTTTTCTTTTCCTTTAAGACAGTGGTTCTCAACCTTCCTAATGCCTCCTAATGCTGCGACCCTTTAATACAGTTCCTCATGTTGTGGTGACCCCCAACCATAAAATTATTTTCGTTGCTACTTCATAACTGTAATTTTGCTGCTGTTACGAATCATAATGTAAATATCTGATATGCAGGATGTATTTTCATTGTTACAAAGGGGTCGTGACCCACAGGTTGAGAACCACTGATTTAAGAACTTTCCATACCTAAATCCATTGCAGAAACATTCACTTTAAATATCCTTAATTGTTGATAAAATATCATCTCAGTGTTTTGGTCTTCACAGTGCAGATGGGTGCCAGCTATATTTATGTCTTAGAGTCATAACATTCCAGACATAGGACAAAGACATTTGCTTACTCAACAGAAAGTCTAAAAGCATAAAAATAGATGCATTTCTAGGCTATCTCCTATAAATTTGTGAGTAAATTATATTTTGGCTCAGACTCCCAACTATTTTATGATAATACATTCAATTTTTAAAAATAGATATAACACTTTCTTTTCCTGTATTGCTTTATTTCTCTATTGAAACATTCACAAACTAGGGTCATAAATGTAAGAATAGTACAATTCTTTCATTAGCCACTATTGTTAAACATAGGCCTTATGTTCTATTTTTAGCAGCGTCTCATTGTATATACCTTTAGCTTAACTGAATTGAATGATACCCTCTCCTCATCATCATAATAACTTTAAAACACTGTAAAATATTACTTATGTCCTTATATTTTTTATATTATCAGAGACATTTCACATGTGTAAAGATATGTTATCTACAGAATTTATTTTATGTTTTTTTACTGAATGGGCAACTAGGAGATGATTCAGAGGTGATCGGGCCCTATCCATGCATGTTTTTTTCTTGCCACATTCACGGACTTTAGAATCCAAACCCAGAGCAGAGGGAAGGGTGAGATGCAAAGCCACATACCAGAAAACCTGCTGTGACAGCCACTCCTCCCCAGGGTCCCTGCCAATCAGTGTCACTCAGCCCTCTGCAGGTTTCTCACACGTGGCACTTCACTGGGGAAGCTCCTGTCCTCCCTTTGTATGTCTGCCTGCCTGGCTAGGATGTGCCTCCCTTAAATGCAGAATCCATGTTTTATTTATCTTTGCATCCCCAGTGCCGGAGGCATCCTTGGCACTCAATAAATACAACCTTTAAATAGCAGCCAGTCAGAATTCCGATGATTTCAGGTCAACAACGGCTCAACGTCAGTCAATAAGTGCTCAGGTCAAGTAGGCCACACAAAAATGGATGGATACAATTCCATTGACCATGAGAACTTGACGTACATCACAATTTAATAATAAAGGAGAAATCTTTTGTGATTAGGAGGTTTTTACATTTTTTATCTCACGTATGCCCTTTAAGTTAATTGGCATATAACATATTTAGAAAGCAAATTTAAAAAATAGCCATTTGTAATGGTTGTATAATTACATTTCTATGTTAATAAGAGCTAACGCAAATGATTTACATACAATACCATATCCCATTTACACTCATAATTTGCATACATTATATATATAATACATATACAGTATTTTACTTATGCTGCTAAATACGTCACTTATTCTCCACATCAATACTACCATGTCACGACTTTATAGATAAGGAAACAAGAGGCACAGGAGAGTTAAATACCTTGCACAAGGAACAATGCCGAAGAAAGCCAAAATTGGAACCCACTTACTTTGTCCCCTGAGTTTTAGCCATAAAAATGTCAGCAAATCTATAGTTTCACACCCCTCCTTTGTCAGTGCTTCTCAAATGGTAAAAAACTTTTAAAAACCCCCAATTTTTTTAAGTTGCTAAACAATTTAAAAATTAAAAATAAAAACCTCCTCCCCTGTCAGGGTTGCTTCTCAATTGGTAAAAAATTTAAAAACAAAAAGGAAATCAGGTTGGTAAAAGATAAAAGTAAATAAAAACCTCCTACCCTATGAAAGTCTAGTATTATCAAGTCATGTCCAAATTCAGAAAAATCCATTTGTTTTAAACAGTTTATATAAGAATACAAGGGATGTGTCACTGTGTGATCCTGCATGAGAATTGCAGTCACAAGGTAGCTACTGGCAGTGGCCAGAGTTGAAGTCCAGCTTCCTATTGAAAAAGAGAAATCCCTTGACAATCAGGTTCAAAGCTGGGATAAAGCTTTGCAGCCAACCCAGGGTGGAGCCCTTTCTGCATCCAAATAGAAAATGACCAAGTGATTACCATATTTTGTTGCGTATAATGCAATTTTTGCCCAAATTTTTGAGGGAAAATTTTACATGGATGGTACTAATCCCATATCTACATAAATGTCTTTAATTCCTTTATCTATGCTTATATGTTAGAAGTATAACTCTAGAAAGCAATTATGACATCTGTACGCCAAATAAATAACCTGGAGTACTATAATCTCACCCCCTCTGTGCTACACCCACCCCCAGAGTTCAGAGAAGTCACTGGCTCAAAATTATAATCTATGGGCACAGGTAGCCCTGAGCTTTGCACTTCGCTGCTGGGTATCCTTAGAGACAGAAACTTTGTGAGGACTGAGGCCCAAGGTCACAGCAGTGGGCTACGAGTAGAACCAAGTCTCCCAAACCCCAACGCAGAGATCTTCTTCCTCAACACGGGTCCTGGGGGCTTCTGATGGGCCTGCTGTGTGAGAGATGAGAAAGCCAGGAAAGGACAGGGATCTGTCATCAGCCAGGGGCAAGCAGGGCCGCCAGGGTTCTCAGTGCTCTCAGCAGAGCAGCAGAGGCCATGTTCCCACCCATGGACATGGGTGTGAATAGGAAATGAGAGGACATGGGGACAAGCGTGGGCCAGGAGGGGACAGTTGAAGGTGGTTGGGTGCTCAGTTCCTCCAGATCACTCTTACCTGCCACCTGGGCTCCCTACCAGGATCTCTGCAGCAGCTAGAGGCACACTTGATGCCTTCCACAAGAGAGGGGGTGCCATCGAGCAGCCACTTCACCCTCCTTTAACAAATTAAAACAAAGGATTTTTTCCTGAAAGTTCAGTCCAAAACCATGGGTGCACCATTATACACAGGAGCACATCATACACTGTGGTATCGTAGGTCTCACACTCTCAGTATCTATTTCTTATGAGCAAATGACCCACTGTTCATTGGTGTGAAAAAAGCGAAATTTATCCAAATCAATTCACAGCTATGTGAAGGGTAAACAAGTGCTGACACGCAGCAAAATACACGTGGGGCTTGCCTCCTGTGTAAGATCTGAGTTTCCCCCAAAATGTGGATAGTTCTATTTAATAGTGATTCATTTATAATTTTTACTTTTCCTGCTCTTGTAATTGAGACAAATTATCTCAATAACACATATATGTAAGAAGAAGTTTTTAAAATCTGAGATAGAGAATAATAACACACAAGAGAAGGAAGCCATTTATGGTTTATATCAGCAACCAGTGAGAAGATAGATTAATGCCACTGAGAGTTATGTTTAGCACTGAACTTCTTGGCGGTCAGAGCTAAAGAAGAAATGTGATAAATTATGTAGTTTGCATTATCTGATAAAATAATACAATTTATTATTCAGGACACAAAGGTTTTCCCTATGTTAAATTTGAAGGACTGCTCTCACAACATATAAGTAATGGGTAATGTTACATTAACAGATGAATACAAGTTTTACAAAAAGAAGCAGAAATGGATACTCTTTTTTACTTTCTGAATTATCGTTTTGTCTCACATATTTACTTGCAACTATGTAGCATTAGACCCCCTCCCCACAAACAGGTTAATAAGACAATTGCATAATGTCAAATAACTAGGGAAATTGTTATTCATCTAGTTGAATTATATTTCTTCTTTAGCTCTGACCACCAAGAAGTTCAGTGCATAATCATATGAACATTAATATTCTGAAATTTTTAAAAACCTAAAAATTAGGTTTTTTTAGGTGCATAGAGAAGGAGGAAGGGAGCTATGAACAGAACCTGAGCCAGATCCACATTTCTGTTCCAACGTTTACTATAAGTGGAAATTTCTGAACAAGGAGAGATTAGAATGCTATCAACTCCTAAAGAACAAGGACTCAGTCCTTAGTAACGTCTCCAATGAAAAAACACATATTAAACCACAATTTTCCAAGAGGCATTTCACCAACTGCTAGATGTACTATTTTTTAGACTTTGAGGTTTTATGGAGGAATGTAATCCCTTGCATTCAGAGGAGCAGATAAAGAGCTTCTGAATTTTCAACTTCATGAAATGAAGACTTCAGAAAATCCTACCGTCTATTATTACTATAATTTCAAAAAAGAAGAAATGTATTGGCATAATAAGAGTATGAATGGCATGATTTCAAAATAAAAGACAATCCCCTAACTTAAGTATACTAGTTTAAATCCTGGCTATGTAATCCTTATTATTTTCCCTTTGCTATAGACGACAGGTGACAGCCTTGCTCATGAGTGGACACCAGCACTTGAAAAACACTGCCATGGGATATACATAGAGGTCACAAAGACACAATTCTTGCCTTCAGTGAAGTATAAACATTGAAAAACTAATTATAATTTACTAGTCATAGTACAACAATAACAGAGATCCACAAAGTATAAAATTGTTTATTTATATAAAGTGATCCCCTGGAAGGAAGATCCCTGGGAGCTTCGCTTAGTGAAAGCAAAGTGATCTGAGCTGTGTTTTGATGAATGCAGGGAGACTAGAAACTTTAGAGGGGAATATAAGATGGAAGTATTGTGTAGTACAAACAAAACGCAATACAGCTATTGGTTGGCACAGTGACATGAGAAGCTCACAATATCTAGTGGTAGTCGTATATTTCAGTTCAATGGAACCATTGTTGTGTCCATCAGGGGAGCATTCCCTGCTTGGAGACTAAGATCTCTAAACTAGTATAGCCCAAAGTTGCCAGGATAGCAAACAGAATTTCTGTGACCTACAAGAGTGAGAGAAGCCACTCCAACTTCCATCCTTTTATTCTTTGACCTATGTATTCTGCCTGGGGGTGGGGAGGACTCCGATTCAAGGATAAACTCTGTCCTGTTTAAACTTCTTCCTGTTTAAACTTCTTCCTCTCAGGAGTTATCTCCCAACTTCATCATAAGTGAGTTTTTGATAAGCCATCCCTCTTTTGAATTAGGCTAGTGCTTCTGGATGGGGAAGTATGTGGTGAAACAGTTAATCCAATGGTTACGGTCCCTGTGCTCTACTTCTTCTGTGGCAAATGAGTTCCTTGATCAGACTCAATGCTGTGCAAAATGCCCTGATGGTGGGGAAGGTATTCTGAGTCTCCTTGGGTGTGGTTGTGGCAGAAGCATCCTGAACAGGAGAAGAAAAATCCAAATCCAAAATATGTATAATTCCTGTGAAGATGAATCTCTGCTCCCTCCATGACAGAGAGGTCTAATGTAATCAGACTGCTACCAGGTAGCTGGCCAGTGCCCTCAGGGAATGGTGGCATGTGCAGGATTCCATCTTGGTATCTGTTATTGGCAGATCAGGTGCTGGTCCTGGTTTAATTCTAGAAAGAGTGACAGTTATAAGGGCTATAAATTATAGGCTACATAGGGGAATGATAGTGTTCACCTCCATGACTTTTAAAGAAAATCCCATATGGATGGGTACTGTTACAGTGAGTATGGACAACTACAGTTAACCTGTCTATGCAGAGTCTTAGAATCAAATCCAATCCTCCTTAAAGTTCCCATGATTTATGTTATTTATATTCAAATCTATTTTGTCATTTTGAAAATGACATACAATCATGCACTGTTTAGCAACAGGTGTATATATCCTGAGAAATGCACTGTTTTTGTTGAACAAACCTCACAGAGTGTACTTACACAAACCTACAGGGTTTAGCCTACTGCACACCTAGACCATATGATATAGCTGATTGCTCCTAGGCTACAAACCCGTACAACATGTTCCTATACTGAAAAACAGGCAGCTGTAACACGCTGGCTGTGTCATCCCTAGGTGACAGGAATTTTTCAGCTCCATTATAAGCTGAAACCAACATTTTATCTGTCTATTGACTGAAACATTATTAGGCAGCATATGACTGTACCATAATTTCTTGGAATTATCACTAAAGTTAAAGTGTGTTTTGAAGACTGATGGGAAAACTTTTGGCAACTGTAGTTAAGTCCCTAAATGCTGTGATCTTTCTCCAACAGTTTCAACCAGTCCATTTTTCGACCCATACTTCAATCACTATCATCATTCCCCTCTTTTTAAAATATATTTTTTATTGTTTGAATTATATTTACAATCCAATACACAACAGAATAGGTCAGGTAGTTCCATAAAGAAATACAAAAACAAAGAAACATATAATCCAGACTACACTGTCCTCATAACATTACCTGGGTACGTGGACAGTAAGAATGAAAGAAGCACTTTACCATTCACCTACTAGACGTGTGCCCTAACTTTGGGCATGTTGCTAAAACAGAAAGAGCAACAAGGTAATAGAAAATTAAGAGGGTCCTCAGGTAACTGACAATGGAATGAACAGGTCTATCTCTTTGAGACAAGAAATCTGTACTTATTTGCACCACCTTTTTGGCATAAGACAGTGATGACTTCTGAAAATAGTCTCTCCTAACTTTTCAAACACCAGTGAAAGATTAGCTAGATGCAGGTTCATCACCACTGAGTCTGTCTGTACCAGTGTAGAAATCCTACACAAAACGTCCTGTTTACTTTCATTTGGCAATATTTCCAAATACAACGTGCCACTGATTTTTATTTTTTTAAGGAATTCTCATCTTTCAGCATCCTAATGTATTAATGTTTCACTGAACTCACTTTGGAAATTTCTAGCCTATACAACTTGACTTGGTTGATTATTTTGACAGAATCTGTTACTAATCACTTTTGAATGGTTCATGTCTAGCCTATAAAATGACTTAGATGGTTTTGTATAGAACAACAGTGTTTCTCAGGTATAAATTGGAGTAGTCAGTGGTTTATCATCAGCCAAATGACTCTGAAGACATAGATTGTAGGCTCTCTGTTTACCTGCTAAATGGCACTGCTATTATGGGTTACACCTGAAATACGCTTCTTACTTGACCAAAGTCTGAGGTTTCCTCTCTTCCTGAGCCAATTGGATTCTGTCTGGTCTGAAACCAACATCCTACTCTGTTTTGGCACTTCATCAGTGGTTTGTGGGAATGACTAGCTGAGACAGTGCAGGGAGGCATAGGTACCATCTAAATCTACCCAGTACTAAAAGGTTCATCATGAACAACAAAATAAACAAAGAACAAATGCCCAACTAATGCTGGGTCAGCAGTGCTATATTTTCCATTATGCTAGAATATTTTTAATTTGGTCTGTATCATGGGCAAAATGTTTACTTCTAGAATCACTAACACTTTTTATTGTATACATTCTTCCAAGTCTAGCAAGAAAAAGCTATTATGATTTGAATGGCATGTCCTGGCTCTAAATGGTTTCTTTATTTGGAAAGCAATAACTTTGTTTCATAAGGAAAATAAATATTTGGCATGGGAAGGCTTGAGATTGTCTTTTATCACTTACCAGAAGTCTTTGTCCCTTTCTTTTCTTTGTCTTCTGGAAGACTGAATAAATTTTAAGACAATATTATGTCTTTCTTATTAGAAATCACTTTCAAAGTTCAGTTGGGGAGATTTAAAAAAACTATAAATCAATGTACTTGAGAATCTAATGACATCTGTAGCACTATAATTGCTTGAACTGATTTGACTTCGTATTTATTCGGGGACATGCTTTAAAATGCATGCTTATATTTTACTTCAAGTTTGAAGATAGCTTAAAAGCATCTCTGTTCTATTGGCTAGCAGGAAGTAGGCATATCATAGGGGAAGGACAGTTAGAGAGTGGGAGTGCTGGAGGAATTTTTTTTTTCACAGTTTTGGCCAGTGCCGGGTTTGAACTCACCACCCAGGTATATGGGGTTGCTGCCCTACTCCTTGAGCCATAGGCATTGCCCAGGAGGACCTTTTTTAAAGGCATAAAAAACAATGGTCTCTATTTTCACTCAGACTTCCAGGAGATGAGAACATGACCAGGAGGTCATGAATAAGCCTCTCCCCAGAAAGCCAGGCTAAAATGCATGCACGTACTTAATATAACTGGTGACCAGAATTCCTAATTAGTGCTATGGTTTGAATGACTTTATTTCCTCCAAATCACCAGTGCAATAGTACATGGGTCATTTTGAAAGTTCTGAGATACATAAAAATCAATGAAGGTAAAATCCACATAAGCAGAAACAAGTGAAGCCCGCCCAGCAACACCCATAAGCAAAGCAAGTTGAAATTTTCATGGGTGCATCAGAAAGGAGGCTGCTGACTGTGTTTCTTGGAAGTGAAATAATGGACCCTAACACAGTCTGTCTCATAACTTTCATAGTGACCTACATATTAAGACATATATCTCTTCCATCCCTTCCACCATATGAGCATTCCTCCCTTCCAGAGGATATAGCAACAAGGTGCTGTCTTGGAAGCAGCCCTCACCAGATATCAATCCTTTTGATCCCTTGATCTTGGACTTCTCAGATTTCAGAACCATGAGAAATAAACTTCTGTTGTTCATAAATTACCCAGACTCAGGTATTTTGTTATAGCAGCACCAAAAGACTGAGATAGCCAGATATATGCCATCTATTCAATGTCCTCTGCTCGCCTATTTGTCTCATATGCCAATACCAAAATCTTTAGAGTCCCTGTAATATCCAGTTAGGGAAGGACAAACATCTGGAGTCTGCTGGGTCTAGATGATCTGTCACACGACAAAGCTGCTTAAATGAACCGGTGACCTTGCTGCCTCCTAGGACAGAAGACTCCCAGGAGAGCAGTCAGTGTCATTCTATCCTGGGACATCCTAATATAGTGGAGGGTTGAGGTTTCAAACAAATGATTCAGGTTCAACTCATAGCTGTGTGATCTGGAATAAGTTATTTAATTTTTCTAGCAGTTAGCTTCCTGATTTGTAAAATACAGCACTACTAAATTCACAGTGTTGTGGTGACAATCAAATGAACTAATGCATGTCAAAATCTGCGACAATGCTTCATGGTGAACAAACATGTAGAATGCGTTATTGCAAAACTAAAAGATCTCTGATTCCTGGGTTCCTTGCCCCTGGTTGGGCAATCTGAATGTCCTGGCATATCTGAAACAAAACACAATGGATGGCAGTTTTCTTTTAGCCATAAAATCCAATACCTAAGATAGATTATGTCAATAGCTCTGTTCACAGTGGCCTCAAGGCCTGCATACCAACCCTGAAGTGCCTTAGAGCTCTTGAAAAACTACTAGAAGAACACATCCACCATAGACCAGCTCTCTCTTCACCCATCTGCCCCTGCTCCTGGGCAGCCAAGGAAGTGAAAGGGCTGATATTATTCCAGGTTTGTATTTATTTGCTCTTCCTCTTATATCAAAGAAGAGAGAGAGAGAGAAGAAAAGGAAAAAAAGAAGGAAGGAAGGAAGGAGGGAGGGAGGGAGGGAGGGAGATTGGGTAGTTTGAGACTAGAAAATGCCAACACAATAAAATCTCAAACTTTAATAGAAAGAAAAGGAAAATAATAATTACATGAGGAGAATTAAAATTCAAAGAGGTATAATTTTTTTTAATGGGAAAAAGAAAGTTCTTGAGATTTCTACAGCCAAGCAAGATGGAAAAAATTGAAGACTTTTTAGGTTTCCTTTTCTGCTTAACAGGCATGGACAAAATCACATCGATGTCTTCAAATACTATATTAGTATTTGCCACAGGCCAGGCCCTGTGCTAGATCCTGTGCCATGGTGAATTCTTTAATCTTCACAACCCCCCAGTGTGGTCTTATCGTCTCTAAATGGTGGAGGCCAATACCAAACACACAAACCACTCTCTTCACCCCTTCTGGCAGGCCATTCAAGTGGCCCCCGTGGGCTACACAGAAGAGGGAGTCTTGAGAGAGAGGGCAGAGATAGCAGGAAAGGGGCCCGAGAAAAGTGGGAAAATTCTCATATTGTGTGTGTTTCGGGTACCTAAACAAAGTGCTGTCGCAACAAGGAGAGCTTTACAGAAAAGTCAGATTTCAGTTCTCGTGTCGAGACAGAGAGTTAAAGATAGAAAGGAAAGAGGAGTCAAAGAGCACAGCTGAGGAGCAGGTGGGGGGCAGTGGGGGAGGAGATGAGTGGACAGGCAGGAAAGGGCTACTGGGGTCCACTGGGGGCCTGGAGGGAGAATCTGTTACAATAACCCCACCCAGACTACAAATATAATGTTGAGATGGAACTGGAGGGTCTCTGGGCCTGAGCAGCAGGGCCTTCCCTCTGCTCGTCCTCCCACGCTCAGCTTCAGCCAAACAGCGGGCGCTGAGTGACCTGGCAACATCCCCTACCCTCCACATACCCCCTCAGGCAAGGTGCTGCTATTTTGTGACACCTGTCCACTTTAAAGAATTCCTTACAGCTGTCTAATCTGAACATTTCAATCATCTCATACCCAGTTTTTAAACTTGGGCAGAGGGTCGGGTGTAGAATTCAGGACACACACAGGACACAATTTACCCAGTCCCAGTGTAAATCTAGACATGAAATTACAGACGGAATGCTACAAAATGAACCTCCTTGTCTGTTTCCAAAAATATTTAATTCATTCTCTGTTTTGATCAAGATAAATAAGGCAATCTATCAAACAAAACGCCTGTACTTCTACTTGTAATTGAATCACTGTAAGTCCATTTGGACATTAAAAAGATAACAATAATGATAACCATCATAAAAACCAGGCTGGGTTGTTAAACATTAATCCCTTGTTGCTTTCTGTCTCGAAGGCTCTGAGAAGGACAGTTGGGTGGCAGAAGGACATGAACACATGGGAATTACTCAGATGCGACTTGATTTGCAGGAAAAGAAAGGGTGTCAGCTAATGGAAATAGCCTAGACATGTCCTATACATGGGTGATTTCAGAGATTGTAGCTTCCCTAGGGAAGGATGCTTAACCTTCAACGGAACATCTTAAAGCAGATGACTTCTGCTCACCCAGCTAATAAGCAGGAAGGATGTCTCTGGGGGGACACAAGTGAGAAACTAGAAAATATCCTATTCCCTTGACTGTGTGACAACAACTTAATGAGAGGGTTGACTTGTTTGTTTGATTTTGGGATTGAGGGAGGGAGGCAGAGAAGAAACAAAGAGATACCGCATTCCACATGTATATTGAAAGGAAAGCTTACTTCCATTCCAGAAATGCAACAGTTCATAACATGGACATCTTAGAATCAAGGGGCTTTGACGATGAAGGTAATAATACCTTGTAAAAATTAGTGCTGGTAAGTCTAATTTGCTCTTTCTTCATGGTCATTTGGATGCTCCTAACAAGAAAACAAGGTTAAGGGACCTCCTCAGAGGAGCCTTAATTTGTCATTCTTAGGAAGAGCACCCCTGTGAACTCAGAGAGTTTCTAGCATGTTCATCCAAGTCATGTTGGGTCTACAATGACACATTAGGGAGAGGAGATGAATAGCTAATTGCACTAAATATTGAACCTGATTAGAGCTTCCTATCCTTACCTTGCCAAGTTATGTTATTCTAAGAAAACAAATGCTGACACGGGGCCGCTCCCTCTGATGGCCCCCAGGACTCACTTCTGGACATGTGTGCATCCCGCATCTCGGTAGTTGTTATGACAACCTAGAAATATTAAAAAGTTTGTCCCTGTACTTTAACAAAGTTGGGTATGGCTGAGTATATGGGGAGCAAGGGTAGAGGAAAGTCTTTATCCGCTGTGGAAAACAAAACAAAATAAAGGGACTGTGCATTTATTTGTGTATTCTAGATGTAGAATTAAGATTACAGATTGTATGTGATCAAATATCATTTGAGAGACCAAATTTGATTTCTCCCCTCGGATGTAGTACCAGTCTCTTCTGGATCTTCACAGTGCAGTACAAATTAGGGGTACAGAAGTGCGGGCAGTCAAATTGGCCTCTTTCACACCTGTATGTAAAGCTCTCCTATATGGTAATCATTCACAAACCATCCAGTAAAACATGTATACCTATCTATCTATCTATCTATCTATCTATAGAGATACATACATATATGTGTGTATGTATGTATATATATATACACAAAAATTAGTTTCAAAAGTAAGCTAGTGCTATTTAGAAACCATTAAAGTTTTATTTTTTAAAAACTACTCCCTTAAAACAATGTGAATTACTGAAGATTTTGAAATAAAAAAGGTATTTTTCCAAAAATACACCATCTTCGAAGATTTCTTGGTTATTCAATGGAGACTTCTTTAAGGAAATAAGAAGCTGGGATCTAACATGTGCCTGCTTCCTTGACGTTGCAAAAAACATTACAAGGGAGGTCTTTGATGAGGACATACAGAGAACGTGTACGTCTGTAGGCAGAGGTGGCCTGTTCAGCATGACTGGCTTCTAGACCTCTCTCTGCTGTATCATATAAATCTTACTCAGCAATGTAATCCCCCCCCCCCAAGAATCCTGTGCTGCCTTTACTATTAATCCACTACCCTTGTGCTGTATACCACCATGGTGATTGTTTTAATGAAAGTGTTTCTATTATAAATCATTGTGCAGTTAGCTAGCTCTTTATTTTGAAACAGCTGATCAGATCCCAGAGCAGACTGATCCCATTGAAGTTGATGCTCTTTCCAGGTTACAGATCTCTGATTCTCTGGCTCTTCTATCCATTCAGAAAAACCAGGACTGGTAAGAGCATGGAGTACCTTAGATTAAGTAGAAGTTAGGGATTCAGTGGAAAACAGAGCTGGATGAACTGTGGGGATGTTACCAGCATTAGGAAAGCAAGGAATAAGACTCTGGGAATTGCACCAAATATTAAAAATAAATGAATTTCATAGTCCTTATCAATCTTGTAAACTCCTTATTAAAAGTACATATTTAAAGATACGTTATAAGTCTAAAATTTAGATACTTCATTCAAACCAAATCATTAATTATATAATCAGGCTGTATATTTTAAAACTAAGTCTTGACTATAATGTGAAATGAGCAAAAGAGTTATCTGAAACATACAAAACACGTAATTACCATTTCCTGATGTGTTCTAACTATGCCTAATTCCAGATCTTCCATATGCCCACTGTAAAAATTAATATAAATTAATATATAGGGTGGAAATAAAGTTTGTGTGCCATTTTAAATAGTTTAACGTAGTAAATTGCACATAAACTTTGTGAATACATATTAATGAATACATATTAATGAATATACAATGATAACACATAAATCTATTAAGAGAATATATATAGCATATGAATATGTATAGTAAATATATAGAGATAGATGAATTCACCCAGTGGGAACAGGTCAGTTTGCCCAAAGATCTTTGCCTAATGACCAGTTGACCTAGGTTTAACCCACTTTTAATTGTTTATTTATCTATTCTGGTGTTATACTCTCTTTTGTCTCTTTTGGGCAACTAATTAATGATACAATTTGAAATGGCCAAAATAAAGCCAATCCAAGCTCAATTCTCAGGCGTGCTTCACTCCAGTTGCTTTTTCCATTTCCTCTGGCGATCTGTGGAATGATCCGAGCCAGCAGAATGAGGCAGAAGCGTCGAGCGATGCTGCCCATCTGGTGCATCTTGACATAGTAAACCCGAGAACGCACAGCGAGTGCCTCCTAGATTATGATTTTGAGATTATGAAAACTGAGTATCTGTCACCTAATGAAGCTGCTGCTTTTCCAAATTCTGTCCTGCAGCGGTGAGATTTTTATAATACTTCTGGTCACAACCTACTTCAAAGAACTGCGGGCATTCACTTTCATTCATGCACTCTACAAATATTTATTAAGCGCCATTATGCTAGATGCCAGTGGCATGCTACGGTATGGCAGAGACAGATAACTGCCACCAAATCCAACCTGTCTTTTCCTCAGTGTTGAGACGTCCCTAGGAAATGTCTGTTTACCCAGAAGTTATACTTCCCAAACCCCTTTATAACTCAGGTGGAGCTACATGAGTAATTCTTACCATTAGAATGTGTTTGGAGTGACATGTGGATTAAGGAAATTATGAGTGGGTGCCTTCTCCACCCTCTCTTCCCCTGTAGGTGGCAGAGGTCTCTGAAGTCCTAGAGATAGTAGAGTCACAAAACGGGAAGATCTTGGGTCCCTGAATAACCATGTGGAGGAAAGGTATTCACCAAATAGGTAAGGGTGAGGAAAGACAAAGAAAGAGAGACAGACAGAGGGGAAAGCCTGTCCAAAGGGCTTCTAGTAGTACAGTGCACATGTGAGGAACTAAAAGCGACCAGCATGGCTGTTGATTTTGGCCACAAACTCTGCAAGCCTAGGACAAGCCATCAAAGCTACCAGGAAATAGTACATTCTGATTAAGGTAGAAAATAGAGCTATAACCAACTTTCACAATATTTCCAGTAACTTCCCAACATGGGGGAGTTGTTGGAATTCCTGTACTCCATTGCCACTTTGGTAGCTACCACTGTTGTATGTATTTATGCTTTATAATTCAGTGTGATGGTATGAACTTGAAATGTTGAAAAGTAAAATGTTCAAAAGTAGCAGAATATCCTTAGGGATACAAAAGAGCCTAATTGTTTACAAAATGTTCAAAACTGGACAAGTACATATTAGAAACAATTTAGAATGTGTTTTGCCTTCTTTAAGAGTCTGAGACTCTTCTGAAAGTACAGGCAAACGTTTGTGGTTTTGTGCATAGATACATTTTTCTGGGGATAAGTTCCGTAGCATACATTCTACAAGGTTAATAACTAAATGGGTTAGTGCCTAGAAATACTTAAAAGGGTTTTTTAAAAGGAAAAAAAGAATTGAATGCTCCAAATGATGCACAAACATTAATAAAGTGCTCAATTTTCAGTGATCTGGCAATTAGGCAGAAACAGGTTTGAGGGAAATGGTCCCAGAGCTCATCCAATGAACTCAGGATCCTTCTAGTTATTATTTCATTAGTACAAGCCATATATCTTCAGAGACCAGATTTTATTTTCAATAACAGATTGGAAAGGAAGAAATGAGAATTACAAAAATCAAGTGCCTTATTCAGAATTTATAGGAGAATCTCAAGAACCTCTTCAGTCACAATTTTTTTCTCTTAATCATCTGATTATTCCTATAAAATTGCAGTGAGTGCCAAGAGAGCTTTTGCCATCAGGGTCTAAATCTCATCTGTGTGTAGCAGCCCAGTGTTCACAGTGATTAACTTAATAGGGAAGTTCTCCCAGATTAGCCAGAATCTAAATTTGCTCTACCTTTAAAAAGAGCAAACATTTTTACTAACCCTGAAATTGCAGACCAACCAGTCTGAGAGATAGATAGTCTTTTAAAATGCTCTGTGAGTTTTATTTTCACCAAATTTCAGGATCACATTTCCAACATAATACGTGACATGAGGAGGAAACAGTTTTCAGACATGATCTTATTAGGGTACTAATCCCATTCATGAGGGTTCTACCCTCCCAACTGAATCACATACCCCCCAACAGACACACCTCTAAATACCATCACTTTGGTGATCAGATTTCAACATACAAATTGGGGGGTACAGACCACAGCAGGGACCAAGATTTTGGAAAAGGGAGATAAGGGAGAGATGAGTCAAATCATTTGCAACAGCTTTTTATCTGAGAGAATTTGCTCATTCTCAACCAGAGTAAGAGGTTGAGATTCCAGGTTTTGTAGACATAGAGGGCTGCTGAGGAAAGACAGAGAAACCAGTAGAGATTTTAATGGTTTCAGGGGTTGCAGAGTCAAAAATAGAGATATCTTGGTCCAAGACTCTGAGAGAAGTGGAGGCTGAGAACTAAGCGGGACATGTGGCTGTTTTTCTTCTTTAACCATTTACCAAAGTCTAAAACTACATGAAGACAGAGACTAAGGATCTAAGGGGAAAGGCCCTGGAAAATAGACAGTGTTTTCAGTGAAGAGGCAAAGATTTGAATTCAGAACGTTCCAGTAGAGGAGCCTGGAGAACATATCAGCTTCTTAGTTGGAAGCCCTGGTGCCCTGGTGAGTTATATATGTACGTGGTATCTTAGGAGCAGAGGAAAAAAGATGTAGGCAGAGACTTATTAAAACTTCACAGCTCAGTGTCTAAATAAAATAAGATAATCAAACACAATTATTTTTGACTAATTAATAGTGAATACTTCTGGAGGGAGGTAAAATCAGCAGGAGGCTATACAGTAATAAATAATGTTTGGACTTTGACAAATGTATGATGTAGCTAAGAAACAGATTTAAAATGGACAGAAAAACTAGCCAACAGATACTGCACTATAGGTTCCTATATCGGAGTTATTAAAGATTTTTAAATAGCGATGATTAAAATTAAAGAATTTTATCATAGAAAGAACCAAATGGAAATTCAAGGACTGAAATCATAATGCCTGAAATTAAGGATTCAATGCATGAGTTTAACAGGAGATTAGAGATCACAATAGCCAGGATCAGTAAGGTGAAAGACAGGTTGCCAGGAAATAGCTAGAGTGAAGCGTTAGGAGAAACAAGGACAGAAAATTTAGAAGAGTGTAAGTAAGAGATACATATGATAATTAAGAGTCTAACACGAATTTAACCTCTATGGAAAACAGCATGGAGATTCTTCAAAGAAATAAATTAAATGTAGACCTACCAGTTGATCTAGCAATCCCACTGCTGGGTATTTTACCCAAAGGAAACAAAGTTATTTTATGAAAAAGACTCCTGCACTAGAATGTTTAGCACTGCACAATTCACAATTGCCCCAGTGAGAATCAACTTAAGTGCCCTTCAATTCATGAGTAAAGAAAATGTGATCTATAGATGGGTGATGGGCACATCAAAAGCCCTGGCTTAAGCATTACACAAGATATCTATGTAACTAAAACACTTGCATACCCTTATTAATAAATTTTAAAATTTAACAAACTATGGGCAGTGCCTGTGTGGCTCAAAGGAGTAGGGAGCCAGCCCCATATGCCAGAGGTGGCGGGTTCAAACCCAGCCCCGGCCAAAAACTGCAATAAATAAATAAATAAATAAATAAAATTTAACAAACTAATTGGATTCCCAAAATAAAAGAAAAAGGACTATGGACAAAAAATTGAAGAGACCATTGATAAGAATTTCCAAAACTACAAAAAAAAATCATCCCACAGTACAGCTGAGAATAAAAATATATTACCTTCACTTTTTTTTACCAAGGACCCACCAACATGGGCCACAGTTAGCCCCCAAACTGTGACGAAGGTGGCCTGGGTCATCATCAAGAAGTACTAAGCGGATCTGGGCAAGGACCAAGCGTGTGTGCGAGGAGATCGCCATCATTCCTAGCAAGAAGCTCCGCAACAAGACAGCAGACCAGAAGGGGATCCAGAGGGGTCCTATGCGAAGCAACCCCATCAAGCTGCAGGAGGAGAGCAAGAGAGGAGAGATGCCTATGTCCCCGAGGTCTCAGCCCCAGATGCAGAGATCACTGAAGTCGATCCTGACATAAGGAAATGCTGAAGGTTTTAGACTTTGGCAGTCTGTCCAACCTGCAGGTCACTCAGCCTATGGTTGGCATGAATTTCAAAACACCATGTCAAACTGAATCTGTCTGCTGTGCTACAGCATTTTAATAAATCTGGGACAACAACCACAACAGAAAAGTATATTACCTTCAAAAACAACAACAGTAACAACAACAAAATGGGCAGTATTTTCTCAACAGAAAAACTCAAAGCCGTAAAAGAATGAGATGGCATAACAAAAGAAATGAAAGAAAATAACTTGCAGCTAAAAACTCTATATCTGGTAAATTATCCTTCAAAAATGAAGACAAAATAAAGATATTTTCAAACAAACAATATAGAGAATTTTTATCAGCAAACCTGTACTAAGAGAAATGCTGAAGAGAGTTATTCAGACAGAAACAAAGTCATTCCAGATTGAAACGCAGAAATGCAGGAAGTAAATAAAAGCCATGGAAAGGATAAATAAAAAAGGAAATATTCAGTGCACAAAACTATAATGTCTCACAGGGCTTAAAGTATGTATAGAAATATAATGTAAAAGTTAGCAGTGGAACAATTAAAAGTATATAAAATTTTAACATTATCAGAAAAGTGGTAAAAAGTCATCGGTATTAGATTGTGATTAATCAGGTCTGGATGCTGAAATCTCTATGATAACCTGTGAAAAAAATAGTAAAAGAGTGTAAAATAAAAGTTAATAGTGAGAATAAAGGGCATAATTAAAATTATGTGATTAATCCAAAAGAAGGCAAAAAAGAGAAAAAGATAAATAGTTGTCAAACAGAAAGTTAATACATTAAATCAAATATAATAATAATGGTAGTGTATATAAATATACCCATTGCAAATTTAAGTTCAATAATGCAAATGAACTAAATACTCCAAATATTTTTTCTGGGTTAAGATTGCTATACCCAAATA
Organism: Otolemur garnettii; assembly: GCF_000181295.1. NCBI lineage: Eukaryota > Metazoa > Chordata > Mammalia > Primates > Galagidae > Otolemur > Otolemur garnettii. Next base: position 8,088,248 of record NW_003852401.1, read on the forward strand.
TGATAAACTGGTTGGCTTATAAGCAACAGAAATTCATTGCTCATGGTCTGGAAGCCGGTAGTGTGAGATCAGGGTGCCAATACATCAGGTTTCGATGAGGAGGCACAGACTGCTGACTTGTTCAGCAGAAAGAGGGGCAGCTAGCTCTCTGGCATCTTCTTATAAGAGCACTAATCCCATCTATCAGCACTCCATCTTCATAACCTAATTACTTCCCAAAGACTTCACCTCCTAAAACATTGGGGATTCAATTTCACCATGGGGAGACACAAACGTTCAGTCCATAACATATTTGGAAAGACACCTGGCAAACTGCTAACTCTGGCACATCTAGGGAGTGACCGGGATTGGGAGGAGACTAAGGAGAAAGACTTCGTTTTCCAAAATTTTGGTTACTCAAAATATTCCCAGTAAGCTTGTTTTACTTTTGAATTAAAAGAATAAAAATGTACTGCAATATTTTGTATACCTACTTATCTAGCTAAATATTCTAGATGCTTTATACATTTTCTAACAGGTTACCAGTTTGTATAGAAATGGATTTTATGATGGTCTTTCTTATAACCAGCCCCTTCACTGGTCTCATTAATTGAATTAGCTCTTCTTGTTCAGAAATTCAAATAAGTTGGCATTTGAGGGGAAATAGGTATGCTCTCTTTCTGCTTAGTCATGGAGGTATGGAATGCTAACTAACGTGAAACTCATTTCTGCCAGTGACCACCAGACCTAATCAGTTCTTAATGTTCTTGTTACACTTCCTATTTCTCCATGGGCTGATTGGGTTAATCACAGTTCTCTGTATTCTTTCCTATTTGTAGGATTTTTAAAAAATGAAACTAAGCCTTTACAAACACTTTAATTATTGAGTAAATAATATGTCTCTAGACATGAGCCCTGTCTGCTCCATAAGGTGGCTGGTTCTCATGCACTGAGGTCCCTCTGCTCTAGATTTCCAACCTTTCAGCAGCTAGGGTATCTGCCCTCCTGAGTAGGCCTTGCCTGAGCACAGGTACTCCTGGAGGAGGTGGAGTGTCCTAGCCAACATCACCTACTCCCTGGAACCACCTCTCCCTACTACTAGGCCTTCATTTAGCTTCCTTACTCTCTCAGGGCTAACTTCGTCCTTCATGCTTCCAGCCAGCACTCTGGTCTCTATGCCCCAGGAGCTAGATCAGAGTTTCCCAAATTGTGAACTATTCTAGAGGCTGTTTATGGGTGTGCCAAGAAAATAATCCTCCACCAGGTACATTAGTTCTTTAAATCCTTAAAATTTTTAAATTTTCATATCTTTTTACTCTGCTATATCTCAAAGCATTTAATGTTTCTGTTTGATAGGAAAATCCAAAGGGCTTTGGTATTCTGTTTAATTTTTACCTGAATTCATTGTTGGTGGATTTTTTAAATACAAAGAGGAATAAGAAAGAAAAAAACCATGCTGTCATTCTATCACCCAGATAATTCATGTAACCATTTAAAACAAATTAAAGTAATATTAGTTTGTTAAATATGAAATGTTCAATTTTGAAACAAAAGTTTGGTTAAAATATCTCAAACAAAAAGCAGTACAATTAATCAAAGTATCCACCTAAACTGAAGCCTGGAGAGCAAATGGCAATGAAATTGCAAAAGGTGTTTTTCATGGTTTGTTGGAAGTGGAATATTTTCCTTTCCAAGAAGTGCCCCAAAGCCTGGAAGAAGATGTAGTCAGTAGGTTCAAGGTCCGGTGAATACACTAGATGACAGTTTCCAAGTCCAGCTCCTGTGGTTTGAGCAGTGTTGTTTGTGTGACATATAGTCAAGTGTTGTCTTGCAAAAGAATTCGCCTGTCTCTATTGACCAATCTCAGCGGCTTAATCACAAGCATCCTCATCATGTCATTCATTTGCTTGCAGTAGACATCTGCTGTAATCAACTGGCCAGGTTTTGTGAAGCTATAGTGGATAATACCAGTGCTAGATCACCAAGGAACACCATTAGCTTTTTTGTTGTGATGAATATTCAGTTTTGGACCATGTTTTGGCACTTCATCTATATCCAGCCACTGTGCTGAATGTTTACAATTGTCAAAAAGAATCCATTTTCGTCACACATAAGAATACAATGTAGAAATGGCTCACCTTTATGTCACGCCAGCAAAGAGAGGCAAGCTTCTAGACGATTTCTCTGCTAATGCTCATTTAATTCATGTGGAACCCATATCTCTTGCCAATTTGTTTCAAATCGGCCCAATATTGTTAGAATAGTGACATCAAATCTTGCTGCTAAGTTGTGTGTTGGTTGAGACAGACTCACTTCCATTACAGGTTTTAACCCGTCATTACCCACTTTGGTGTCAGGTTGCCCATATGGCCGGTTTCCAAGATTAAAATCACCAGAAGGAAACTTCTCAAACTATCTACCCACAGTACATTCGTTAGCCACATCGTTCCCAAAGGCATCTTTGGTATTCAAGCGGTCTATGCTGCATTTATGGTGGAATCCATATTCGAATATAATGCGAATTTCTGACTTTTTGTTTCACAAAAATTGTTCTAAAAACATTGAACAGTAACTACAAGCCAAATGTCCTTTTGAAAGAATGAGGATAGACTTTCACAATAATAATTAAAGAAAATTAGAAGTGTCAAGGTGAAATGTCAATGATATCAACTGTCAAACTTGGACATTTTATACTTTATAATGTAAATACATAAGAAGAAGCTTTTGGGTTTTTTTGCAATTTTTGGCCAGGGCTGGGTTTGAACCCACCACCTCTGGCATATGGGGCCAGCGCCTGACTCCTTTGAGCTATAGGCACCACCCAGAAGAAGCTTTTAAAATAAGATAGAGTAATGGCTAATGAACATATAAAAAATGCTCAATGTCCCTAATCATCCAGGAAATGAAAACTAGAACCACAGGTATCCCCTAACTCCAGTGAGAATAGTTTTTATAAAAAAAAAAAAAAAATCCCAAAACACAGATTTTGGCATGGATGCAGAGAGAAAGGAACACTTATACATTGTTATTGGGACTGCAAGCTAGTATAATCTTTATAGAAAGTTGTATGTAGACACCTCAAAGAACTAAAAGTAGACCTACCATTTGATCCAGCAATCCCACCTGAGTATTTTCCCAAAGGAGAAAAAGCCATTTTATGAAAAAGACACTAATACCAGATTATTTATTACAGCACATTGCAAAGATGTGAAAGCAACCCATGTGTCCATCAACATATGAGTGAATTAATAAAATGTGGTATGTATATACCATGGAGTACCACTCAGCCATTTAGAAAAAATGGTAAACTGATACCCTTTGCAGCAACCTAGACGGAACTGGAGACCATTCTTCTAAGTGAAGTTTTGCAAGAAGAGAAAAACAAACACCATATGTACTCATTATTAAAATGAAACTAAGCAATCAAAACCCATGTGCACATTTGATAGTAAAACTCAATAGAAAGCAAGCAAGTGGGAGGGGACAGGTGGGGAGGGATAAATTCACTCTTAACAAGTACAATGCAGACTATCTGGGTGAGGAGCACACTTGTAAGTTTGACTCACACTGTGCAAAAGTAATTAATGTAACCAGAACATTTGTACCCTTCAATATTCTGAAACAAACAAAAAAGTAGAAATCTATATTTACCAAAAAAAGTTAACAGAAGAATAAAATAATAGGTGAAAACCATATTCATTAACTCATTTATTTTCAAATATGTAATCAAAGGCTATGACTGGGTGAGAATTGACACTCAGATGCTACAGTCTTTTGGCAATCCCACATAAGTGAATAAGGCAAAGATCTCAGTCAACAGAGGCTTATTAAGCCTCTGGGAAATACACAAGCCACACATCCATGACTTTTTCTGAGACAAGATTTTAAAAGGGAGAAGGCTTACAGAAAGAAAAAAGGAAGAAGAGAGCAAGCCCAGGGATTCTAAATTTTATATAAGATAAGGTGAATGTTAGGGGGAAAAAATGGGAATGAAGGAGGCATCAATTATGTAGATGTCTCTGGTTGGAACAGTATTTTTCTTATCTCTGTTCTGTATCTGAGAAGATAAATTTATAGTCCAATGTTATGCATTTGAAATCAAACAGACTTTAGTTTTATGAACTATACAGCAGACACAAGGTTAAAATTTGCATGTCTTTGTTTATGGGAGGCCAGCAAGGAATTTCCTTATGAATAACCTGTGGGGGCTGTTCTTATAGATTGAGAAGGACCTAGGAAATGGGGCTTCAAGGGAGAGGGGAGGAAAGCCTGGCCTACTGAACAAGGAAGTCTGGAAGACCCATGAAAATGTGGGGATGAAGTAACCTAGGTAATCAATGACCAATAGGAAGAGACAATAATCAATGACCAATAGAAAAGGGCAATACTGCCTGGAGGCGCAGAAAGGCCAATGAATGCTTGCCGCCAATTTCAAACTAAGAAGGTATTTATACCTCTGCACTGCCTTTGTGCCTCAGTCTCTCTCACCTCTTCTCCATCATGAGAGGGACCAACCCACTCCCAACTCCCTTTGGAAGACCTCTAAACTTTCTCTGGGTTCTTCCTAAATAAAATTTCTCTCTGTTACACTGAAATAGAGAGTTTCAGTAAGTAAACTTTCATGTAAGTTACTTTTACTTCATATTCACACTGCCTATGCTGCTCCAGTTTTATTTTCAGTTTCCACTCATTTTTGCTTTCCATTACTACTGTGTCTCAATTGAACTTTCTAGTTCAGCTGAGTGATCCAACCAGGTCAACTGGACTCTGGGAACTGGGACCCCTGATCCACAATAAGATGGCTGAGAACACATAATACTAGCATATAGTAACAGAGTAAAAGCTATTATCTTGGAAGAGAGTGTTGCATGACTCAGCCTCCAAGCTTGAGCTTCTCTTTTGCATAAGAAGTTGGGTGGATAATCCTGATATTTTTATTTACCTTTACACTTTGGAAGTCAGGGCCCATCATCTTCCATAAGCCCTTATTGGAGTCTATAGGGTCCAGAGAGAAAAGCTTTCTTGAACAACCTTAAATTATTCATTGCTCACTAAATCAGAAAAATCTTTTTCTTTGATTTGTTCATCATTATTCTGAGGATGAAGAGTTCTATGGTCAACTATTCTTTACGTAAATGTCACCCATTTCTTTCATGTGATACAAAGTGAGTTCCAATTTTGTTACTCATAAGACTTTTAAAAGAAGAATTCATTCATATATGTTCTTTAAACTTACCAGAAATGAGGGAGAACACTGCAGTAGATTCAAGTGCATCTGTGTCATCTGGTAGTGCTGACACTATCATGGTGGTTTTATTTCAGGCACCTTCCAGCACACTCTATATTTAACTACAAGAACAGTGACTATCTCTTAGGATACTGAAATAAGATCTGGAAATAATCCAAAAAGATCACTGAGCATAACTACCCATCTAGTGGGGGTCCTTGGGGAAAAGAACCCAAATCATCTGAAATTCTCCCACAGTATCTTGCATTTAGAATTTGCTGTATAAGTGTTCTGTGACTTGCCTGAAAGTCATAATCATTCAGAGGGGATGACTGATACTTTAAAGTTTTTTCAGGTGGATCATTATTCTCTTTCTTTATCAGGAAAAAAAAAGATCTCCTGACTCTGAACCAATGAAGAGTTGGAGTCACAATGCTGGAACCGGTATAAGGGAGCCCTTACACAAGAGAACTCAAAGTACTTTTCAATTTCACAGGCAATAGTTTTGCTTAAAGTAGAATCCATCCAGAAGCCATAAAGTAGAAGGAGAGGTGGGGGACTGTCTGCGGTTTCAAACGACAGACTTCCTCCACTTGCAATTAGCATTTAAAAGACTCATATCCATTTTTATTCAAATTATACCACCTTTGTAGTCATAGTAACCCTTTTATATTTAGATTTGGTTGCTGCTACCAGTTTACAGGAGCCATTCATTTTATCCTCCCTCCTAAATGTACCTAGTTTCTTCCTTTTTTGTTCTTTCTCACAGAATACACTTTTGTAGTTTTTCTTCTAACATATCAGTTCTCCCTAAAGGATGTGAGAAAAGCAAAATAAAATATCATTTTGAATAGCCAAATTAGGAAACAGTTTCTTGCATTATACTCACAGAAAAGACTCCAAGATATTGCTGTATTCAGATATATGGCAAAAGCCAAGTTCTAACATAAATTCAAACCTATTCCCTTCTTTTTGTTCCTTGTTATCATAAAGATAAACCACTTTTCTGATTTAAATTCCTGGGGTGACAAATGATCCCATCTGGGTTATAAAATTCAAGGGTCAATGCAGCAAGATTGTTTCCAAAAAAGGAACAAATGCGGTCCAAATACTGTAGAGACTTTAAGTCCATTTTCTATTTCTTTTTATTTGTTAGAAAAAAATTTCAAATGAGATATTGTAAAATTAACATTTTCTCCTTTGTTTTCTCCTTCAGTGTCTGTTTTGATGTCTGATTTTGTGATTACAGAAATAAGTTTTCAAATCCATTCGATTTAGAAACAGACATCAAAATTCAGAGCAGAAGAAACCCAGAGTTTGCCTCGTCCAGAACCCTTATTTTGCAGTTGAAAAAACTGAGGTTGCAAAGAAATAAGGGACCTACTTAAGGTCACACATCTAGTTAATATCTAGAAGCCAAAAACCCTATTGATCCCTCAATGTGTGGTGGTCATGATTTGCCCAGACTTTCACACCAAGCTGATTCTACTACAACCCTTATAACTTTATTTATTTATTTTTACTTCAGGTTAATATGAGGGTACATATGATTATGTTACATTGTTGCACTTGTAAGGTAGAGTTGTAGTTGTGACCTTCACCTAGGAAGTGTGTCATTTGTCCCGACCTTGTATCCATTAGGTAGAAAATTACCAAATCCCCTTTGTGAATTTAACTGAGTTTTTCTGTAATATGTGCACATTGTTGTTAATCTACAAGTTTCAACTTAGTATTCAGTACATGATATGATTTATTTTCCATTCTTGGGATACTTTTCTTAGGAGAGTGTTCTCTAAATCCATCCAAGTTGTAACAGAAGTTATGTTATAAAATCTCAATCTTTTTGATGGCTGATTAGTTTTCCATTATATATATATGTATTATATATATGTATATGTATATATGTATATCATAGTTCATTCATGTGTTAGAGGATACTTGGGTTGTTTCCACATCTTTGCAATTATAAAAAGGGCTGCTATAAACATTCAAGTGAAAATTTCCTTAGGATAAAATGACTTTTTTTTCCCTTTTAGACAGATACCTAGAAATGGTATTACAAGATCAAATGGAAGGTCTTCTTTTAGTTTGAGGACTCCCATATACTTCTTTCCATAAAGGCTATATAAGTTTGCAGTCCTACCAACAGTGCAGGAATATTCCCTTCTCTCTGCACCCATATCAGCATCTGATGCTTTGGGACTTTGTGAGGTGGACCATTCTTACTGGGGTTAGTTTATATCTTAAAGTGGCTTTTCTTTGCATTTCTCTAATAATTAGAGACAATAAGAAATTTTTCATGAGTTTGTTGGCCATTCATCTGTCCTCATGAGAAAAGATCCTGTTCATGTCTCTCCCCTAGATTTTAATAAGGTTGTTTGCTCATTTTTTGTTGATTTGCCTGAGTTCTTTGTGGATTCTGATTATTAGTTCTTTGTCAGATTTGTAGTATGTTAATATCTTCTCCCACTCTGAAGGTTGTCACTTTGCTTTGTTGATTGTGTCCTTAGCTGTGTGCAAACTTTTTAACTTGATTAGGTCCCATTTATTTATTTTTGTTGTTGCTATCATTATCATTGGGATCTTTTTCAGAAATTCTTTTCCAAGACCAATATTGTTAAAAGATTTTCCTACACTTTTTTCTAGAATTTTTATGTTTGTTTGTCTTAGTCTAAGGCTTTTAACCATCATGAGTTAATTTTGTAAGTTAATTTATAGTCTAAATTATTCTATAACTTTATCAATAGTATATATTTCCTAGTTTTATCTGATTTAGCATCTAAAGCCAAAGAAAAAGGAGTAAATAAAAAAGTTTTGCTTTAATTTTTAGGAAGAAAAAAATTCATTTATTTCTTCATTCGACAAGCATCAACCAATATTAGCATTTTATTGAAAAGCTAATAAAGCTTTAGCCTTGGAGACCTGCACTTGCCCAGACCCCTTCAAAGGCCTTATAACTAACTTTGAATTCTGTTTTTTAGACCAATGAAAGTATTTGAACTTCAGGCCACACAAAAAAACAGATCTAACAATGGGAAAAAGTATTGAGCATCCATAATCTAGATGGCTGGGGGAAAAAAATAATAACCTAGATGCCTAGAGACCTTTGAAAGCATGAAGTAATCATGGTAACCTAATTATTTTTCTTGTTTTGATTGTTTACTAGGTTAGTACAGCAAGGGATTGAAATCATTCACTCATACAACACATGTTTATTAAGAGCCTTGGTGTGTCAGGCACTGTTTAAGGGCTTTGGGATATCACATTGACAAAGTGCTTGCCGTCACAGAGCACACAGTCCAATAGAATTAACTATATATATCTTCATTCAAGTTTATCTCCTAAGATGTATTTTTAATAAAATGAAGTAATATTGCTCTGCATATAGCATTCTTGGGTAGATTTGTTGTTCAAATGAATGACCAAACATCAAAGTATTGATTAATGGATTCATGTAGAGTTGGACAGCAGTCACCAGAACAATGGCAGAAGGAATGCCAGCCATACTGAGAAGGTCTTGGTGGCCAGGCAGCTGCCATTGTGGGAAGGTTGTGAGAAGGTCTTAGCAGGGGCCTAAAGCACAACCATCTTAATTCCACCTGCTGGGATCAAAACTCCACTCTTGGGACAGGCTGAGGGACTCCTGCACTCCACAGGAACTGGAGTCAGGGGGCACTGTGAGATTTGCCCCTGAAGGATCCCTATGAGCTTTAAGATCCCAACTTGGCAGTGTCTGAATACTGAGGAAACAATCAGGCAATTGCCAAAGGCAACTAAGTTTGAAATAAGGACCATAGAGGTTGCTGGCTGTGCTATCTCCTAAAAAACCACGGTGTCCCAGTGACACATTGCAACATACTATCATCAAGAGCAACAACTTCTGTTTGAAACAAAGGAGGCAGTGAGAGGAAAAAGGAGGATAAGGAGGTGAACAAGAAGAAAGAACACACGGGGAACTCTAAAACAGAGGACCTACCCCAAGGGACCATGAGGCAACTACTGCAGAAAGCTCCACCATTAAAGAATTAATGGACCTGGCTGAAAGGGAATTTAAAATATGGATGATAAAGACCAGAAAAGGAATAAATGAGAAAAATGGAAAGACAGAACTGAAAGTCAGATGAAAGATATGTAGACTATAGAAAGGATAGAGCTTAAGGAAATGAAGGAGACAATCAGAAAATGTAAAGATGCAGTAGACAGTTCCAAAAATAGGTTAGACTATGAAAAAGAAAGAACCTGAGAGCTAGAAGATACAGTTTTCAAGTTAACCCAGGTAGTTAAAGAGGCAGATAAGAAGAAAGAGAAAGTAGAACAGGCACTTAGAAAACTACAAGATTGCATGAAGTGTTCAAACATACAAATGGATAGGGGTTCCTTCCAAAGGAATGGAAGCCCTATTAGAGACTATCATAAATGAAAACTTCCCAAGTTCTACTAAAGACCCTGACACACTCTTTTCAAATGGATATCAAACCCTGGATCATCTCAACTCAAACAGAGCCTCTCCAAGACACATTATAATGAACCTGTCCAAAGTCAAGATGAAAGAGAAATTTTACAAGCAACTAGGAGTAAGCACCAACTGATCTACAGAAGCAGAGCCATTAGGATGACAGCAGACTTTTCAGCAGAAAACTTCCAAGCCAGAAGAGCATGGTCATCCACCTTCAACATTGTTAAACAAAACAATTTTCAGGCCAGAATTCTGTATTCTGCTAAACTAAGCTTTAAATTTGATGGACAAATCAAATCTTTTGTGGATATACAAGTGCTGAAGAAATTCACCACAGCAAGACCAGCTCTACAGGAAATACTTAAATCTATTCTCAACGCTGTCCACCACAATGGACCAACAGCAAAGTAAATACACGGAAGTTAAAGGTCAAAACGTAGCTTCCACAATGGTGCAAAGAATAAAACTTACTGTAGTTATTTAAACTGAATAAATGCTAAATACCTTGGGGCATATTAAAGTTGTGTTTGGACACCTCCTGGGGATGCGACACAATTATAAAGAGGGACTTTACCTAAGAAATGCAATCAGTATAACCTAATTCTTTGTACCCTCAATGAATCCTAAACAATAAAAAAAATAATAATAAAAAAATCAGAAGCTGCTCAGTGGTTAGGGCACTAGCCACATACACCAAGGCTCGTGGGTTGGAACCCAGTCCAGGCCAGCTAAAATCAACAATGACAACTGCAACAAAAAAATAGCTGGGTGTTGTGGCAGGTGCCTGTGGTCCTGGCTACTTGGAAGGCTGAGCCAAGAGAATCGCTTAAGCCCAAGAGTTTGAGGTTGCTGTGAGCTGTGACATCACAGCACTCTACCAAAAGTGACATAGTAAGACTCTGTCTCAAAAAAAGAGATGTTTGTTGTAAAAAAATAAAATAATGTATAAAAATTTTTTTAAAGAATAATATATTTCAATAGTATTCTGTGTTCAATCACTATGATAGTTTATCAAATTAATATGTCAATATTAATAATCAAAACATTCCTTTCTTGTAAAGTACTGACATTTCTGCTTGAATATCACTTATAAAAATCAAATCTCCAAATATCTGAAAGTCAGTGTAATATGCTACATTAATAGAATAAAGGATAAAAACTGCATGATGATCTTAATAGATGCAGAAAAACATTTGATAAAATCCAACACCTTTTCATGATTTAAACTCATAAACTAAGAATCAAATGGAGCCTCCTCTGCCTGATAAGGCCATCTATGAAAAGTGCACAACCACCATTTACTAATAAGAAAGAACAAATGCCTTTTTCAAGATCAGGAATAAGATAGCTCTCAGTTTTATTCAACATTGTACTAGCTGTTCTAACCAGGGCAATAAGAAAATGAAATAAAAGGCATCCTGATTGGGAAGAAGAATTAAATTTCTTGACATAATCTTACAAATAGGAAGTCCTAAGAAATCCCCCCAAAAGTTATTAGACTGAATAAATGAGTTCAGAAAGGTTACAGGATATAAGATAATTTTAATAGACAAAAATCAATTATAAAATCTGTAGACTAGCAATAGAAAATCCAAAAATGAAATTAGATAAGCAATACCATTTACAATAGCTTAGAATAGAATAAAATGCTGAGGATTAAATGTAACAAAAAAGTACCTCAAAAATATATACAAATATTATATATTAATAAAAGAATACGAATAGTCACAAAACATATGCTCTGGAAAGCTACAAAATGCTGTTGAAAGAAATTAAAGAGGACATAAATAAATGGAAAGAAAATAAAATTCCTCTTAGAAGAAGCAAGAAGTAGAATAAAATCTATTAAAAAAAAGATTCAAGACTCGGCGCCTGTGGCTCAAGTGGCTAAGGCACCAGCCACATACACCTAAGGTGGTGGGTTTGAATCCAGCCCAGACCCGCCAAACAACAGTGACGGCTGCAACCAAAAAATAGCTGGGCATTATGGTGGGCGCCTGTGGTCCCAGCTACTTGGGAGGCGGAGACAGGAGACTCGCTTAAGCCCAGGAGTTGGAAGTTGCTGTGAGCTGTGAAGCCACAGCACTCTACCCAGGGGGACAGCTTGAGGCTCTGTCTCAAAAAAAAAAAAAAGATTCAATAAAATAGTGAATAGGGTTTCTTTGAAAATCCTACAAAATAAAACGAAAAAGATAGAAGAAAAAGATGGAAGTGAGGGAGGAGATGATAGAGATGGTAGCTACAGAGGTGTCATGTGTCTAATTCTAATTGTTCCTAAAGATGATAAAACCAGAAACAGAAAAAGTAAGCAAGAATATACTTTTTAACCCTAAATGAAGTAAGATTCAGAAAGAAAGGGTGTATATTATTCCAGAAAATAAAAAAAAGTATGGCTAGCAATAGGTATAGATCCTCAGTGAGGCTTGCCATTTCTGTTACAGAACTTTAAAATAATGAAAAGAATATTTGAGCCATATGAGCAGAAAAAGCAAGTGAAATAAAATTGTGGATACATTTTTCTCTACATCAGCAATACTAGATGACAGAAAGAGGCAGTGAAACAGTGTCTACACTTCTGAAGTGTCCATGTGTGTTATATAAAGGATTTGCTCAAACTTACTGTTCATATATAAAAGCAAAAGAAAGATTTATCAACATGAAATATCTCACTCATAGGCCCTCCTTACAAAAATGACTGGATAATTAAATCTGGCTAACCAAGATATAAATGAATACAAAAAACTAACTAAATAAGGAAGTTAAAGTTTGTAAGTAGATGGAGTATGCAACTTATGTAGTTAGTATAGGACTAAGGCTAAATATGGCGGCAGGGATTATTTTATTCTAGACAGCAGGGAGAGGAATCTACAAGGAGGGTGAAGTTCACACATGGCCTTGTGTATATGCAACAAATCAATACTCTTATCTAAAGTTGACAGATCAACAAATGCAAATGTCATCATAGGATGATACAAAAAGAACAAAAGAAGGAAAATGAGGAAGCATTCAAATATAAATAACACTGAATGAGATGACAAATTTAACATAAAACATATTCCAAACAACTATAAGTAAAACAGATAAACTATTAAGTGAAATTTAATCTTAGATTGGATTTTTAAAAGATCAAATTTTATAAAAAAAGTCATAGCCTCCAGGAAAGAATTAGTCCTTCTGGAGACTTCTGACCCACAGAACTGCAGAATAATAGATCTACCCTGTTTTTAAAACACACAGTCAGTGGTAATTTGTTATGTAGTAGAAACTAACAAAGCAGAGGTGTGAGATGGGGCTGAAAACAGGAAGCTTGACTGAAAATCTTAAACTGTGTGATGAGATGTTGAAATACCCTTCCCCTCCCACGTGGCCAGGAGACTTCCTGACAGAAGGCTGCATGCTGACTCTCTGGAGAAGCTGAACCAAAGCTGAAGTCCAGGGTAAGCTACCTCAGTCTATAAACGGAATAATGAAACTCCTGCAGCCTCTTTTCTAGCTCAGCTCCCATTCTGCTAGCAGCCATGCACAGACACCTCAGAGAGGAGCTTGGAGAATTCCCCTCTGGGAAAAATGAATCAGCAGAAGAGAAATTATGTACAGATATTGACACTTGTGTTTTTAGCCACGAGATGGTTTAGTCTTCACCAGATTACCTTAGAGTAAAGCCCTCCCTCTACTTGACAGGTCAACTCCAAACAAGAGCTTTCCATTAGCTTTATTCATAATTATTAGTAACAGACACCAAAGATCTCCAGACATTTTAGAAAGGTCTGTGATATGAAAACAAATAATAAAAGGGAACTTGTAGGAAACCGAAACTTTAGGGAGCAGAAGAAAATGTGCAATAAGCTATAGTAAATATTCTCATTCATTCAAAGATATTTATTGAATATCTACCATAGTAGGGACCCATTGTTTTAGACATTGAACATAAAGTAATGACAAAAACAGATAAAGTCCACAGCCTTAGGCAGCTTGCCCCAATATCTCAGAGATACAAGAGAAGTTACTAGATGGGAAACTCTATATAAAAGAAATGTGCAAAGAACAAGGCAGAGCTTTTTAAAAGTTAAAAATGTGATAACAGGCTCAGTGCCCATAGCTCAGTGAGTAGGGGGCCAGCATGTTCAAGCCTGGCCTGGGCCTGCTAAACAACAATGACAACTGCAACCAAAAAAATAGCTGAGTTTTGTGGCAGGTGCCTGTAGTCCCAGCGACTTGGGAGTTTGAGGCAAGAGAATCTCTTGAGCCAAATAGTTTGAGGTTTCTGTGACTCCTGATGCCACAGCACTCTACTGAGGGTGACACAGTGAGACTCTGTCTCCAAAATAAAAAAAAAAAAGTGATAACAAAACTTCTTATCACCAGAAGGGTTAAATGATAAAGTTTACAGATGGACTATGGTGAAAAGAAAAAGTATTAATTAGAGAACACCAGGTAAGGAAGGTCAATATCAAAATAACAGGGATTCCAGAAAGAAGAGGGAAATGAAGAGAAGAAAAAAAATTGTAAAATATACAGAAAAATGAATTTCATGTATGTGTATACATATGAGTTTCCAGGCAGAAAATAATGAATGAGAAAAGATCTACTCAGAGGCACATTATTATGATGTTTTAGAGCACTGAATAAAAAGAAAAATTTTAAATCTTCTCAAAAGAAAACCAGATCCCATCAGAAAAGACCAGGAATTCAAACAGCATCAGACTTCTCCACAGCAACAAGGAAGCATCAAAGACAGTGAAGAGAGAAATACCATAAGGATTTATGGAGGGAAGGCAATGCCTTACCTAGAAATTTACACAACAAAGCTATACTTTGAATAGACAATGGGAGTAGGATAAAGACATCAAAGACATACAAGGAAATTTTTCAAATTCTTCTATGTCCCCTTCTGGGGGAAAGGCTGTGCCCCAATAAGCCAGGGAGTAAATAGGAGAGAGGATTCAGGAAACAGGGTGCTCATATAACCCAGAGGCACAGGGAACTCCCAGGATGAGGGGCACAGGGCAGGCCTAGAGAGCAGTCAGCCCCTTTGGTGACATGAGGGCCTGTTCTCCAGGGTGACATCTCCTAAGGAGGAAAACAACAAACTAGGAAATCAACTGACATTTTTGAAACATTAAGGAGAAATGTCTGGTTCTATCAGAGAGTTTGGCATGAATTAGTATACTATGCAGCGCCACCAATGATTATATTTACATAATTAAAGGGTGTAAACAGTGACTATTCAAAATGGTGATATAACTATATTGGAGGGATAGGGAAGGAGTATGCTGAGATGAAGGCTTCAGAGTGGGAGTGGATGGGGAGGTGGAGATACACTGTAAGAGGAAGAAGTCCTCGTCTTCCATGATAGGAATTTAATAGCTAACATTCAAATCAGAAAAATCAAGCAATAACCAAGTGACCCTGCTACTTCAAAAGATGGCAATATGTACTAGAAAACAAGAGCTTTAAAAAAAGCAAAACAGCTAAAACTTTTTAATATGGTTGCCTTTAGAGACCAGGAAGCTGGATTTGTGTGGAGAAAGAATTTCCAGTCTTCAATGTGTCTTACCGTAGTATCTGGATTATGTGAGGGACCCAATTTGTATCACCTGTCTTCCCATCTTGGTTCCAAGCTAATTGAAAGATTAAAAAAGGAGTGGCAGGTGGAAGACAGACTGCCACTATTTTTACCAATAGAGGCCAATTTGGGAACTTGGCAAAGGCTTATTACCTAGAACCCAGTGTTCTAGAGCCAAGGAAGTCTGCCCATTAGGTACTGGGATGCCAAGACACCCCTGACCACACCCACCAAACACACGCATGCACCATGGGTGGACAGGGGGAAGCGTACTCCAAATGAACCACTTGAGAGAGAACCTGCCGCCACGGAGCTGGAAAGATGATTAGGGACACATTCATTTCAATGTTATAAACTGAATAATTTTAGTAATTTTATAAACTGAAATAAAACAAAAATTTTATTTTCGGCATTCAAAAACCACAGATACAGCAAAACATTCCTCTGGCTGGTCTTCCATTTGAGGCTCAAGGCACATGGCTCCTCTCTCCTAGTATTTCAATCTTTATTTTATGTTGAAATTCTAAGCCAGAGATAGGTAGAGAGAGGGTGGTTTAAGAAACAGGACAACTGGAGCACAATGTTTTTGAGCTGTTAATAAGAAGTGCTCCTTGCTTGCCTTCCAAATGGGCTGCCCTGACGCTGTCCCCTCCTCCCCAGTGTACCTTTTTTCCAAAACAATTCAGCCTTATTTCTTTGTTGATGTGGTTCTGAGAGACAAGGGGGCACCCTGGAGGTCACCCAAAAGTCTCTGCTGAAATCAGGAAGACAGCCAAGGTTTTAGAGTTCGCATCCCTTGGTGAAATCGATAGACCACACTCCTGCCCTCCTCCAAGCCCTTGCCTCAGCACCATGCCCTATCTGGGTGCTTAAGAGCAAAGAAGCTGAGCAGGTGTTACAAAGAGAATCTTAACCTGGGCCTTCCAGGGCATTTAAGATCACAAAAATTTCTGTTTATGTTATAAAAATAATATCCTTTTATTACTTCTTACCTCCTAAACAAATATGGAGAAAGAGCAATAATTTGGGTGTGGTACTTTAAGTACTATTGCAGAAACTGCTGTCAAAAGCAAAGAAGCCTGTACTTGCATCCCTCAACCCCACAGATTTTCTATCAAACTGTGGAAGGGGAAAACTACTGGCCATAAAATGAGCTGAATGCAAAAGAAAACAAAATCAGCCCAGGTTTGGAGACCTACGGAGAACCTTTTTATAGAACACCCAAGATTTTACTTTGATATTTACACCTGCGGTTTTTAAGTAAGCAAAATGGGTCCTCTTAGGAAGTAAACACCTATCCTAGATTGTGGGCCAGCTGGCGGTGGAATAAATCTATAGGAACCACCTAAGTATGTAATCTTAAAGGAAAAATGTAACTAACTCTTAGGCAGGAATTACCATACACTATGAGGAATAATAGAAAGAACTTGAGCTTTGGAGTTGAAATAAGATTCAAATGAGAGCTGTTTGATATACAATAAGCTACTTAACCTTGCTGAGCCTCAGTTTGTTTATCTGTGAAATAGGAATAATAATAGTAATAGTGATAAAAGTCCTGAAATTGAAGAGAGATAAATAAAAACTGTAGTTCATGGTAGATGCATAATATGTAAGTTCCTTTTTTAAAAAGCCTGTTGCCCATTGTGGTAATTATTAATGTTGGCCACCAAATCTTTCCATTCTCTTCCCAAGCACACAGTGCAGCTGCATTTTCTTGCTCCCTTAAAAATAGATATGGTATGGTCATGTGATTTCTTTCAGCCAATGAGATCTGGGCAACATTGATGCTTTGCTCCCAAGCTGAAGCTTTAAAAGCAAGTTCAAGATTTGCCCTGCATGTTTTCTCTCCATAACAATTGGCAATGTTCCTGATAGTGAGCAGCATGGGGTCAGGAATGAGGATGACACAGCAAAACTCACAAAGGACAGGTAGTGTGAGAAATGAAAACTTTGCTGTTTTAAACCACTGTGAGTTTTGAGCTTTTTCTTCCTGCAGCATAACCTGCATCTTCCTGATTGACTCACTTTCCTCTAGGTAACTGTGTTTGCCAGCATCCTAGTTCATTCCACAGATATGCGTTGAACAAATGCCCAGTACTGTCCTAGATGCTGAGAAATGCATGATACTGATTCTTGTGTTGGGAGGAGCTTATAGTAAAGGGAAGAGAGTAAAGGCTGTTGTCAGGAATTAAAAAACAAAAATGTTCACAGTTTAATTTCTAGCTAGAGTCAAGGTTGGGATCTACTACTTCTGTGTACTTTGAATCCTTCATATGTGTCCTGATTTCCTGTAGATTTTAATAACAGAGAAGCTGGAGACTATAATAAAAGTCAGAAACAAAAGGTGGTGTATGCAGAAAGAATGAAGAAAGAAGTGGTTAAACTGACAAAGTAAACATGAGTGCGGTAATTTATTTTGTCCCTAGGCTGCCCACAACTTCCTGGCCAAGCTCTGTTTCTTTTATCTCCTCTTGTGATGATTTACTAGAATTTTTTTTTTCCTTTAAACTGAATGTCAAGTCAGAAACAATATAAAATTGCTAATCATTACTAGGACTCCAGAGCTATTTATCTTTTAAAAAATCCTGAATGTAATGAATTTCTAATGGTGGAATTGTAGGCTCAGAGCCTTGTGGGGACGCCATTTTAGGTGAGGGCAGGTAGATGTTCCAACCGTATTTTAAATCATATCATCCTCTTTCTCTATAAGAAGAAAGTACTTAGCAAAACTATTAACTAGTTTTGGTACTTTTATTTTTAAAATCTCTTATTAGCTGAAATATTACCCTGTGATTTTTAAAATTTATTATTTATTGGTGAAAGCCTCCTCTCCAGAATTATAAAAAGAGCCCACTGTTAGCAATGACTCCCCAAACCTCTGTGTTCATACAAATCATACAGTTAATAGGAAGGTAAACATGATGCCAGTTAATGTTTACACTTGTATAGATATTTTTAAAATAAGGAATTATTATTTGTACAATAACAAATATAAAGAGACCCATTGATTAATCCACTTTAATCTGTTATCAAAAGAGTTGGTCAGTGCTACTGTTTAAGGACTCATGATTTAGTCTTAGTAAAATTTCTCATGAAACTCCTCTCTCCTCAAGCAATAAGGTCTGGGAATGCTACAGGTTCATTTCTTCTACTGCTTTCATGTCAGGGGACTTAGACAAATAGGCCGTGCCTTTCTCTATTACTACCATGATGTCAGTTCTAGCCTTCTCAACTATCATGGTGGTTGATCGCCAAGGTGTTGGTTAACTGCCAAATCTTCAGTCCAGTGGCTCTTACTGACATGGCTCTGGAACTATGTGTCAGATATTGCTAGTTACTCACCCAACATTTATTTCCCCCTTCTCTAGTCCTGAGAGAACCCTGATGTTCTAAAAGGTGACTATGAACCCACTTCAAATACTCTTTACCTTCCCTTGCAACTAGGTATGACCAGGGGATCAAATTGTGACCAGTGAAATATAAGTGAACTTTTGACAGTGTCTCTTCCTACATAAAAAGGCAAAACCTAGCAAGGAGGCCTTCTGCCTTTCACCCTTCATCCTTTCCTTTCTTCCTCCTGGAGCACAGATGTGATGCTAAAAAGAGGCAACCATCTGGGGGCCATGAGGATAAAAGTCATACATTAAGGAAGACAGATCAAAGAGTCTAGGTTCCCTGATGACATAGGGAACTATTGTACAAACCATGGACAGTCTACTTTTACTCTTCTTTTTACATGGGAAAAATAGATTCCTGTTTGGTTCAATCACTAAAGGTAAGTGTCTATTATAGGTAGCCAAGAGCAAACCCCAACCAACCAAACCTGCAGACTCTTGAAGACTTTATCTGGGCCTATTTCCCCTTCCCACTTTATCCAGACTCAGGGTCATCACTGGCACATAATGGGAGTTTGCTGGATAACATTTATAAGGACACTGGTAGGAGGATACATGGTGGTAGGAATAAAATTTTTAAAATATATTATAATCTTTTTCATTAAAGCACAATTTTGTGCAAGATATTCTTTTCCCTCAACCTACATAGCCAGAGTCATCTATTGCCTCGGGAATGATTAGGATTGTTAAAACAGGAAAACAGAGACAAGACAGGGTAAAAGTAAAGCCTACCTGGTTACCCAGAGGTCCGCTTCGCACAGGAAAGCCAGAATAAGTGAACAGTTCTCTTGTTTTCCTAAAACAGTTTCAAATTAAAGAGTTGATTCCCTCTCAACCACAAGTGATCTGTTTTTATGAAGTTATAGACACTCCTGTTTCATGTGTTTGGGAACAATTGCAAATTCTCTTTTGATACACACTGGCTCATCTTTGGTCATTGGGAGCCTATTTCAATTGTTTCCTGATCTTTTTGACAAAATTTTTAGTAGTAGTTGATAGATTCCTTGCCTTCTGAAACTATTTCCAGATAAACTGATATGATATCTAGGATTTGCTTTGAATTGATGGCATGGGAAAAAGAAGTATAGAGAATACACAATTGGCCATAAATTGAGAATTGCTCAAGATGGTGAGAGCCCCAGGGAGGTTCACTGTAAGATTTTTTTTACATTTGTATGTGTTTGAAATTTTCCAAAATAAAAAGTATAGATAAAGAAGTTTAGCCCAGCACCATGGTGCGTGCCTGTAATCCCAGCTACTGCGGATGTCGAGGCGGGATTTTTAAGTTCCCCGTGCATCTCTTGACTTAGGACGAGTAGGCAGAGGTATGGGAACAGAGGTATACGCTTAAATCAGAGGTCATGAACTCTCGGGGTATAATTGACATTACCCCCATACTAAGGGCATGAAGAAACTTTCTTCAACGGGTGGACAAAAGTAGGCTGGAGGGGTAAGAAGGGTGGAAAATGCTGAAAGCTACCGAAGTTTCACGTGACGGGTACCTCCTGGTAGCTTTAGTGGTTGACACAGGGCTGGGTTAGTCTTCCCTCACTACTGTTTGTGTCATCTTCTCCCACTCTGTCCCCAATTTTTGCTTCTACTCCCCAGGAAGGCTGATTCAATTTCTGTGGTCAAGGGGATCTTGCTTTCCAGACAGGACAGGAAGGAGCTCTGGGCTGGAAGCCCCGAAGCCAGAATCCAAAGCCTGTCAGTGACTCAAAATGGCACTAGATCTTGGGTCTCAGTTTCATCACCCGTGAAAGGAAAGGTCAGCCTGTAAGACTAAAGACCTAGTGTCCCATCCCTCCAAATCCGAGACTGGAGAAACCCGGGACCACAATAGCCTGTCCTGCAGGCCTCCGTGCCTTTCCATTGAACGTCTCTTCCACCATTACACATTACATCGCCTCCTAAAGAAAGGCGAGAGTGCTATCACTTTTTGAGATAATTGGAGAGGCGGTGCCCGGCATAGATGACCCCAAAGTTGACAGTACTTTCGGGCTGTGGGAATCAGGCGCGTGGCCGACCTGTGCGATTTCTCCTCTCTGCCCTTGCTCGCCTGCGGATCCTGACCCCGTCCTCACTGCGGAGAAATCTCCTGAGAGACGGCTGCCAGCGTCGCCTCCGCGCCCGGGAGGCGTGGAGCAGAGGGCTCCGGAGCGCGCAGCGCCCGCGCCCCGCGCACGGCCGAGAGGGAGGGGCCGCAGGGGCCGGGCAGCGCCAGACGCCGAGCGGGGCTCTCGGCGGCTCAGTCTCCTCCCGAGCCCAGCCCCGGCTGGCGACAGCGGCGGCCAGCACCAGCCGGAGCCCGGGCCTCAGAGCTGCGAGGCGGAGGGCCGGAGGCGGCGGCGGAGCGGAGCGGCGGGCCGCGGTCCTGCCCGGGGCGAGCGCTCATCCGCCTGTCAGAGCCCGGTAAGTGCGGCCAGTTGCGCCCCGCCAGCCGCAGTGGCGGCGGTGGCCCAGGTGGCCGCTGTCCCCAGGTCCCAGTTGCGCGCATCCTGCTGCTGTGCTGCCGGCTCACAGGTGTCTCCGCCGAGGACGTGGGCGCCCCGGGCCCCGCTAGGAGTTAGCCAACTCTCTCTGCTCCGGGGCGCGGTTTCCGAGGCCCCGCCTCTCCCCCGGTGCTATGGTTTGGAGCTGGGGGCGCGGGGCAGGGCCTGCAGTCGGGGAGACGCGCCGGGGGCTCCCCTTCCCCAGCCTCCTGCAAACCAACCAAGGAGATGCGGTCTAAGCGCCTCCCCAAATGCATCCCAGCGCCAAGCCCAGCTCGCAGGTGGGGCGTCTATCCTTTAGTTTTATTTTCCTATTAATCCACCGGGGAAAGTTTGAGACCACGCTGGGCAAAGTTGGGGCATTGCTGGGGGCGAACTTCGCCTGCTCAGGCAGCTCTCACGGAGCAAGCAGTGGGGTTTGCAAGGCGAGCCTGACTCCGGCTGGAGACGTTCATGCGCCCCAGGAGTTGAGTTGGTCTCTGCCGGCCGGGCATTGTGACAACCCCTGGAGCGGTGAATCGCTTAATCGTTCTTCCTAAGCGTGGACATCTGCAGCCACCCGGGAGTCTCCGTAGTGGGCTCCGTTGACCTCAGGAGTAGCAGCGACTCAGCCTGAGCTGACTTGCATGCGGTTGCTCTGTCCTGCAGACCTGAGCTCCAGCTAATCGCGGTGTTTAAGTGGCGTGGGTTTAATTAGCTTATTTTACACCTGAGATGCTCTCAGCGAATGCCTTTAAAATGAAATCATAGCTGCTGAAAAGAACAGCATTTTTAAAGACAAATTGAAAAGAGGAAACTGCACAATACCAGCTGTGTGTTTGGGTATGTCGCCCATCTCCTCGGTGGGATAGAGAATAAAAACTCTGCTCTGGCCGGTCAGCTATTCGAGTCAGTGTCGGGGCTATTTGGGGCAGATTTTGTGGACAGAGGTATTGCTGCAACTTGCATCTTGTTTATGAAATACACATTTGCTCTCTCAAAATAGCCTACTTGTTACATCACTGCATTGGGAGTTTGATTTACTAAGCTGTCGATTTTAAATACAACTAAAGGTTTTTATTTTTTGTTTTTGTCTTTTAATGCTTTAGCTGAAAACAATGTCTAGATGTTCAGGAAAGATAGCTTGCGCATGTTTCCAGAGGATTCTTTTCTAAACTTAAATTTTTAAAGGGCTACTTTCCTGCATCTGATAAAGGAAAAGCTTTTAATGAAAAATATGATCCCGAAATCACTATGTGTCCAGGAAAAGAACACTCTACCTCTTCCAGCACTCGACCTTTTCCAAGTGATAGATTAAATCAGAAAAAAAATGGGCCCACAGCTGGGAATTATATAATTGGGTTAAAAGTAAATACATGAATAATTGTTGGTTGTCAAGAATCTAGGTAGTTCTGGAAACAGTAGGATCTTTTTAGCCTTGGAAGGTTGTTACATGATTGAAGGTGAGCTAATTGGATAGATTGTATGGATATATATTTTTTTATTCTGACATACATCTACATTTTCTACATCTAAAATGGGATTTACCAAAATATATATTTGGATTTGCACATACATGTTTGTAAAGCTTACTGATGCCACATTCCTAGTGCTACATATGTTTTAACTCATCTTAAAGCAATCCTTGGTGCTATAATTGTCCTCACTTTTTAAATGGGGAAACTGAGGCAGAGGGGAGTTACTTACCCAAGATCACACAGCTGCAGAAGATGACTTTATCATACCTGCAAAATTCTCTTTGTAAAAAAAAGGCATGATTTTATGATTTACTTATCTTTGTTTTTATTTTTATTTAAGCATAAATGATGAAAATTCCTGTGAAGCATAAGAATCACTGATTGTGGAAGTGCCCATATAAGCACTGTTAACTCTAAACTAAGAGAAAGTATGAAAGAACCATCTGGTTGACTCTACAGTTTGAAGACCACCACATCCACCAGAAGACCCAGAATGGATCTGCACCAAAGCACCACCATCACTTTCCTGGAGAAGTGGTGTTCAGATGAGTCACTGCCCGGCTGCAGGAGACATTATAATGTCAAGAAAAAACTGAAGATTATTCGAATCTTAGGCCTTTTCATGGGCCTGGTAGCCATTAGCACTGTCTCGTTTTCAATCAGTGCCTTTTCTGAGACAGATACACAGAGCACAGAAGAGGCCAGTGTTGTAAGTGGCCCTAGGGTAGCCCAGGGTTACCATCACAGAACTCTCTTAGATTTAAACGACAAGATTCGGGATTACACTCCACAGCCATCTCTTCCTAAGGAAGGCAAATCTGAGAATAGTACAGACCATGCCCAAGGAGACTACCCTAAAGACATCTTTTCCCTTGAGGAGAGAAGAAAAGGTGCCGTCGTTCTCCATGTCATTGGGATGATCTACATGTTCATAGCCTTAGCCATCGTCTGCGATGAGTTCTTTGTCCCTTCTTTGACTGTCATCACTGAAAAACTGGGCATCTCTGATGATGTGGCCGGAGCCACCTTTATGGCTGCGGGGGGATCAGCCCCAGAGCTCTTCACATCTCTCATAGGGGTGTTTATTGCTCACAGCAACGTTGGCATAGGCACGATCGTAGGTTCAGCAGTGTTCAACATCCTCTTTGTTATTGGCATGTGTGCTCTGTTCTCTAGAGAAATCCTAAACCTGACCTGGTGGCCGCTCTTTCGGGATGTGTCCTTCTACATCGTTGATTTGATCATGCTGATCATATTTTTCCTGGATAATTTTATCATGTGGTGGGAAAGCCTGCTGCTCTTAACGGCTTACTTTTGCTATGTGGTTTTCATGAAATTCAACGTCCAGGTAGAAAGATGGGTGAAGCAAATGATAAATCGCAATAAAGTCGTCAAGGTGACAGCACCAGAGGCCCAAGCAAAGGTTGGTGGTGGTGGTTTTTTAATTTAATGCTCTTCTTGACCATAGTTCTGAATGACATCCTGTCTTTGAGATCTACAATTGTTTTTTAATATGATGGTGTTTGAAGCTATGGTGCATCGCAGATTGCATTCTGCAGTTTTGTGATGGGTGGACTAGCATGACAGTGGGAAAATTAATTTGGGGGTATTCTTATAGGTGTTTGCTAAGTTCCCCAGCTACTTGCTTTAGAGTACAGCATTTGTAAATAGGTTACATAAGCATCGCAGAGCAGACTCAGCAGTTATTTGCCTCTTATTTTCTGAAAGTAGGCATAAGTTTGGTGAGCAGTTTCATTTTCATGGGAAAGTGTTTATGTCCCTAGCAAGTTACAGAGCTTTTTCTTTTTAATGGGCACATGTCAGTTACCAAGAATCATCTCTTTAAAGATGTCTGGGTGGGCAGTACCTGTGGCTCAGGGAGTAGGGCGCAGGTCCCATACACTGAGGGTGGTAGGTTCAAACCCAGCCCTGGCCAAAAAACTGAAATAACAACAAAAAAATAATAATGAAAATAAAGATGTCTGGGAAAGAAAGTTTGTTTGTGTTGCCAGCTCTATACCTTCAAGTCAGCAGCCTCACAGGTCTGGTCATTAGAGTGGTCGTGGCCATTTTTCTTTGTTTACACAATCATATTTCTGATCACTTATTTAGGAACCAATCAGCATCTGTTGTAAAGAGAGTCATGGGCCAGCCCTGCCCCCTGTCTCTGTATCACAGTGGCCCATTTTACATGCCATGAAACACGTGACCCAAAATATTCTTACAGTAGAATTTGAAGGACTTTTATAGACAATAGTGGCCCTCCTAACACTTAGGTGGAAAGCAAATTGGTAAAAAGCTTAGAAGAAATTGATCTGTAATAATGTAAGCTTTCTTAAAAATAATGATAGGCAGCATCAATAAAAAATGTATGTTGTAGCATAATGCAGTTCTGATTTATATCCTAGCAGTGAAATATTGTCTCCGAATGTGATTTTAAACAGAAAACCACAGTGTGTACACAGACTTTTCAGGCTAGCATCTGGGAAAATTCTCATCTATGCAAAAAACAGATGTTTAAGTAGGGGGTGAGAGATTTTGCCCAAAAAGAAAAGAAAAGAATGATATTAATTTAGCCAGATTTACATAATTCTTTTATAGTCAAGTTTGATGACCATCATTTCTGTAGCGCCCATAAAATGGAAGCAATGTGCAGGATAAAACCCTAGTAATATTTCTGTTTATTACATGCAAAAGAGAAATGTTTTATATTGTATTTTTTCCAACGTTTCACTCGGTGAAACAAAATAGTAAAACAAAATAAAAAAACAGAAAAATACATAGCAAACAAGCATTCAGGTGAAACAACTGAATATAGTTCCTTCAGGGTGTCAGAAAGGACCATCTCTGGAGCCTCTCTCTGCTCTTAGCCAAAAGGAGGGTCCCTCAAGCCCCCTCCTCAAGCCTGTTTGAGTGGTTTCCATAAGCAGTCTCTGTGTTTATTCCAATTATAGTATTGAACAATTGTCAAGGAAAGGCATATTTTTTAGAGGCAAAGAAATGATTTGATGTCTTATAACATCCTGGATACATCAATGGTAATAAAAAGAAATCTCTTGAGAGCGCAGTCCTTTTTTGTTTTCTTACATCATTGGGGAACTTCATTAACTTAGACACAGACTTGGCTGAAGGTTATATTGGCAACATTTATGAAAAGTGAATCTGCAGAGCAATCCAGTACTATTAGGTACTATGGCAGGACAATTTTGTATTCTGATTTTAGTGGAGGGTAGGATGGGGAATGATTTCATGCATTTGGGAAATAACTTTTTAAATACACGCTATAGACGGCTTTTAATCAATTGTAAACCATTCATTAAAGTAGCCCTGGCAGGATCTGCACTTACTCAATTAGGTGACTATCAGTGCCATTTTATGATAATTGATAAGTCAGCCCTTGAGCATGACATTCCTTAACATTGTTATTCATAATTTTGTGTGTTTTTAAGGAAATTTCAGATTTTCCTAAATTGAAAAGAAAGCATAACTATCTCTCCTGTTTTTGATTTCCCCCAACATGTTCATTATGTTATTTTTCTTTTAGCACCAGATAGCTTTAATTTGTTTCATTTAGTCATTATTGTTTCTCTTGGCATTCAGTAGCTAAGTAGAACACAGGTACATCTTGTTTGGTATTCCTCAAAAATGCTAGAGCCTGGTCATACATTTTTTAGGTGGAATGTGCATAATAATGCATGATTTCTCTGAAGGAAATGTCACCTTGCCACTTTTAGTTTTGAATTACTCCTGGACAGTTTCTTTCAGCAATCATGGCCTTTATCATATGCCTGACTGCCGACCGAGTCTTAGGGAGGTTTGCTCCCCAAGCACTGAAGATAAGGTGTTCCAAAGAGAGGTGAGTCCTTGAGTGTGGCCATCTAGTGCTGTGGTCTGAAGAGTTGCTTTCTGCCTGTGTAGCTCATTTTCCTGCAGAAAGCAGTACCTCTGATGTCATCAGAACACTCAGGAAAAAAAAAAACGTAAGCCAAATATGGCCTTCAAGGGAGTCTTCATAGAGAGGAATGCGTTGTATAAGAATTTAGGAAGCAAAATATTAAGCTTGTTTTCATGCAAAATTCCCTCATTATCCTGTTTGCTCAATTATGGGGCATGGGAATTAGGGGAAATGGAGGATACACATTTTAGATGTTGTTGTACAAATCATCACATTATTCTTGCTACAAGAAAATCATCACCTCTACCAGGCAGTGAAATATCTTTGAAACTGCATACTTCACAGAGAAACTGAAATTCTTGGTTTGGTTTTATTATTGATGATGTATATCATGGGGTAACTGTGAAGTATGGAAAAATAGGAACTAGCTTTTTGTTCATAGTTAAAGCAATGGTTTCTCATCTCATTTTATTTATTTTTCTACCCTACATGTTATTTGGTTGTATTAGTACTATTTCTTCTGGTGACACTACCACCCTATTTAAAAAGTTGTATAGTGTCACCACATGGTAGAGAGACCCTGAGGCTTTCACTAAGAAAGAAAAAGGTTTTAGGTCTAGCTGCACAATAAGCCCAGTGACTTCAGAGAAATCATTTAAACTCTCTGAGCCTCAGTTTCCTAACTGGAAAATCAGAATAACGATACCTACTTCATAAGATTGGCAAAACTAGTAAATGAAGAAATGAACGCTAAGTGACTGGCGTGGTCCTTGACAAATGTGGGTTATGTGATAAATATTAATTCCCTTCCTTTTATGTTTTCTTCTTACATGAAAATGGAATCAGAGTAAATTATTTAGATTCAAGAATTATAAAACATTCCTTGAAGGCTGAATTTACTCTAGCAAATCATTAAGGAGGCCACTATACCCCTTAGGGTCATATGATATTGGTTGTCTTGTAATATTCATAAGCCTTAGTCCACATATGGTAAATATAGGCAAGCCAAATGTTATTATAAACTCGAAGGAAACCTCTGAATGCTTCTCTTTGTCCTGAAATTTTATTACATGTAATTTTGCTTAAAATAAAAAGGCCATTGGCTTTATGCTAGGGAGGGACTTTTGTTTTCAGTGTGTTTTTTTAATAAATGCTAGGGCTCTCTTTGTGAAATCTCTCTATAGCTGGTTAGGAATAAATTTGAATTCTGCAGTTGCGTTTCAGGTCATTTGGCTCATTTTGCTACGTGCCTGGCCTGGCTGCTGGGGTCAGGTGCTAGGTTGTCACTGGCCTGTAAAGCAGCTGTCCATGGTATTTAACTCCGTCTTAGACTTGGCACTGTAATCTGACAGTAAGTTGGCCTGGCTCTACGGAAGGGAATGATCTAAATAAAGATGCTAAAAGCGGGATAGTTGAAGAGCAAGATTACTTAATAATTTAGGTATGCCTTGCCTTATTCAGTGTGTGTGCCCCTGAAAAGTTGTAAACCGAGTTTTTTCCATTCAAATTATTATTGATGTTTTTGGGAGAATCAAGTTTAAAACAATATTATAAATATTCCTTATAAGTGAAGTATGTATTATAAGGTGCTAAACCATCAATAATTTCATAAGAACACATGTGTAGCCCCATATTTTCCTAAGACGTAGAATCTATTCTAAAACTCAACCTTTGTCCCCCTTTCAAACCTAGTAAACAAATTAGAAAAATGAATGTACAAATTTCAAATTAGGTTTGTACAAACTTCTTTATATTAAATAAAAGAATGTATTACTTGATATATTTGGAAACTAATTCCCTGTCCTTCTCAAAAGAAAAAAAAATAGGCATTGAAATTCTTCTTTGTTTGTTTGTTTGTTTGAAGACAGAGTCTGTTGCCCTTAGTAGAGTGCTATGGCATCATTGCTCACAGCAACCTCAAACTCTAGGGCTCAAGTGATCCTCTAGCCTCAGTCTCCCTAGTATCTGGAACCACAGGTGCCCTCCACAGTGGTTGGTTATTTTTAGAGATGGAATCTCACTCTTCCTCAGGCTGCTCTGGAACTCCTGAGCTCAGGCAGTCCACCTGCGTCAGCCTCCCAGAGCACTAGGATTACAGGTGTGAGCCACCATGTTCAGCCAGGTGTTGAAATTCTTAGCTGACTAGATACCTATGGATATAGTGTGTGTGTTTATCTAGGGATAGAACATGGTGATATTTTAATTTTTTTTTTTTGTTTCACTCAGCTTATATTGAAAGAAAACCTACCAGTTGCTGCCTATGACTCAGGGAGTGAGTGAGGCATTTTGAGAGATTCAAAAGGGCCCAGTGGATATTAATACACACAATTCAAATTGCCCTTGGCCGTTCCCTTTGCTATACTGGTCTCCCCTGGCAAGAGATAACCTAAACTTTGCAAATCCTTCTGAGAACTGAGTGTCACCACATCCTTCCCTCTCTTTCTCTCTCTCTTCTTTCTGTCCTCTTCCACTCCTCTTCACTCCCCCCCTTTTTTTTACATCCCCCGCTGTGTTTAGTGAAACCAGATAATTTGTATTTTAACTTTAGCAAAGAATGGGATTGCTTTGTTAAGCTGCTCTCTGGCAATTGAGGACACAAATATATCCACAATGTGAATTTGACAAGTTTCTTTTTTTTTATTCTTTTATTTTCAGACTTCTTTTGTTTTATGTAAGTCTCTAGTAACGGAAACATAGCTGCATTTTATTTAATTCGGTTTGACTGACAGTCATTGTCTTTTAACTGGAAAGTTTAGTTTGTTTACATTGATTGTGATTACTGTTACATTTGGATTCTTTTTATGGTGTTATTGTTATGCTTTTAATTTTTCTGGTCTTTCTGTTCCTTTCTATAACTTTTTCCTGCCTTTTTGGATTGGATTGTTATCTAAATCTGTTTTTCTCTTTGACAGTTTGAAATTTAAATATTCCATTTTTGTTCTCTTGCTGTTTCCCTTAGAAATTTTAACCTGTATTTAACTTTTCTCTTTTTTTTTGGCAATTTTTTGCCAGGGCTGGGTTTGAACCCGCCACCTCCAGCATATGGGGCCAGTGCCCTACCCCTTTGAGGTACAGGTGCCACCCCCTGTATTTAACTTAATATAGTATGAAGTTTATTGAGTATAAAGATCTTTACACTCTAACTAAACAACCTACGTACCTTAGAATATTTTAACTCAATCACTTCTCTCCCATTGTATAGGATTTGAATAAATTCCAGGATTTCAGTTCTACTTTGGTATTCTGTAGCAGTTTTGAGAGAGAATCTTCATTTTTTTAACCCCCACAAATTAAGCATTGTCACTCTGCCATCAACGTTTTTAGATTTATCCACGTATTTACCAATTTCCCCCTCTCCTTATTCTTTTTTGTAAATTAGGTCTTTTAATCTGTTAATAGTAAATGCAGCTGATATTTATTTGCTTAGAGATCTATTTTACTTTTATTCTTAAATATAATTTTGGTGGGTAGGAAATTATTTTCTCATTCCACATTGAAAAATAATATTCTGCAGTCTCTGAATTCTATTTTTGCTGTTGAAAAGACCATTGTCAGTGTAAATATTTCTTTTGTGTAAGAAATACATCTTTTCTCTTTGACTACCTTTAAGATTTTCTCTTTGCTTTTGGTGTTCATCATTTTTCTTAAGATATGACAAGTGTGATTTTCTTATTTATTCCCTATTTGTAATTCACTAGGCTTCTTGATTTGGAGGATTAGTGCCTCCCACAAATTTTGCCTCTACTCTAATCTTACTATAGCCACCATCTAGAATTCTGATTAGAAAATATCTTGTACCAGCTGCGGTGTATGTATACCATGGAATACTATACAGCCACTAAAAAGATGGCGACTTTACATCTTTTGTATTAATTTGGATGGAGTTGAAATACATTCTTCTTAGTAAACCATCACAAGAATGGAGAAGAAAGAATCCAAAGTACTCAATTCTGATATGAGGACAATTGATGCTAGTACATGATGGGGAGAGGGGGAATGGGGCAGAGGAGAGAGGGAAGGGGTGAGTGGGTATAAGGCCACAGTGTGTGATATACCACTTAGGGGCAAGATACTATTAATAGAGGGACTTCACCCAGCAAACACAAGCAGTGTAACCTGGCTCATTGTACCCTCAATGATTCCCCAATAATAAAAAAAAGAAAATATCTTATACCATCTCAGCCTACCTTTCATGTCTTTTAATTGCTCATCTTTCTCTGTGATCCTCTTTCTGTTCATTTATTTGTATCTACCTTCTATAATAGTTTCTCATTTTTATTTAGTGTTGTCTAATCTGTTCTAATGCTCATCCATTGAGTTTCTGATATTAATTGCCATATTTTTTATTTCTTTAAGTTCTATGTGGCCCTTATTCAGATCTACCGGTTGATTTTCAGTGGTTCCTATTCCTACATCATACTTTTAATGCCTTCTTTTATTCCTCCACACATGTTAAACATATTTATTTTATATTCATAATTGGTCATTTTAGTGTTCCTATCCTTATAGGTCTAGTTTTGTTGTTTTATTGAATCTTGACCATGCGGTTGCTTTCTTATGTATTTAGTAGTTTTTTTAAAAACTTGAACACATGTTCTTTGGACCTTTACCTGTGGGAATTCATTGAGGCCTCCAGAGAGGATTGTTCTTCTGTCAAGGGTGTGGGACTCTTACCAACACCGAACCATTCCAACCTAAATGTCTGACATCTTTGTTCCCAGCTAGTGCAAATTCAGACTTCAAAGCCAAATGCGTGAGCTTGTGATTAAAAATTCTTAAGGGATACTCTCCCCCACTCCTTTTTATTTCTTTCTCTACCTC
The DNA here is from genome assembly GCF_000181295.1 of Otolemur garnettii. Lineage (NCBI taxonomy): Eukaryota > Metazoa > Chordata > Mammalia > Primates > Galagidae > Otolemur > Otolemur garnettii. The sequence goes on from NW_003852401.1 coordinate 8,119,536, forward strand.
TCTTTTTTTTTCAGTACTACTCAAAAACAAAACAAAACAAGTATATTCTATCATCATCCTTTGTTGAGTAGATTTTTTTCCCTTTATTCACCCACTAAAAGCATCAATGCTTCATGAGTCCTAGCTTATAGGTAGAGAAGGCCTTTGAACTACCCATCCACCCACCCACCCCCACTCCCTACCCCCGTCAGGCCTTATTTTGCAGCCTCTAAAAACCTAGTTTCTAGGCCAATAGGAAATGGCTAATACCTGGAAGGCAAAGCCCTACAGACATTTGCGGATTTGTGCTAACTTGGTGTTCTGGGTTGTAAGAAATCCATAATTCTTCACTAAATAAATATAACATCTAACATTTGGATAAGTAGTATGTTATGAGGGTTTTCTCTGAATGTTTAGTTCATTCTAGGGCCAGAAACATATTTCAGAGTGTAGATCAGTCAAAAGATAATACATATAATAGGTGACACTGACATGGGATTTTGATGATATATTCCCAGAATGTTTATTACAGTAATGCTCATCAAGAAAAAATCCTACCAACAGCAAAATCTTTAGTCAAATTAAACCTAAGAGGTAACTCTAATGGGAAGTTATTGGGGTCACTTTCAATTTTAGATTTGCCTTTTAAATAATATTTTTACCAGATTCTAAAATAACAAACACATTTATTGTATGAGATTATAAAAAATGTGTCAAATTGTAAAAAAGAAATTTTAAATATCTCATTATATCTCCATTGACCCATCAAAGGTAACTAAGCACATTTATGCATGTAATAGTCTTCCAGATTTCTCATACCACAAACATATATACAAATACATATATACACATACACATATACCTGTTTGTGTAAATAAATTGCAATGGTATTGGATAAGCACAATTTTATATTTATGTATCATATTGGGCATATATAATTTAAGGAGTTTTTTAATATCTTGGCTTATTGTGAGCAATTTTTTCATGTCACTAAATATTTTTTCTAAAATTTTATTCACTAGAATGCCAGTTTCACATTGTAATTGATAACATTTTACTGTGATAAGAAAAAAATGCTACAAAAATAGCCTTACATGTGAATTTCTGATTTTGTAGAGGCAAAAATTCTGGATCAAAGTTTATTAGCTTTTTAAAGATTCTACCTATATATTGCTATATAGTTTGTAGTATTAAATATTATAATTTTTTATATTTTCAGAGGTGAAATATAGCATTTGGATTAATTGGCTTTCATTTTCATTGTTTACTTTTGATTAACTGGGAGGCTGAGCTTTGAAATGTATGTGATAAAGAGTTAAATTTTTCTTTTATAGATTGCAAGTTTGCTATGTCCTGTGTCCTCTGTGTCAATTTTAAAGTTAGCTATGATGACTCACACAAAGATTTCTTACAGATATATGCTGAGAATCACTAACTTTAGCTCTCTTCCCTCCCCACATTTCCACACCTAAATAAATCCAGGAAGGTTTTGCGGTTTTTGTTTCTGTTTAAATGGAAGAGTTATTCTAAGGAGGAGGTCTTGTGGCTCAGGATTTGGGAAATGAGGTTCCCAGGGATGGGCATGTGTTCCTTGGCCATCTGACCTTGGAAGATTCCGTTCCTCCCAGGAATGCTATTTTCTCATATATAAAATGGGAGATTCGACCCCAGTGACCTAACAGATTGATTTTAGCTTGTCATTTCTGTTCTTGTCATTTCTACCTCTAATACTTACTATGTCAAATATTCTAACCAGACCAAAGTAGCAATCTAATAAATTTTCTGTAAACAGAAGATCAGAGTCTAACCATGCTCATGTCACATAACTCTTTTCCTTAACTGACTTACATATTGTAGCTTCACTCAAATTATTTAATTGACTTGACCAAGCAATGATTTCAGCTTAAGCATGCTGTGGGAGGTAGCTCTTCCAGACAGATAGGAAATGATGTGCATGGGAGAAAGTCATTTAAGGTTTATTGCAGGATGCTGGACCTCCTCAGCACTTGTGGCTCTGGCAGTGGAAACCTTCCTTGGCAGCTGCCTGTGACCCTGGGTTGCTGATCTCTGCTGGTGTTTCCAAAGTCAAGGGAATAGAAGGAAAACTAGACACTGAAAACTAGACAGTGCTTAGAGCCAGGTACCTCCTATATGAACACTGAAAAAGGCATTATCACCTCCATCTGCAGATCAGGAAGAGGAGGATCAAGAAACCTTGTCCAAGGTCCAAGTTTCATGGTGTTTAAACTTCATTTTGACTTGAGTCTGTCTGGCTTCAAAGTGCAAGCTCTCTCTCCTATACTTTAGTGTTTCTTACTGGGCAGTTGAGAATAAAAACAAAGCAAGCCTCCAAATTAGATTCAGTTTTTCTATTAGGCTCTGTTAAGTCAGTGATTTTCAAATATTTTAGACCATGACTTACATTAAGAAATGTATTTTACATCTCAACATAATAGGTACACACTCAGGTATGTACACATACAGTATCATATTTACATATACATGTAATAATCCAAGGGTATTTTATTTTATAGTCCATTAAAAATATTATTGGTTCAACTTCCTAGAATAGTTTTATGATCCTCCAATGGGCTGTGACTTGAGTTGTATTAAGAAATTCCATTTTTCTCCTTCCTCTTATCAAGGCTGACCTGAACATCTGTGCTAGTTATATACTATATGACTGACCAACGGAATGAATGGGGCCAGAAATCCAGACATCACTTTACTGGATGATGAGCTGTGTGCTCTGGTGTGAGACTGTGTCTGAGTACTGGATACGTTTCTTAATTCAACAAATATCAACTGGGCTAGTGGTAGCCTTGCTTCTTACCCCCAGATTTTCCTTTTTATAATTTCTTTAGCACCATGACTCCAAAGGGACCATTAAGTACATGTAAGTCCATGCTAATTTTTATGGTTGGAACTCTTTCAGCCATTTAGAGCTCAATCCGCACATCAATGCAGCACACACACTATCTATGTCCACCCGAGTAACTCAAACCAATGCTGATTTCAACAGCCACCAAACCGTCCATTGCTGTCTGGCTGTGACCTAGACTGATTGCAGGTGAAGAAGGCATAGAGCACTGGCATGATGTGCTTGCCAAGCCTTGGCTCATCCTTGGTTCCCAATGAGCTTGTCATCAGGTGGAAAAAAAAAGTGGGTGAAGCAGGGAGGTTAAGGCATCAGTGAGATACAGAACCTTGACAAGAAGCTGCATTTCAATTAGGTTAGTTTCCTTTTTAGGAAGGATTGCATTTGCAAACCAAATGATGCACGGCAGCCTCTTGTACTAGTGGTTTTGCAAAGGGTCTGGTCACCAAGCCATATTTAATGCACGTTCATAGTTTTAAAGGATATGAACTCCAAATTTTGCAATGGCACAAGCATGGAGAGAAAGAGTCCCTTTCATTCCATACACTGGCTGCCTAACCCTGGACCAGGCACTTCTCCCCAGCCATCTGTTCTTTGAAAATAAAGGCAATTATGCTATGAGGACAACTAAGGTCCTAGTACACGGTGGGGGGTGGGGGATGGGGAGAGCTGAGAAAGGGAAGGACGGAGAGAGTGGGGGGGTCAAGGGGTGTGGTATTCCTTTTGGAGGCAGGACACAAGTGTAAGAGGGTCCTTATCTAACAAAAGCAATCAGTGTAACCTAGTTCTGTGTACCCTCAATGAATCCCCGACAATAAAAGAAAAGAAAAGAAAGGGACAATTATCTTCAAGATCTTCCAAGCTCTGAAAAACTCTGTGCTCTTCCGTTAATGGGAAAGAAATAAATATACTTGTTTGTAGTTATGGATTGGCCAACAGAAGAGATGATCAGGTAAAGATGCTCTGAACTTATTTTCTTTGTGCTTTTCCAATTAAGAAACCTGATTAAAGGGCTTTGGTTCCTATGGAGGGGTAATGAGATCTTCTTTACCCATCCAAGGCCCTTCTTGAAAAGGGCCAGGTGATTTTCTGGCTCTCTGTAAGTCACTTTCTTGTGTACTGTTTGATGGATGTTGAGCTGGACAAGCAGGGTAGAGGTGAAAATACAGGTTTCACCTTTACCTAAAACCTGAAGCCCTATTCCTCCCACTTACAACCTGTTATCAGTCATTCTAACCACTTACATCGGCTGACTCAGTTTCATTCTTCCCGAGCACATGATAACAATTAAATCCATGTTGAACTATTTCTATTATTTTAGACCTCTGTTAGGAACTGAGCATGTGTGTATATTCCAGGAACCTGTCACTTTGTTTTCTGAGATGGAGGGTGATGATTAAGGGTTAACACATGGTAACTTACATTTTAGACCTGGGATACAGTGTGTGACCTTCCTAGCTGTGTGATCTTGGGCCCTTTAATTAGCTCCCTACCCTTATGTTTGATTATCCTAAATTAAATATAAAACAGAATTTTCATGATAGGGAGGTTATGAATTTCCAACCAGATTGAACAAGAAACATGTTTTGCAGAGTCCAGTCTTACACCACTCTTCCACCTTACCCAGAGACACTCTACTCCTGATCGCCTTTGCTCTGAGTCCCTTTCTGCGTTATTAGCCTGTTCCCCCTCAGTCCTGTCGCTCTGCCTGATGTGTTTTCCTCCTGCCATTTCAGAGCCTTGCCTCGCTTCCGAGGCCTCCTTCTCTGTGTCTTCCTTGCAGCCATGGGAATGTGCGGTTTCCCACCTGATCGTCAAACCCTCAGTGTTTGGACTTGAACCTGCTTTCCTTTGATTCTTACGAAGGAATGAGAGAGAGAGAAATAGTTCCCATCTATGAAATGACGGTTGCAAAGTTTCTCCGCCATGGAATTCCTATTGCTGCCTTATAAATGTGTTCAATCTTTTCCTAGCTGCATATCACCTACCCTTGCACGTATCCAGCTACTCATGGCTGTGCTTTAGTTAGTTTGCCGGCATCTGTGTTTTCTATGCTGGATGGAATTACTCCCTCAACTCAGGGACTAACCACTCCTGTTTACAGTATTTAGTGCCTAGTTTGGTGTCCCAAGTAAAAGGGCAAAGGGCACAAATGCTTAAAGAAGTGAAAATGATGGTGATGAGTGTTCATGAGAAACAATCTGAGCCTGAATCGGTCATAACACATACTGGCTTATGTATTAAACTCAAGTGGCAAGTGACTAATTTCCTGCTTAAGAAAAAGTTGCTGGAAAACTTCTCGTCCCCTCAGGTTGGGAGTATGGGTGTCAGGGTAAGTAAGGCCTCTCAATTCTAGAAACTGGATTATTCCATCTGTGGCCTGGAATAGTTCTCCATGCCATCTAGCATTGTGTAGTGCTTCTCTATCAGCTTTTTTATAATAGTTTTTGAGACAAATTACAATTTAGTACCATTTAATGCTTTGTAATATATTCAGAGTTGTGTAACCATCACCACTATCTAATTTAGAACATTTTAATCACACCAAAAAGAAACCCCAGACCCCCTAACAGGCTCTTTCCATTCCTTCCTCTGCTCAGCCCCAAGTAGCCACTAACGTACTGTGACGCTGCAGATTTGCCTCCTCTGGACTTTTCATATAAATGAAACCACATAGTATGTAGCTTTTTGTGACTGGCTTCTTTCATTTAGCATAATGTTTTTTGTTTGTTTGTTTGTTTGTTTGTTTGAGACAGAGCCTTAAGCTGTCCCCCTGGGTAGAGTGCTGTGGCTTCACTGCTCACAGCAATCTCCAACTCCTGGGCTCAAGCAAGTCTCCTGCCTCAGCCTCCCAAGTAGCTGGGACCACAAGCACCCACCACAACGCCCGGCGATTTTTTGGTTGCAGCCGTTATTGTTGTTTGGCGGGCCTGGGCTGGATTCGAACCCGCCACCTTAGGTGTATGTGGCTGGCGCCTTAGCCACTTGAGCCACAGGCACCGAGCCTAGCATAATGTTTTTACAGCTCATCCATATCACAGCCTTTTGGCTGAATATTATTACAGCCAAATAATATTCTACTGTATACATAGATCAGATTTTTGTTGATTCCTTCAGCAGTTGATGGATATTTGGGTTGTTTCTGCTTTGGGGCCATTATGAATAATGTGGCAGTGAACATTTGTTTACAAGATTTTGTGTGATTTATGCCCTCTTTGGTACATTCTTAGAGTTAGAATTGCTGGGTCATCTGCTACCACTCTGTTTAACATTTTCAGGAATTGCCAGGCTGTTTTCCAAAGCGCCCACACTAATCTGCATTCCCTCCCATCATGTCTGAGAGTTCTGATTTCTCCACATCTCTGCCAACACTTGTCATCCTTTGTTGCCTTTTTGTTGCACCCATCCTTGTGAGTGTGAAGTGGTATCTTGTGATTTTGATTTGCATTTTCCTGATGGATGATGGTGTTGAGCATCTTTTCTTGAGTTAATGGTCATTTGTGTATCTTCTTTGGGGAAGTGTCTATTCAAATCCTTTGCCCATTTTTAAATTGGGCTATGTGCCTTGTTGTTAAGTTTAAGACTTCTTTGTTAAGTTTAAGAGTTCTTTTGGTTAAAAGCCCCTTATCACATTCGCAGATATTTTCTCCTATTCTGTGGGGTTTTAAGGAATATGGATGCTCCATAGATGAAGCAGCATCTAGACTGGGAACCTCTGGGGCTCATGTTATTGCATATTGTTCTTTAAGCATACCTAAAGTGATTGGGGATGCTCGGATCAACCGTAAAGCTGAATTTGTGCTTCTAGTCTGAATTCCAGACCCCTATCCAACTCCCTACTCAATCTCCTTATTTAAATGTTTGAGTTAAACATGACTTAAATCTAAAATCAAGCTCTTCTGTCTTCTCCTTGAAACTCAGTCCTCCTAAAGGTTCTTCGTGTAAGTTAGTCTTGGAAAAATATTGACCCCACTAAAGCTAAGGACTGGAGGAGGCTTTCAGAGTTCTTTGGGGTCCAGGATTTCCTGATGATGGAGAATCTGGGAGTGTGAATCTATTTGAACTTCAGACCCAGGATGCGTGTCACCAGGTTGCTGCATCACCCTCCTTGCCTATTCCTCATTCTTCTCTGTCTTCTCTAAGAGAGCATCTTATCATCAAATCCTCTCCCCTGCTTCTTGTCTAAAAGCCCGCAGCAAAGAAATTGAGCCACAGTCCTTTGCTCTCAAATGTGAAATTTGCCTGTTTTGCTGCCTGTACCCTGGCATTTAACTTTGTACGTTGTGGTTCCTGCCTATCCACTTCCTGCCCCATATATATATCCCCTCCCACTCCACTCCAGGCTCTAGAACATTCGCATTCATTGTGAACACTGTTTTGTAAGTGTACAGAGCTACATATAGTAAATAATAACAATACCAGTAATGATTTACTCCATCTTTGTCTAGCAGGAACAGTAATTGCACAAACTTGATTAATGTGCACATTCCAGGCGTAAAGAGAACTTAACCGCATGATCACTCTTTATACAAAAACGCACAATTGGTTCAAAGCTCCAGTGGTTTCCAAGAGGCTCAGGAAACATCGCTCTTGATTCTAGCTTGTGTCAGCTACACAGTAACTAGTGGCATGGTGGATGGAGTTTGTGGCCCTGAATAAGAGGCTGATTTATTTAAATGGAATTCAGATGTGCCAGGCTGCTCATTTGATGCTTACTATGAAGGGCCATTACAAATCTACTATTTTCTGCTGCCTTTTATTTTAAGTGCAATTTAGTAGATAGCCACAAATAGCTCTGACCTTGAAAGTCTCAGGGAAGGTGAGATGGGAGAACAGGCTTAGGAAACATATGTTTTGGTGTGTTAATGCTCTGCAAATTGCACACACTTGAGGAAAATAAATAGAACAGGACAAGATAGTGTTGTGCTTTAGGAGAAAGAATTTAAACACCCGGGAAACAGCACCACATGCTTCACTGGGGGATAATCATAAACCAGGCTAAAAATTAAACCAGTTCTGTCTTCCCTTCACTGGGTGGATCTAGGAGACAAGCTTCAACCAAGTGGTACTGCCAGGGACATTCATTGCATAATCACCTTGGATCGTATTGGTGTCTCTGCCACCTGCCACTACTGAGTGATACATCCTTCCTTTCAGCAGCCCCAATAGATGCTTTTGGTTATTTATTTTTAGTAAAACAGTGTTTAGAATACCGTCACCATCTCAGTTCAGTTTCTTAAAAATGTGGATCACAGGATAAACCTTCTGTAATTGAATAGCTTGTTTAAAAAATATTAACAGCATGGGGCCTCTGATTAAAATTATTGAAGTCTTAGAGTTCTGTCATAGAGATTTAAATAGCTATTTTCATTTTTACAGTCTTAAAAATAATATTAAGCTTTTGTGATGTGCTATGAGTGGATCTCTCCTTTTCATCTAATTAGTACTGGGAAATAAATGCCTGTCTGAGACTCTCACTCACTAAGTGATCAGTGATCAGTGTTAAGTTTTAGTTTGCATACACCTGCTTTAAAACACTTTTATGGTCCTACTAGATCAGTACATGCTCTAATATTTTGTGAGTTGTATATGCATTTTTATTTCCCCAGTCTTCTACATCAAGAAGTTGGATAGTGTGGTAATTAATGAGGTAATAGGAGTAGATCACTATCTGAGCTTTCATTAGAACAAAGCTGCAGACACAGAGACAGTGGCAACTGGATTAGAATGATTTCAAGTATGTTTTTAGTGTAGGGTTCAAGTACTCTTAATGGAAAGGATTGCTCTAATGTTACTATCCAGAAAAAAAGGCTTATGTCGTAATCTTGAGAGATTAATAAAGCACTTTCTGGCAAAGTATTGTATTTTAATCCCATAAACTTCTATTAATAAATTAAGAGATTAATAAAGCACTTTCTGGCAAAGTATTGATTTTAATCCCATAAACTTCTATTAATCTAGAAATCTCTTAGCCAGATGTCCAGAACAGAACCAAGATTAAAAGCCAAGAGAATTTTTGAATAGCCAAATAGATGCCAGAAGATCAATGCTCTAAATTCCAGGCATTTAGTCATACAACAGCTTCTTGAAACACTCTACTAGAGCCTGTTTACTTTTATCATATCCAGAATTAAATATATTAGGTTATCTAGCCAGTAAAAAAATTAGAAGCAGAAAATATCTCCTTTGGGTAGACTCTGATTGCACAGCGATAGGCCTGCTATTGACCTATTTAGTATCTTTAAGCAGATTTTTAAAAAGCTCCTAGCTCTGAAAAGACCAATTAGATAAGGCACTCCCAAACCTCAACACACACAGACACACACAAGTGTAGACAGGCCTATACATGTAGGGTGTGATGAGCAAAAGACATCTATGTGCAAAAAGATACGGGCCTTCTCTGGGTGGGAAGATGCAGGGCCCACCGGGCACATGGCCATGCACCTCTGGGCAGTGCACAAGTGGGCAGTGAATGCTACAGCCCTGCTGATCACGTCAGCAAGACAGCCAGCAGCAATGAGGATGAGGATAACTATAAGAATACACAAGAATATACCTGGCTGGGGTCAGGAAATGTAAAACATAGAACTTCACATCTTAGCACCTGTGAAAATGGGAGTGATACAGTAATCAGTGTCGATAATATCCACATGAACATTGACGAAGTCTGAGTCATGTCCAGTGTGACTTGTGTTAGAGGCAGTAGAACAGTTGAGGTAGGAAGGCTGTAGTGTCAATGGTGGGAACATACTCGGGCACTGGCGGGAACATGTTTAGGCACCCACCAAGATCTAGGTGGGTGATGAAGGTGGCCTGACCAGGGTAGTGGCAGAAAAGCCAGTGAAAAATGATTGAATTCTGGACATATCTTGAACATAGAGTTAATAGCATTTGATGATGGGTTAGATGTAGGGTATGATAAGAAGAGGGAAATTAAGGGTGACAATAAGATTTTTGGCCTGTGTAACTGAAAGAATGGAATTGCCCTTAATTGAAATGGGAACAACTTCAGGAGGAGTGGTTTCAAGTGGAAGAGAGAGGATGGGGAGGTTGAATAGGCAGTTGGATATGACTCTGGAATTTAGACTAGAAGTACAAATTCAGAAATCAATAGAATACAGATAGTGTCAAGTCATGGGACTGGGTCAAATCACTCAGGAATGAGTGCAGACAAAGAGCTTGCAGGCCTGAGTCCTGGGATTTACAGCATGGAGATGTGAGAAAGATGGTGAAGGGTAAGCCAGAGAGCCTGGGGAGCAGCAGCCACCAAGGAAGGGAAGAAACAGAGAATGAGGGAACCAGACGAACACAGCACAGTGGTTCCTCCTCATCCACAGTTTACTTACCTACTGTAGATGCTACGTGCCCTTTGTCATTTAGTAACCGCTTTCAGTTATCAGATTAAAAAAAAAACAAAACAGTATTTTTAGGATTGAGTATCATTTAAGTTTCAGGCATCCACTGGGGGTCTTGGAACTTATCTCCCTTGGATAAGTAATTTTTTATCAAGTGGTGGCCAAGAAGGATAAGGATGGAGGATTGAACAGGGACTTCAGCAATGAGGAGGTCATTGGTAACTTGGCAGTTTTTGTGGAGTAATGGGGGGAAAGCCTGGTAAACTGGGTTCCAGAAATGAGAGAATAAGAATTAGTGATATTTGTAAAGGAGAATAAATCAATGGAGTGAAAGTTGGAAGAAAATATAGGGTTCTTATAGTTTGAATGTTTGTCCCCTCCAAAATGCATGTTGAAACCTAAAATCTCCAATGTGGCTATATTGAAAGGCGGGGCCTTTAAGAGGTGATTGAGGCATAGGGCTCTGCCCTCAGGAAAGGATTAATCTACTCACAGATTAATGGATTGATGGGTTAATGGATTAGTGAGCTGTCTTGGGAATGGAACTGGTGACATTGCAAGAAAAGGAAGAAAGACCTGACCTGCCATGCTCAGCCCATCACCATGTGAGGCCCTGTACCACCTTGGACTCTGCAGAGAATCCCCACCAGCAAAAGGGTCCTCACCAGATGCGGTCCCTTGATCTTGGACTCCTCAGCCTCCCAAACTATGAGAAACAAATTCCTTTTCTTTATAAATCTTCCAGTTTCAGGTATTGTGATATAAGCAACAGAAAATGGACAAAGACAGGGGTCAAGAGATTTTTTTTTTTTATCAAGTGGGAAAAATAATAGCACATTTGTATGGTAATGGGAATGACACAGCAGAGGGAAGATTTGATAATGTACAAGAGGGGACTGAGGGGAGAAACTGAGGAAATGCTCTTGAGTAGGCGGGGAAGGGGCCAGGGTCCTGCGCACGATGAGCACCCCCAGGAAGGAGGGGAGCCACTAACTGCACAGCTGCGGGTAGATCATGGATGCACTGGTGGGACTTGTGAAGTTGTCCTTTTGTTTCTATTTTTTCAGCAAAATAGGAAGCAACAGATTTCTAAACTCTGATTGAAAAATGCTTTGATACACAATAAAAAAATCATCTGTTGATCACATTGACATTCAACAAAATAAAGTTATGTGGCTCAGACAGAAGGACAAAAATCTGTACTGCTTGAGAAGCTAAGAAGCAGAGTAATAAACATTGACTTATTTTTTTTTTAAAGACCACTTTATTTTATTGACAACTGGGTATAATAGGGCGTTTATATGCAGTTTGTGTGCCTAAAGGGTGGCTCGCTCACTCCTGCAGGATCCCCCGTTCTGCCAGAACATATAGAAGCCAGTGAAGCCTGATCTTCATTTAGGCAGGAATTTGTTTTGTTCACATATGAATCCCTAAAGCCTAAAAGAGTGCCTGTCAAATAATAAAAGATGCTCAGTAAATAATTATTGAATGAATGATTGAGTCAAAACAAAGATCGGGTCAACCAGAGTATTCTTTACTTAAAAGGATACCGCAATTGAATTTAAGTAATCAGTTTCTACATTCTCAATTTTTTATTATTGAAGTAAAACTGTCGTTTTGGCATCAGTGCCGCCATTTTCCTCCAAACCCTATGTTCTTGTGAACTGACTAAAAAGTATTACTTGTAGCTCTAGTTTTATGGGATAATTTCACAGGCTCCAATCCATAAATTCGCTTTGCAGATGAAAAGCTGGCAGAATCTCTGTGCAGAATATAAATCTGCTCCCTGATCTTATCTGGTCCAATGTCATTATTAAATGGTTATGGAGATCATGGCATTTAATGGATAAAGTGCTGGGCACCATCTGTTGATGACGTGGACACCTATACTGAGAAACCAGGTATGGTTGTGGAAATTCAAAACAAGGTCCTCTGGTATTTAGGTTATGCCAGCTTGCTACCATATGGCAGACATGGTAAGGATCAGAAACTAAATAAAGCATTATGGTTTATAGTCCAGGTCTAGGTGTCTGCTTGTAGTGGTCTTTTGTTTGATCTTCTTGGTAAACAGCAGAATCACAAAGTAAGCTAATTGTACTTTATTTCTCTTTGCTTGGCAAGTTGAGTGTCTTCACATAAATCAATAAGCTGCATCCTGATTGCTCTGCAATCTTGACACAAAAAAAGCTCTGCAAGCACTCTTGGCAGTCTACCCCAGAAGCCTGAGAGGAAAGGTGCATTGCAGTCTGGGGTGAGCTGTTGAGTGGAGGTAAACAGATGACTTTACCTTAGCAGAAGAACAAGGGAATGTGTTTTAGCTCCAACTTGTCTGATTTACAGGAATTATTGACACCACTGATAACTAGGGAGTGAAATAGCTTTCTTAATTGATTTCTTTCTTATTGGATTTAGTATTGTTTAGAACTAATCACCCTCCTTACTATAAAAAGAAAAAAAGCTGATGAAATTCTTCATTCCCCTTGGGCCCTCACACTGGCACAACCCAATCCCATTGAACAACCTTTAAGACATAAGCTACTCCCATGGGACTTTCTGGTTCCTGGGAACCAAGAGAAGGAAAGCATCATCTCTCTCTTTCCCTTTTTGCAAGGAGAATCTATTTTCCAAATAGTGTTATATTCTCTTATGTTTGTCTTTTTAATTAAAAACCTAATGAAAACAAGCTAGAAAAGGTTGTAATTCCATACAGAATTGTTCCAGTTACAAAGTACAGTACCATATCTGGGAGAGAGCAGAGGAGAGCTGAGGTCTCACTCGTGTGGACAAGCAGAGAGTGGTAGGGTGGGAAATTGGAACTGATGAGTCCTTCTTATGCCTGTCTCCTTCACCAGCTTAGTTCAGGCAAAAAGCTGGAATTCATGCCTATTGGCAGGTCACAGGTTATTTTCCTTCTTATATACTAGTTCTTCCTATTTGACATCGAAATTATCCTAACATAGACTCAGTGGTTAAATCTCTTAAGTTTCTCTATTGCTATCTGTCTTACTCCATTTTGTATTGCTATAACAGAATACCTGAGAAAGGGCAATTGGTAGAGAAGGGGATTTATTTAGCTCATGGTTCCACAAGCTAGGAAATTCAAGGTCATGGCCTTGGATTCTGGGGAGAACTTTCATGCTGTGTCTTAACACAGCAGAGAAGGTCAAAGGAGAAGCAGGCATGTGTGAAAAAGGAAAATTTGAGAGACATCCTGGCTTTCTAACAACCCACTCTTGAAGGAACTGATCCATTCTGGAGGGAACTCATCCAGTCTCACTGCTGTGAGAATGGCACCAAGCCATTCATGAGGGATGCGCCTGTACAACCCAGACACCTCTCACTGGGCTCCACCTTCCTACACCCCCACATGAGATTTCCACATGAGTTTTGAAGGAGACAAATGGAACCAGAGAAAATTGGGATTTTTAGGTCCAGAATAATCTGGAACTTTAGGATAATTATTAGTGGCTCCCAAAGTGAATTAGTTGTCACATAATAAGATGATCATTCAAGCAGAGAGCCCACCTGAGCAATGCCACACCCAGACTTCTGACACACAGAAACTAATAAATGGATGTTGTTTTAAGCTTCAAAGTTCATGGTAATTTGTTATAACAGCAATAGAAAATTAATGCACTATTAATGCAAATTAATGCAATTAATGCAAAATTAATGCACTAATGCACTATAACAGCATTATATAGAATGCTATCCAAAAGTATCAGAATATCAATAGCCAAGCTTTGAGTATTTCAAAGAATCACCATAGAATATTTAAGCCTGGTGATTCTCCTCAGAGTCCCTCTGGAATTATGGATTTTTTGTTTGTTTGTTTGTTTGTTTCTATAGCTTTTTAAAAATCTTCTCTGTGGCACCACACATCCATTTCTTTATGGATTCATCATCAAATATTTATTATATTTCAACAATGTATTTGCCTGGCACTCTGTTGGGCATTTGGAGATAAAATATGATTTAGGAATGCTCACTGCACATCAGGAGCTCACAGACATGAAGGCAGATCATTATATAAAGTGTGGATGTGCAAGTCTGAAGGTTATTGCTGGCCGCACAGGGCACTTGAAGCAGGTATCAGAAATCAGGTAAGTTGGTGAATTTGCCATTGTCAGGAGCCCGGTCTCAGTCCAGTGGAATCATAAACCTGATTGTGATGGTCCGCTGTGAAGGGGCTGTCTCCCAGGCATGGACTTGTATTAACCCAGCTCATTATGACTGCTATGTATTAATGCAAATCCAATTAGAGTTATTATAACACAATGAGAGCTACATCTCAAAAGCCAAATGGAAAGCTCAAATCAGTGCCTAATCTGCCTGTAGGAAAATAAAATGATAATAATCAGGGTGGAAATCTAATAATTTGCAAAAAAGGAATTATACTGTCAAGTTGACGGGTTTGACCAGCACATTAGCACCATATAGATAACAAGATGTGGCGCCAGATTATGGCATCAGGATAGACTTTAGAAGTGCTGCTTTGCTCAAATAGCTTGACAGAGTCTCATCCATGGCAGGGTGACCTTACTGAGGAAAAAGGAGCACTTGTTCAGCTCAGCCAAGACTTCCTCTATCCTTGAGTGCCCTTGGAAAGGTCTGGCCAGCCCTGCCTCTGACCATACTTGTGCCTTTGCCATACTTCTGCTCCCAATCACCTGTTTCACACTATGTTCATAACAGAGGGCAATAGAGACAACTATGTTGTCACTGAATAAATCATAACACTTTTCAGTTCTCCTTTTTTAAGGTTACTTCTGACTCATGTCAACTGGAATTTGGTTTAGTCTTATAGTTTTGATTTGCAAGCATGTATTTCAGGGGGTCCTCTGGGTTTGCGCTCACAGAGGACTCTTCCAACATAATATGATAAGTGCTACAGAGATGTGTACAGGGTCCTGTGGAAACTCAGGGAAAAAAGAAACTACTGTTTATGAATTTACCAGGGACCAAATACTGAGGCAAGGATTCTATACACGTTATCTCATGTAATCCTATAATAACCCCATCCTGTAAAAACTAGAGATTAAGGAAGCTGCCCACGGTCACAGAGCAAGCAAGAGGCAAGAGCAGGATTTAAGCCCAGGCCACCTGAGCTCAGAGCTTATGTTCTTAACTGCTGTGCTCTCTGCCTCCCATTAGTCTTTCAGTCCTTACACCTACTCTGAAGGATGGAGAGGTCTATCAGTCTGGGCTCACTTGCAGAAAATAGAAACTGCTCTATTATTTTAAAGAGAGCAGTTTTAATGTAGGACTGGAGGGGCAGGCTGGGTCTCCAGAAATGGTTCTCTGACCACCCTGAAGCTGGCCTGCCTGAAGAACTGCTGTTTCTGCCTCAGTTGGGAAAGCAAGGAATTAGGATGCTGGAATGATTGCATTCTGGAAGAAACCACCAGTGCCCTGCTTCTCAGCTCTTGTAATCCTGGTTACTAAACACCATAGTTTAATTTCCAAAAAAATTTCTCCTTGTGATTTACAGGATAAAGAGCAGAAGCACAGAGCCTTCACCCTGACTTTCACCTTCTAAAGCCAGCTTAATAGCATCTAATTGGCTAAACTTAAATAGTACCCACACCGCAGCTGCAAGGAAGCCTGGGAAGTGTCACCGTTAGAGTTCCCAGCCTCTGCAATTCAGGAAGGCATGAGAGAAGGCAGCGGAATGGGTGCTGGGCACCCGTGACCGGGTCACCAAGAGGGAGATGGAGACTCAAAGATAGAAATGCCCAAGGTCACACAGGGAGAAATAGGGCTGACCAGGCCTGCTCTTATTGGATTTGTCACATTCCCAGTCCTGTGTTCTTCATTACCTAACTCAGCCCAGCTTGGGAAGTAGTGTTTACAGGGATGGCTCCATGAGGAGACTGGCTCTTGTGGATTTAACCCCGGGAAGGCAGTGGGCGGCACAGAGCCTGTGGCTGCAGACAGATCCTTTCTGCACACTGCCCCTGAGGGTGTGGCCTCTTTTTCAGCATCTCTGAGGAACTGCATCTGTGACTTACCTAATTGAAAGCTGAGTCGTGAGCTTTTTGACCTCCATAATGTGGTTTAAGTTGTTAATGCTGTGGGAAAGGACAGAAGCTCTAGTTTTTCCCTTATTTAGTTGTTCAAAGTGTGCTTTCTTGCACACATGTTCAAATATGCAATTTAATTAATCATTTTCATGCCTTTGTTACGGGAAAGACTGGTTCTCTCACAGAGGCTCAGTGGTATATGCCCATGAAGGAAATACTGGCAGACGCTGATTGTTAGAGCCAGGAGGTGCTCGTAAGTATCATCTCCTGCCACTTCATGTGACAGAGAGAAATCTGGGGAGACTGATCGGCACTCCCCACTCAATACACATCCAGATGCCACAGGATGTCCAGCCTGTCCTTGGCTTGACTTTCTTACTAATTTGTGCCTTTGGTGGGACCGTAGTTTTGAAGGAATAACTTACTCTAAAGAGGTGGCTGACTCAGCAATCACTGTGCTTTGTGGAAAGAAAGAAAATACTAAAGCAAAGAAGGATACCTGGAACTTGGAGGTTCAGAAACCCCTGTTCACAGTAATGCAATTTAATTCATTCCTTATAAAAAGGGGAGGTGGACACACCATTAAAAGAAGACAGTATTTGAAATGTAAAGATTGGTTTCGGGCCACTCTGACTGATAAGCACCTAATCGTATGAAAATGGATGAACTATTTGGGGATGTTGATAGTTTAGGGCCATTAATTTTTCTTCTGCATGCTTACTCTGTTCACCGACACCTAGAACTGTCCAGAATAAGATCTATCTCTATTCTTAAAAGGTTTATTGATTGTCAACACAGAAAAACTTCAGGGTTTCAAAAATGGTGGGACTTGGGAATCTCAGAACTCAAGTGGGCTGCCTTGTGGACACCAGATGAGTTGAGAAACGTGGTCAGATGAGAAATGATTCAGATGTGTATCCTGTCCTCTCCACCTGCTGAGTCGGGGGGAGCCACCAGTGGTCTGAGGACTTCAAAAGGTGCCTTTTGTGACTTCATATAAGCTCTTCTCTATCCAGCCAGCATATACAAAGAAAAGGGAAGAATGTGAGAAGGAGTGGATCTAGTCTAAATCTCACTGCTGGCACCTGAGGGATCAGGGACCTGAAGGATTTCAGTACTTCAAACAGTTTGTCCTGGGGCAGTGCCTGTGGCTCAAAGGAGTAGGGCGCTGGCCCCATATACAGGTGGTGGGTTCAAACTCAGCCTCAGCCAAAAAATGAAAAAAAAAAAAATTTTTGTCTTTTCCATTTTTCTAGCATCTGCCGTTTTATGTCTCATTCTGTCTGCTAATCCTTATTGAGGATTTTGAGTATAGTGGAGCAGTTAGGAGCCTAGAGGCTAGTGCTAGATTGCCTTGGCCACATTGTCTGTCTGACCTTGGGGAAGTCACCCAATTCCTCTGTTCCTTAGTCTTCTCATCTGTAAAATGGGCATGGTAATAGCATCTGCCTGGTGTTGTTGTGAGGATATAATGAATTGACATCGCTCTCTCACACACACATACTGTTCCTCTATAAGTGTTCTCTGTAAGTGTTAGCTATTATTATTGACCTAGATTCCTTATTTCTTCCTCCCTACAACCATATAAGGTAAGTTTTTCTTGAGACTATTTACATTTGAGGAAACTGAGGTTCAGTGAGTTTAGTGAGCTTGCTCAAAGTGACAGACTGATAGGGGCTGGGCCAGGGTCCAGTGCCCCAGGATTTCGAGACTATACAATCTTTATTTGCCATGGTGATTGCTTTGATAGATTTAACCCTTGAAGAGACAGCATCTTCTTTTCTTCTAATCACAGAGAATCCTGGTCTTCTCTCATTGGGATCCAGCTGTAAGCCCTCAGTTTCCAAGTCAAAACTGATCTCTCCATCACTTCATAAACCCCCATTCTTGTCCTACATGTGATTTCTGTTCATCAAATGTACAGTAACTCACCCCTTCCCAGATCTTTTAGATCTGCCAAGGAAAATCCCCTTTCTTCTTGTCACCATCCTAGATCATGCCCTCATTCTTTCTGCATCCAGCTTCTCTAGGTTCTGTTCTTATTTCTTTCCTGGCAAGCAGCTAGCGCTGATGCCACGTAACCAAGTACCTGTCAGGTTCTCATCAAATGAACATTTTTAAGGTCACATTCTGCCATATGACAACTTTTTGACTACATAGAAAGCGGTTACTGTGTTATGCATTCTAACTTGGGAAGGGAATGATTTCTCTGCAGAAAAACAGCTGGTGCACAGACAGGAGGACAGGCTCTGTCTTTGGAAAAGATTAGGTGGAATCATAGTGCCTGTGCTTGGAAATTCAGCTGAGCCTTCTCTATCTCTCAGTAACGGGTTGGATAGGAGCCACCTCCCCCACCCTTCCCACCCCTGATCCTCAAGCCGTGTGTGCGCTAAGGAGAGAGCCAGGTCCTATCTTCATTGTTTAGGAAGGGAATAGAGTGGCATGTTGGGGAGCCTGGCACTCTGCTCACCTATAAGAGTCTCATGCTTGATGGGACACTTAGGGCCATGGACGCAAAGCTATGCAACTCTTGGCTGCCAGTGTCTGGATCCCTCCCCACCAAAGTTTTTTGGTTTCTCTTCAACACAGCTTTGGTTGAAGTTTCTTACAATGAAGCAAGTACATCAGTGGTTCTCAATGCTGCCTGCACATTCAAATCATCAGGGAAGTTTTGATAAAATCTTCTAAATCCTAGCCCCCAAAGATTCTGCTCTAGTGGTTCTTTTTTTTCTTTTTCTTTTTTTTTTTTTTTTTTTTTGAGACAGAGTCTCACCATG
>NW_003852401.1:8138572-8144800 GCF_000181295.1 Otolemur garnettii
CTCAAACTCTTGGGCTTAAGCGATTCTCTTGCCTCAGCCTCCCCAGTAGCTGGGACTACAGGCACCCACCACAATGCCCGACTTTTTTTGGTTGTAGTTGGGCTGGATTCGAACCCACCAGCTCCGGTGTATGAGACTGGCACCCTTGCTGCTGAGCTACAGGCACTGAGCCTGCTTCAGTGGTTCTTGAGTGGACTTGAGCGTCACTAGTTTCAAAACGTTTCTCAGGTGCTTCCTCTTTGTAGCTGAGTGAGAAACCACTAGTTTATACTTATAGTGGTGAGGCCAGCCCCTCACCTCTTTGCTTCAGTTTCCTCTATCAAATGGAGATAATGATAGTACTGACCACATAGGGGTTTTGTGAGGCTTAAAGAGTTCAGATAGGGAAAGATCCCTAATACATTGTTCAGGGGCACACAGGGTCCACTGTAATAACTTTTACCTCTATGATTATTACAGTCAGTGCTTGTGTGCCATCCTTGGGATTAAAAATGAATAAAGCATAGAGCTTGCTCCCACACCCATGATTCTGTGGAAGAGAGAAGCATGTTACTAATACACTCAGTACAAAGTGGTAAGCCCCCTGGTGAAGGCAGGTCCAGTGTGGCTATGGGTACCCAGACTGGAGAAAGCTAAATCTGTAGTGGAGAAGGATGCAGGTAACCAGAGGCCAGGCTAACACTTGAACAAGGTCTTGAAGATGAGTTTGCCAGACAAAGCAAGATAGGGGAAGGACAGTTCAGGAAAAACAACTGTGCAGAGTCATCTGGACATAGAAGAGCATCAGATGGCCTGTAGCTTGGCATCATTGTTGTTGGGGGAAAAGTGATGGTTGTGAGGCTGGAAATAGAGACCTTGCAAGACCTTGAAGGCCCTGTGTACCTATCTAGAGGCAATTTGGATTTCATCCTGTAGGCATAAAAAGCTGCTTAGGTATTTAAGAAATAGAGAAACATTCTCAAAATTGCATTTTAAAAAGTTATCTGACATAGCAATGAGAAGAATAAACCAGAGAGGAAATGTCTGGAGAGGACAGAGCTTGGTTCAGACCCTCTCGCTGTTGCGGAGGTCAGAGATGGACACTTTGAAGTAAGGGAGACACAGCCTTGAAAGGAACTGGCATTTGACAGGCTGTGGTGGGAAGGAGCAGTGGTATCTGAAGAGGACTGGGAGGCGTCCAGCCTGGGGCTGTTGGTGAGCTGTCTATCATTGAGGTATGAATTATTGGAGGAAAAATGGCTTTGGAGAAGAAGAGAGTGAATAATTAAGTGTTGAGCGTGTTGAGTTTGAGAGCAATGAGAGATCCAATCGGAGAATGTTTAGGTAGAAGCATCCCTTAGGCATCTAGGGAGGATAGAGACAGACTGTAGTATCCCTAGACCTTTCTGGTCTTCCCAGGAAATCCTCCTGTATTGTGGACCTCAGTTAAAATGTTACCCTCCAACCTGCTTCACATGCTAAAATCAGAATGGTCTTCCAACACTCCTTCTCTCTGAACCACCTCTGAAACCTATCTACCCCAGCAGCCCCTAGATGCTGATTCTCCTGGTCTGGGAGCCATGATTTCCTGGAGGGTCTAACAGCCATGTGCTTTGCTCTCCAACTTCGCATGTCCCACTGGAATTGATCACAAAGGGTGACCCCAGATGGAATAATTTGTGTTTTGGTCCCTTTAGCAGAAGACACTGCAATGCCACATTTATTTCACACTGTTAAAGAAAAATACTACCAAGTCCCACTTGTGGGTGCATGGACTAGCTGCCACTGCATGACCCCAACTCCCACAGAGGCCCACCTAATTAGATAACATAAGGGTGCCAAGTTTTATTTTTTAGTAAACAATGATCATTTTCTGGCATAAGTTTATCTCATACAATATTTGGGACACATACTAAAACATGATTCATTATTTATCTGTAATGCAAATTTAGCTGGGCATCTTGAATTTTTACTTGCTAAGTCTGACTACCCCTTAAACTAATCTACCTTAGACATTTCCTGTAGCGCCTAGAATCTCATCCAATCAGAAATAAATGATCCCTTTGTTTTCAGCATAGAGAGATGAGCTGGACTCATTTCTTGAATGATGTGGGTCTGGCTTTCCTTGTACCACAAGCAATAAACTCAGCTTTGTTATTTTTGTTTTGTTTTGTTTTTTAGTCTCTAGTGGTCTTTGTTTTATTCTTTGAACATACACACATACCTTTAAAAACTGGACATCCAACCTAATATAAAAATAAAACCAACAAAGATTCTGATCAATTCAATAGTATTCAGATAGGAAGACAAGACAAAAGAAATGAAATATGAGCTGTTTCTTTATCTCTTTTAAAAAGAATTAGTGATTACCTGCATTTTGCTGAGGATTCAGGGGATCTGCACTGTGTATCTTTTTGTTATTTATTTTACCCTTTCTCACCTAAGCAACCTGAGCTGAAAGCAAAGAAGAGAGATGACTTGGGTCAGTACCCAGAATGCCCACATCAGTTTTGCTGATTCATGAGAATCCCGGGGGCTTATTGATGGCCTCTGGAAATAGCTCTGGAAACCAGTTGTGCTGGTTAGTTGTGTCTTATCCTGCATTTCAAGGTCTCTAGAGAGAAGTGGGTTATACAGTCTGGTACAGCACTCTGTTCAAGATAGGAGGGGTTCTTATTATTTCTGATTTAACACAAACCCACTTCCTCCTGGTGATCTGTCCATTTGAAATGCAGAAGCATTGTACCACCTTCCTCTGTGGTTGGCATGTGATTTCCCCTTCCTTTCACACCTATGAAGCCTTTATCTCTCTGGTCAGGCCAGTGCTATCAGGAAGCCAGGAGGATGTGTTAAAAAACAAAACAAACACAATGACACGCAAAACAACTGGGCCTAGGTGAAGGGGCTGACCAAGGCTGAAAATTTATTATCAGTTAAATTACAAAGATCTTAATTTTAACACTAATCAGCCACATCTGACATTCATCCAGCAAAATCTTACTGCTTAGCTATGACTACACAAAGCTTAATTAAACTTGCTCACAATAGTGACTCAACAATTTTTTCCATGCTTACCCCACAATATCAATGGAAAGACAATCTTAAAAATTCTTATGGCATTCCTTGCCATAATTTCAAAGGGAAGGGATTAATATTTTTTTAATTTCATTGAGAATAAAAAAACCAATCTCATGGTAGAGAGGAAAATGCACCTGCTTGCTTGTGAGTGCATGTGGAGCTCCAGCAACTGAGATCACAATCTGCTCTCCTGAGTGGTATCTTGGTATAAGCTTTAGTTGAGCTGAGTGTGAGCCACTGTCCAAGGCAAATGGCTTTGGGTGTTTGTTTTTGGTAAAGGGTTTAATAAATAACCTGGGAAGCATGCATGATATTCACTATTGTGTCATTACATATCTCTAGTGCACTTGCAGATTATGTAAAACCAGAAAATAGAGAAATCTATATGGGCCAAGGAATCAGGAACTGAGTGTGTGGCTGAGCTCCGGCTCAGGAGCAAGATGGCTTGCACTGAGCATCATGATGAGGCACTTACTGTCTTTTCCAGCAACTGATTAACCTCTTTGGCCTCAGTTTCCTCAGATGTAAAATGGCCACCTCCTAGGGTTGTGTGGGTTAGGTGGATTAACACAGAGCTGCTCCAGTCAGACCCAAGTGTATGCATGTGCCTGTCTGTGCCATCACAAGTGTGTTCACGCCGTCTGTGATGATATATGCACATTTGATCTGTCCCAGTGCCATATGGAGCAGGTAGAAATACATGAGGTAAATAAAAAAGTTAATTTTCAGATAAGACAAGAAGAATTTGCTTTGGCTAATCTCTTGAAAGGCAGAGTGATAAGTCAGATAATAGCACATTTGTTAAATAATTTCTATCAGAGGCCTGTTTCTTACCTGACACTGTGCTAAGCGCTTACCCAGTATTATTTAGTGTTTTGCAGGTAGGGTTATTATCCCTGTTTTACAGATGAAGAGATTGAGACTTCAAAAAGTTAAATATCAATATACATCTATCGACATGAATAATGCCACAAAACAAAAATGCAAATTGCATATGCATATTATGAAAACGTTTATAGAAATGCTTTAGACATGTATACATATATTTGTATATACCGTAAACCTTCCATAGTTGACCACCTGCCTACATTGACCACCTCCTAAAGTTGACCTAATTTTCATAGAGTGGACATGCCCCACATGTATGTATCAGTACAGTAGGCCTAGATGCTTGTGTTGACCACGTTTATGTGTGAATCAGTTTGTTATAGTCCCTTGGGTGGTCAACTTACAGAGATTCTACTGTGTGTGTGTGTGTGTGTGTGATGGGAGAGAGAAAGTACTGGTATAAAAGGTTCATGGGCGTGATAAATATCAAATTCAGGGTGGGAAGGGAAGGGAAGGAGATGAATTGGCTAGGGAGGGAACATAAAGGGGCTTCAAATGTATCTGTAACATTTTATTTCTTTCAAATAAGTGTGAGTATGAAAAAATAGTAAAATTTGAGAAAGTTAGGTTGGTTGTTATATGATTGTTATATCATATAACAATAACATTATAACATTATATTATATCATATAACAATAACATTATAACATTATATTATATCATATAACAATAACATAATAATATCATATAACAATAACATATAACATCATTGATGTTATATGGTTGTTATATCTTCTTGAACTGTTAAAGTACAACAATTCATAATTTTGAAGAGGTTGTATTATAGTGACTTGGACTGCACTAACACAGTACTGGCAATCGACAGACACCCAACAAATGGAATTGTTCTTCTTCACAGGCTTGCTTCCCCTAAAAACCCTGCTCTGAAATAAAACTGTTGATTTTGTTGTTGAAATTGCACTCAGAAGTGAAGATCCTACAGGTTAGGAACCCCCAAAAGAGAATGATTTTGCAAATGTTCTGGCTCATGGTCACATAACCAGCAAGATAAATGAGCGTGGCTAAACATAAACTCCTACACATGGACTAAATGAAGGTTATTTGTCAGAGATAGCTCTTAACTTGGCCTTCCCATGAATTTTGCCCTTAGCTTTTTAAAGAGAGTTAAAGAAGTGAGGAGGGGAATACTGGATTTTAGAATAATACCAGAAGCAGGGGGAAAATAATAGTCTGGGTCAATAAATAAAAATTAAAAGATTCTTATTGTATGCCCTTGGGTATATTTTATATTTCTCCCTATTGTAGAGGTAGTATCAATTTTATTGACACACTAAACTATTATGGTAATAGAGTTTTTTATTGAATTCTATTGCAGTTAGTCACGGTAAGCCTACACATGCTATCTGCAGTAGGAGTTGCCTCAGGCACCCTTAATAGCATAAAGAGATTGAATATTTTCATATCAGGATTACCAGTCGCCCCTGTCTATCATGGCTGCTAGAAAGATCAGCAATGCTGATTTAATTTCATTTAGATTTTTTACATCTACTTTTACTTAAAACTTTGATGAACAAAAAATAAAATAATCATATAAATTTCTCATTTATGGTCCCACTGGAAAGTTGCCATAGGCTCAGACAGCAAGAGAGCTGCTGATCTGACAGTCACGTGTCCTGTAACTGGAGAACGCTGCACCTGCACACACACGCGCTCACGCATTAAAGTGAAAAAAGACTGCATGTAAATGCCTCATAGTGGACAGTGGAATTCTGAGTAATTTTTTACTTTCTTCTAAAGTCTTTTCTGTATTTTCCAATTTTTCTTCAACTAATGTATTAGACTTTAACACGTAGAAAAAAATACTGTTTCTAAAACCCAGAAAGAGGCCAGGCACATGGTTCACATCTATAATCCTACCATTCTGGGAGGCCCAAAGGGGAGGATTGCTTGAGCAATCCTGAGCAAGAGCAAGTCCTGTCTCTACTAAAAATAGAAAAAATTAGCTGGGCATAGTGGTGGTTGCCTGTAGTCCCAGCTATTTGGGAGGCTAAGGCAAGAGGATTGCTTGAGCCCAAGAGTTGGAGGTTGCAGTAGCTATGATGGCATCACTGCACTCTAGCCAGGACAATGGAGTGAGCTGTCTCAAAAAAAGAAAGGACAGGAGAAGAGAAGAGAGGAGGGGGAGGGGGAAAGGGAGGAGGAACTATGATTTATGTCAGGAATCTACACACTTTCCTAACTATGTTTTTAAGCAAGTCACTTAACCTCTTATTACTTACTGTCTTCACATTTATATAATGGCCAGATACGGACAATAAAGCT
>NW_003852401.1:8145167-8146451 GCF_000181295.1 Otolemur garnettii
ATTCTTACATGCAGGAATTAGATGATGAAATGTGAAAAACCTGTAATCAAAAGTACTCTATCCATGCAAAGCCTTTGCCTAGCATGCAGAAGAGGGGTTGAAGTTGTGGGCCACAATGCAGAGTCATAGGCTAATTCCCTTCAGCAAAATGTGCACTCACAGGCAGGGATATTTTAGGGAGGTAGTTCTCAAACTTGCAGCCATCAGAATTGCCTGAAGGGCTTGTCAACATATAGACTGCTGGATCCATCCCCAGAGTTTCAGATTTAATAGGTTTTGGGAGGGTCATGAGATTCTGCAGTTCCATCTAGCAGGCCCCCAGGCAATGCTAATATTAATTCTCCTGGAATCAATCTTTGAGACCATTGTTTTAAAGATGTACAAAGAGATATACATACCCATAGATATTTCAGGATATTTTGATAGTTAGAAACTTCCTGGTGACCTTCAAGAAGTATACTTCCGTTTCGCTTCTATTTAAATAATGTATGCAGGGGGGGAGAAGTACACTTTCCGAAGAGTAGGCGATGTGTCCAAGCTGACTGAGGAGACAGCCGTCAGTGCGGAAGAGAAGTCAACAGTTAACAGGCTAGATGTTTGGGAAGTTTAAGAGTGAAAGAATGTGATATTTGAATGGGAAGCAGAGTCAAATGAATGGTTTAGATGAGAGGTGAAACTTATGGTTGGGGATCCTTGAAGTGTTTATTTCACCTATAGGGAAACAACCCATAGTGTTCAATGTTTTAAATTAGTGGCCAAATTTAAAAATAGTCAAATTTCATATGTAAATCCAGGCTCTTGCCTACTTTTGAAAAATCTGATGTGGCGACTTGGGGTCGCAACAATCTGTTTAGCTTGGGGCCTGTGCTCTTGGGTGAAACAACCCCTGTCTGGTCCTTTCCTCCTTTAGATGACCTACCAGTCCTCTAGGAGCATATTAATTCGCAACTACAGAATCCAACAAGATAAACGTACTCACTTCTAGTGTGAGGAGAGGGAAGAACCAAAGATTCTGGAGTGTTGTAATCATGACATGAGCAAAGACCAGGAAGAAGGCAGAGGAGATGGAATCAAGGACACAGGGGGAGGGCTGGCTTTGGGAAGGAATAGAAAATCTATCCCTCCATATGGCAACGAAGAAAAAGAAAGTAAGGAAAGTGGTGATTTGAATTAAAGATGATGATGATCTTCATCCCCTCAGTAACATAAACCTCATCTGAACGTGAGAAGCACGTAGGTCTGAGGAACAAGAAGACAAAGTTTGAAGTTTGGTGTATTAAATCA
>NW_003852401.1:8148043-8149707 GCF_000181295.1 Otolemur garnettii
TTGGTGGGACCACACCTACAGTGCATCTTACAAGGTTACATGTGAAATTTACTAGGTGTAGAATAGAAATGTCTTAACACAATAACTAAGAAAATGCCATGAATGCTATGTTGACCAGTTTGATGAAAGCATTTCAGATTGTATGTAAAACTAGCACAATGTACCCCATGATTGCATTAATGTACACAGCTATGATTTAATGAAAAAAAAACTTAGAAACTTATTTCAACTACACACCCACACAAAATAAAAACACAATTAAATTCAAGTAGGGGGAAAGGGAAGAGGGGGGAAGGGAGAAGGGAGGGGGATTGGTGTGCTCTTACCTAATGGGCACTAGGTAAGGGTATACAGCACACTTCCTGGGTGAAGGGCTCAACTACAATTTGGACTTTGCCTGAAAAACACAAAGAGTGTAACCAAATCATTTGTACCCTGGTATTAATCTGACATTTTAAAAAAGGAACTTAGAAACTTGAAGGAGGGAGCAGCTCAGCTGGTGCTTAGAGCAGAGAGAGAAGAGACTGTTATGTCAATGTAGGAAAAACTGTGCAGTGGGATTCGGCTGCTGTGAAGAGAAGACACTGCCCTCCTGGGGGGAAACTCAAAGCATCAGGAAACAGAAAGTCCATGGGAAATAAAAAGAAAGGAGGAAGCCCCTTCTCCCTTCTCCCTTCTTCTTCCTCTGGGCTTCCTATCTCTCTCCAGCTCCTCTTTTTGGCAAAACCAGCTGGTAAATCAGAAATCAGAAATCAGAAACAAGGTTTGCAGAGTCAATGGTACAAAGTTTTCAGGCAAGCTTAGTGGATGGCAGCAGCAGAAACCAAACCTGCAGTTTCCTGTGAAGGATGAGTCAGCACTCTAGGTGCCAGGAAAGGCGTCTAGAATACAGGGACGTCCTGGTAACTGTCCTCACATGGCTTTCAGTTTTAATAGTGTGTCCCTTCATATAAGCCAGGAAAGCTGTGATCCAGCGCAAGGGGGGCAGTGAAAACCATCAGGAGGCTATCAACAAAGGTTCTATGGCTAGTTTGGTGGGGGGTTCTTGTCCTTGTTATGATGCAACATTTCAAACATACATAAAGTAGAAAGAATAGTAGAATAAACCCCCCAGGTACTCATAACCGAACAATAACAATCATAAGCATTTGGCCACTCATGTTTTCTTTTTCCCCTAACACCTTCACATCCCTCTGCTTCCTAGTCAACTATATAATTTAACCCTTCCTCCTTCATTCCTTCTTCTCTTCCTCCCTCCCTCTGTCCCTTCCTTCTTTTCTCAGACAGTGTCTCACTCTGTCACCTGGGCTAGAGCACTGACTTAGCCCACTGAGCCCACTAGCATCAAACTCTTGGTCTCAGATGACTCTCCTGCCTCAGCCTCCCTAGTAGCTGGGACTGCAGGTGTGCACCACCGCACTGGCTAATTTTTTTATTTTTTGTAAAGATGAGATGGGTCCTTTTTTTCTTACGCTGGTCTTGAAGTCCTGGCCTCAAACAATTCTTCCACTCCAGCCTTCCAAGGTGCTAGGGTTACAAGTGTAAGCCACTGTGCCCAGCAAACTATATAATTTCATTGATTAACAATTCAGTATGTTTAATTACAGCTCATTGAATTTGCACAAACCAACATGCTCAGGTAAACCCCACCTAGATCAGGAAAT
>NW_003852401.1:8149777-8179780 GCF_000181295.1 Otolemur garnettii
CAAAGAAGTAACCACTATCACCCGTTTTGAACTTTGTGTACATAGACTCATAGAATATGTGCTTTTTGAATTTGGCTTCATTTACTCAACCTTGCTAGTAAGATTTACCCACATTGTTGCATGTAGCCATAGTTCATTTTCATTGCTCTATAGTATTTCAACATATGAATATGCCACATTTCATTCATCCATTGTACTGTTCATGTGCAATTGGGTTGTTTCCAGCTTTTGGCTATTACAAATAATGATGCTATGAAGAGTCTTGTGCCTGTCTTTTAGTACATACTTGTCTGCATTTCTGTTGGGTATATATCAGGAAAGGAATTACTGGGTCATAGGATAATATATATGTTCAATTTTAATAAAAACTGCCTAACCGTTTTTCAAAGTGGTTATGCCATTTTACTTTCCATTAGTTTTAGTTGTTCCACATTCTTGTCAACACTTGGCATTGTCTTTATTTTTCATTTTAGCCATTCTGACAAATGTGTGGTGGTATCTCATTGTCGTTTTAAGTTGAAATTTATGATGATTAATCATCTCTGCTTAACTGGCTCTTTTAGCTGTTCAAGATTTTTCTGTGCTTTTATTGTGTTGTTGGTCTTTTTCTTGCTGATTTTTAGGAGTTCCTCATATCTTCCAGGTCTGAGTTCTTTAATGGACATCAACATTGCAGATATCTTCTCCCACTCTCATTGCCCTTTATTTATCTTAATGGTGACTTTGATCATCTAAGTACTTTATATCCCATTCCAGCAGCTATAGCTTTAAAAAAAGTTCTTAATTTTAGTGCAGTCTAATTTATCAGCCTTTTCCTTTATAGTTAGCACTTACTAAGCCTTATTTTAAAAGACTGTTGCCTACCCTAGTATCATAAAGACATTCTCTGATTTTCTAAGTGCTATTTCATTTTTAACCTTTCACATTTAAGTCTCTAATTCTCATGTAATCAAACTTTGTTTATGGTGTGAGATTTGGTTCAAGATTTTTTTTTTCCAGTTTGGATATTCAGTTAATCTACTACTCATTTATTGAAAAAACGATTATCCTCTGACTTCACTGAAATTTC
This sequence comes from Otolemur garnettii, assembly GCF_000181295.1. Classification (NCBI taxonomy): domain Eukaryota; kingdom Metazoa; phylum Chordata; class Mammalia; order Primates; family Galagidae; genus Otolemur; species Otolemur garnettii. Next base: position 8,150,847 of record NW_003852401.1, read on the forward strand.
ACCTTTGTCATAAATCAAGTAATGGTGTAAATATGAGTCTGCTTCTGGTCTATTTGTATGTTTTTGGTGCAAATAGCCATCTCATTTTATTTGTAACCAGGATTGAGACATCTGTTGGTGTACATTCCTGAAGTTCGTTCATATTTAGAACTTTCTTGCTTATCCTTGGCCTTTTTTATTTTTACATAAATTTTTAATTAAATTTTCTGGTAGGATTTTGAGTAGGATTGCATTCAATCTATAATTTACTTTGAGTAGAAATTATTTCTTTATCATATAGAATCTTTCTGTCCATACATTTTGTATTCTTTCATTGACTGAGACTTTTTTTGTTTTCTCTGAATAATGTAGTTTTCTTTGTAAAGGTCAGACACATATTCTATTGGGTTTATTTCTATATATATGAATTTTATGTTATTTTAAGTGGAAAAATATTTTTATTGTTTCTGGTTAATTGAGGGTACAAAGAATTAGGTTACAACGTTTGCTTTTGTTAGGTAAAGTCTCTCTTATAATTGTGTCCCACCCTCCAGAGGTGTATCATATACCCTAACATTGTACCCATTAAGTGGGAGCATACCCATCCCCCTCTCTCCTCCCTTTTCCCTACTCCCTTGTTGCCCCACCCCTCACCTTGAATTGAACTGAATTTTACTTTTATATTGGTGTGTATTAGATCATCTACTGCCTTTACATTAGAATAGAGTACATTGGATTCTTGCTTCTCCATTCTTATGCTACTTTACTAAGAAGAATATGTTCCAACCCCATCTGGGTTAATACAAAAGATGTAAAGCCCCCATCTTTTTTAATGGCTGAATAGTATTCCATGGTATACATACACCACAGTTTGTTAATCCATTCCCAGTTTGGTGGGCATTTAGGTTGTTTCTATATTTTGGCAATTATAAATTGAGCTGTGATAAACAGTCTAGTGCAAATGTGCTTATGATAAACTGATTTTTTTTCTTCTGGGTAGATACCTAATAATAGGATTACAGGATCACATGGGAGGTAAATAGAATAATTTTTACGTTTTTCATTTTCTGCTTTTTTGCTAATAGAAATATAACTGATTTGCTAATTTTAGTTTATTATTCGGTAACCTATTTGATGATAATTTTAATTTTTGTATATATGCAATAATATTTCTACAAATTATGGCAGCTATATTTCTGCCTTATCAATTTTTATACCTTTCATTTATTTTTCTTGCTTTATTGTACTGGTTAAAACCAATACCACTTTTCAGACCAGCATATCACAAACACGCACACTGACCATAGTTAATTTGTTAAAGAATACATGCACTCTCTTTCACTTGGGACCTGTTACCCTAAATGTCTACTTTTACCCTAAGGTCACTCAGCTCCCCCCCAAAAAACCGTTCTTTACATCTCTTGCCCCACATCTTTGAAACAAAAGATGCCAGCATTCCCTGACAGTTTGAGTTGTGCTCATGTTCATGGCAAGAACACTGCCTTTCAGTGAAAGAAGATTAGAGGGGCAGAAGCACTAAGGTAAAAGATAGATTAACCTGACAAATCCATCCTCCTAGATAACACGAGTGCATAGACTCCTTGCTATTGAAATATAGTATGGATTTCTATATAAAGATCTCACTTTCTTTTTTCTTACTTTTCTTGAATTCTTGCTTTTAATTAAGCATTAGTAAATTTTTTCATAAATTAGCAACATTTTTCATACTTGTACGTGCCAGATGAGGAACATTTTACAGTATTACTCTTAAATATTAATATATTTAGGTCAAGACCTAAAATGTGTGAGGCTTCATACTAATTCCTTTCATTGGCATACAAAAGGGCGTTGTGTATTATAACTGAAAAAGTTTCATTTCATGAAAATATTTAATAATTTATTAAATTTTCAGAAATTAAAATATTTTTAAAGTTATGGTATACCTTTTTATTTCAAAATATTAAGGGGTTCAAACATTTTTGATTACAAGGATCGCTTTTGTGATGTTTGAGTTGTGGCTATTAATGTGCCCATCACCCAAATGGGGTTCATTTTACCCATTAGGTAGGTTTTTGTCCCTCCTCTCCTCCCCTCAGATTAAATTTAAAATATCAGGTTGATTTAAAGAATTTTGAGGCTCAATAATTTATTTTAATTTTAATATATGATTTTCAATACCTTAGAAGAAAAATAGCATTTTCAAACCAGACTGTTTATCACAGCTCAATTTATAATTGCCAAAATGTAGAAACAACCTAAATAATTTTATGATGTTTTACAGTTTTAAAAATGTATTTTTTATGAAACTATATAAACCTACATATACTTGAATGCAATTGCATTCCTTTAATCCTTTAAATCGTTACTGTCAATAGTATACCAATTATATGAAAATGTTATAACAGCATGAGAAATTTGGTAAAACAAAGTCAAGAGAAATATTTTATACAATTAATATGTAATAATTGGAGAGTTACTTATGCCTTCATTTTATAACTTATTTAAAATGGTCAGCCCATCAACAGAAGACCCGTACAAAATAATTAATCATCTTTGATATTTTGCCAATTTTCAGTCATCTATCAATGGTAGTTTTATACTTTTTTATTTTTCATCAAAAAGCACATATGTTAAGGTAGGATAATAGAAGAGATTTTGATAGTTTCTTTAACTTGATTTATGATAGTAACATATTTAGATATGTAGAATGTGGGTTTGCATTTGTCTTCCTTCCCCGGTCCACACAAATAAGCCTGGGAGATTCTGGCAAAGACCTTGGTGCAATGTTGCAAAAAGGAGAAGATGCCAGACATCCTTGTTCGTCTTGTTCTTCACTTGCCCATTTAGTTCAGTACTGACTTCTTTTGCTCTGCTCTTTCTATCAATTTCTAAAAGAAATATATTAAAATATCCTACTATGCTTGGAGATTTGGCTGTTTCTGCATTTAATTCTGTTAATTTTTGCTTTGCATATTTTTGAAGCAATGTTATTTCACACATTATAAATTAAGAATTGTCATATCATTGTGGTGGATTAACACTTGCATTGTTATAAAATGGCTATCTTGATTTGTAGTAATTTTTATGGCCATTTTTTCTTTTTTCTTTTGCTTTTTTTTTTTAGACAGAGCCTCACTCTATTGTCCCAGGCTACAATGCCGTAGGGTTATAACTCACAGCAACTGCAAACTCTTGGGCTCAAGGGATCCTTTTGCTTCAGTCTCCTGAGTAGCTAGGAATATAGGCACCCACCGCAAAGCCCAGCTAGTTTTTCTATTTTTAGTAAAGACAGGGTCTCACTCTTGCTCAGGCTAGTTTCCAGCTCCTAAGATCAAATAATCCACCGGCCATGGCCTCCCAGTGTGCTAGGATTACAGGAGTGAGCCACTGCATCCAGCCTAATTCTTACACAGCTTTAAAGTCTGTTTTTCTAATCTAAAACAGTCTTATTTTGGTTAATGTTCATCTGGAATTTTATGCCCCTTACTTGCCTTTTTCTTATCTTTGTATTTAAAAAAAGTATATTGCCTGCAAGCTACAGTGATTGAGTTTTATTTGCAATCATTTGTTTGGAATTATTTTCTTTGATTATTTAGTCAATTTACATTGAGTAATTTGGGGTGTATTTGGGGTTTAAATCAATCATGTGTTTTCAATGTGTCTTACTGAGACTATGTTCTTTTTTCCTCTCCTTTTTTTTTCTTTTTTGCTACTTTTTGGATTAATCAAGTATTATTGTTACATTTTTCTCTCCTCTCTTTTATTATGCTTTTATTAGAACTGTAGGTAATATATAATGCATGCTTAACTTACTAAAAGTCCAATATAAATGAGTACTTTTAACACTTACCAGACATTTACTGAGAGTATTAGTGTATTTTAATTCCATTTAATCCCCTTTCACTTTTTGTGTTACCATTATCTCATATTTTAAATTTAACTACATCTATGCATGGCTCAAATATTACCTCTTCAGAGAGCCTTGCCTATACTATCCTACTTAAAATAACACCCTTCTTTTCTACTCCTTTATTCTGGTTTATTTTTAATGGATTTATCACCTGAAATAAGAGTATTTGTTTTTATCTGTCTTTCACATTAAAAGTGTAAGCTTCATAAGTTTAGGGATTGTCTATTGTTTTGCCCAGAGTGGGCAAATCTCAAACATAGGTCAGAGGTACCCAAAGAGATCTCAGCTGTTGACCCTCAGGAATGAGGAAAGCAGGGGCTCACAAAGGTGTCCTCTCTACATTACACCTGAGGAAAGCAAGGGCTCACAAAGGTGTCCTCTCTACATTACACCTGAAATAAGAGTATTTGTTTTTATCTGTCTTTCACATTAAAAAGTGTAAGCTTCATAAGTTTAGGGATTGTCTATTGTTTTGCCCAGAGTGGACAAATCACAAACATAGGTCAGAGGTACCCAAAGAGATCTCAGCTGTTGACCCTCAGGAATGAGGAAAGCAGGGGCTCACAAAGGTGTCCTCTCTACATTTTTAATTAAAGAATAATAAAATAGAGGAGGGAAAATGTAATAATAATACTTGATTAATTCAAAAATTAACAAAAAGAAGGGAGAGAAGAAAAGAACATAGTTTTTGTAAGACTTATAGAAAACAAGATGATGGATTTAGACCCCAAATAGACTGTAAATTCGCTAAATACAGATTAGACAACTGCTGTAAACCACAAATCAGAGGATTTTCAGGATTGTTATATCAAGAAAACTTGGGAGGGATACTAGGGTCATTTTAGAAAATAACTTAAGTGGTCAGATTTCTCCTCTACTTGTGATTTTTCATTCATTCCACACTTCCTGAACACCTGTGCAGATCTGGGTGCTGAGCTAGGTGGGAGTGGCGTGCTAGCCCTCGCCCTGCATACGGGAAACAGCAGTCTCTGCAGGCTTCCTTCACAGGTCATCACTGAGCCTGCTTTCACTTAAAAGTGAAGGGATCCATTCTTGAGATACTTTACTGAGAAGAATATGTTCCAGCTTCATGCAAGGGTACATGTCAAAACTATTAAAGAGTATAGTATAAATGTCTAAACACAACGATAAGTAAATGAGGTGAAGATTATGTTAACCAATTTGATGTAAGCATTCCAAATTGTATATAAAATCAGCACATTGTACCCCATAAATGCATTAATGTACACAGTTATGATTTAACAAAATATAAAAGAAAGAAAAAAGTGAAGGGGTCAAAGGGCTGGATGACTAGGAAGAATATTGTAACCAAAAGGAGTGGAGATCCTTCTGCTGGTCAGACATTCTTGGTCTGAAGGAAATCAAGAGCTTTAATCCTGACACCCTTATGTCTGTAACCCTGAGACAATGTCAAAGTGATGTGAAAAGGCACTCACATGTAGACGTACTGAGAGCTCGTCCAGGATACTTCTATACCCAGAGCCCTGGATATAGAGACCTGTTTTCCCCATTGCTGAGACTCAGGCACTAAAGGCCAGCAGAACTGGGCAGCGGGACTGGGCAGCTCACATGTTCAGTGTTGGCTTGGAGCCATATTAACTTTGCTTTGCTTTTGCTTTTTTTTTTCTTTAACACCAGTCACATATAAGACTTCCAAATGTTCCATCTTTGTATGACTTCATTGTCATATAAAAATACAACTGTTTTCTTTCTTTGTAGCTTTTGGGTCTGAGATGGTATAAGGGATTCCTCACTCTGGCTACTACTCATTTCTGAACTAATAACACAAAAAGATCAAGGGTTAATTTCCAGGTTCTGTTCACAGAATGGCAACTGAAAAATATGTATTTTTTTTTCCAGTGGGGCTGCATTATTTTCCCATTTTCAGCTCTTGGTCTTTTCTCAGCCTGACAGGCAGATGGAAGGGCAGCTGGCCCTGCAATAAAAGTGACCCTGGCAGCCCATGTTCCTGTTTCATGGTCTGCCCTGAGACAGCCAGGCTTGGGCTCTGCCTTTGAAATTTGATCAGCAAAGTAACCACAGAGGAAGAACCAGCATGGCCATGGGAAGAGGCAATTCTTGGGCTGGGATGCTGGGATTATACACTAATGCATATCTGACACTGCTGAAGCCTCATTGAGAGACAGAATGACTTTCTGCAGTGTAGACATAGATCAAAACATCACACTACACCCCATAAGCAGACACAATTATTATTGTCAATTAAAAATAAATTAAACTTTAGAGAGAACAGAGAGAGGAAGGGGAGGGAGGTGGATAGGGGGGTCACAGTGGGTGACACACCTTTGGGGGACAGGATACAATTATAAGAGGGACTTTACCTAACAAATGCAATCAATGTAACCTGGTTCTCTGTACTCTCAATGAATCCCCGTCAATAAATAAATAAATAAATCTTGAAAAATAAGAGAGACTGTCAGCCTTAATGGATTGTATGGACAGGTCTGTCATATTGTTTAACACCTAGTATTTCTGGTATTTTTGCAAGGGGTGGTCTCAGAGCGCTGTGTCGGTCCAAGCCACAAGTCGAAGTTTTCCCCAAAAGTTAATTGGACTGTGTGGAAATTAAAAGCATAACCTCTGCCTCTTCAGTGCCAGCCGGTGGGGTGAGGCCACATGGCATGTTTGGGCAGTGGAGATAACTGGGTGCCCACTAGAGGACAGGCACCAGGCCGAGCATAGCTAGACGGGTATCTGCACCTGCCCTTTGGGGCACATCTCTGCAAGTTCATCAGGAAAACTTTTTTTAACCCATCAAGCAGCTCTTCAAAGATTTTTATTGAACATCCTTAAAATCACAATATTGAGCACCCTCAATGTGCCAACGCTATCTCAGTCCTTTCCTTCCCTGTTTCCAAACCCTCACAGCCCTGAGCAATGTCGTTACGCTCATTTCACAGACCAGAGAGATGATATCTGCTCCAGTGGTGGAAGATATTGACTCACAGTATATAGGTTGCAAAATTAGGGTTCATGTCTAGCTCACTGCATGCTTTTAGACACTCTGTGTGTCAGTAAGAATTTATATCACAATTTAGTGCCACCCACTATTAATTTACAGGTGTTTGAACTGCTCCTCTTTCTTTCCATAAGCAAGTGTATGATCAACATCTCCATATCTCTATCAGCTTAGGATGCAACTTGTATAAAGAAATCATACCCAGTCAAAACTTTCACTGTCTTCTATACGAGTTATCACTCAAGTGAGGTTAAAGTGACAGTCCGCTTTTTTCTCAGTAATACTCCCCTTCTCTCCAAGGCAAGAAATACAAAAGGCTAAGACAATTACTTTGGCTAAGGAATTAATTTTCAATCCTTTAGTTCCTCATTTGGCACAGTAACCAAAGATTTTGGCATCCACTTCTGTCAAAGCCAGGAACAATTTCATTTGAGTGGACTGATGATAGCAATCCGCATCTTTCTTTGATGACTTATGATCTTTTTATTATTGTTGGATAATTTTATTGCTTTAAATCATATAACAATATAATTTTATATATATAACTATATTCTAAATGCACTATCAAATATAATTTCAACACATGATTGTTATAATACCTATTTTAATTATAAGTATGTAGGCAGTCCTCACTTTGCATATTACTGGAGTAGCTACCAGGCAAAATGAGGACACAGTTCCAATACACACGAGGTTCAACTAAGAAGTTGCTGTGTAAGGTGTGGGCTGCCTGCAATGTCAGCCATGTATGTAGTGTTGTATTGTTATTTCACCTGCACCATGTTTCTGGTCATCTTGGACTGATATAATTTTAAATGGTAGAAATGTGTTTCTCACAATTCCAGAGGCTAAGAAGTCCAAGATCCAGGTGTCCACTGATTCAGTTTTTTTCCTGGCTTACAGATGGCCACGTTCTTGCTGTGTTCTCGTGTGGCACAGAAAGAGTGAAAGAGAGAGAGAGAGGATGAAAGAGAAAAAAAGAGAGGGTGAGAGTGAGTACTCTCCAGTTTCTTTTTTTATAAGGACACGAATCCTATTGGATCAGGGTCCCACCCCAATGACCTTATTTAACCCTAATTATTTCCTTAGAGGCCCAACCTCCAAATAGAGTCACACATAGGTGCAGGGCTTCAAAATATGAATGGGGAGGCAGGGTATGCAGACCTTTAATCTATCACACTACATGTATAATCTTCACAAGAAATATGTTTTACAGGTAGAGAAACTGAGGCTTAGAGTAGATAAATCATACTGGTAACTCATGGAAGAGATAGGATTTAAACTGAGACCTTATTTCAAAATTCATATCTTTTCTACCTGGTAGACCACTTTCTAAACATTACTCAGTGGCTCGATATTGAGATCATATACGTATGAGAATAATAGTTCATCTGTCAGTTGCCTTATGTACAATGCTAGTTTGTTTTGTGCTGGCTTATTTTGAAAGATGAACTCAAGATAAATCAACATGGCTGAGCATTTGAACAAATAGACTATAAAGCAAAATGAACCAAAAAGTGTGACGGTTTTAAGTATGGTCAAGTTTTTAAAAGACAAGTATCATTTGTCCATTGTCAGAAACTTTTATTATTAATGGTTAAAAAATAAGTAAATATAAAAAGGAATAGGAGTGATAATTTAAACACTATTAAGTGTGAATTTAAATTTAGTCATACTACTTATAGGCTTAGATAAGATATGCATTAAATAATATATTAAGTGTGTTTTAAGCTTTTAAGATGAAAGTAATGTATCCATATTTTAAGCAATTAAAATAATAAAAATGTGCAAAAATCGACATCAATATACATAGTTATATATTTGAAGAAAAAAATGACTCACAGACACCAAATTCTACAACTTATTTTTGTCTTTTAATATAGAAACTGGATATATTTTTGTTTCATTTGCAAGCTTTCACGTTGCTGATATTGACAGGTAGTACTGAATTATGTTCAAGATAAAATGTTACATTTAATATTTTCTAAAGACTCATTCTCCACTGAATGGGATGAAACATTGTTATAGTTTTCACCGCCTTCTGTGCCTTCTTCTCTTTGAGACACTTGATCAGAGGCCTGAAGGAAGTGAGGGAGGGAGACAGCCAGGCTGCTCTGGATTGTGTTAGCAAAAATGATAATCCACTCAATTTCCCTGTATACTTACCTAAAGGGAACTGATACTCATTGATTCAAATGGTTGTCCTTTTCTGCATCTTATTCTTTCAGTTCATTCAGCAAAACATTTATTGAGTGTTTCCTACGGGGAAGTTGAAGTGATAGGTGCTAAGATTGTCCCAGAAATGTGTAAGTCAAATATGGGCTACCTCAGACTCATGTGCTTTGCTTTGCTTTGCTTGGTAGGTGATTATTTTCTGTTTATTCTAAAATTGTTTTGGTGTACTGCTTGGCTTTTTAGTTCAGGTCTCAAACAAAAAGAAACGGCAATTTTTTGTATTGAATAGGCTCTTTCGCCTGTCAGTGAATAAAATGAGCCTCTGACTATAAAAAATTGAGGAGCCTTCTGATATCTGGAGTTTTCTAAAACAGTCTAAACAATTAAACTTATTTTTTTGATGTAAAATGTTGGTGACAGAGGTTATTTTTTTTTAAGTAGGCGGTAATGTGGTCTTTGAAAATTGTACCCGCCTGTTCTGACTCTTTCTCCCTCTCAGTTGAGAACCTTTTATAATCATTACATGTCTGACAATTTAAGATTTTTTCATTATAACAAAGCAGAAAGAATAAGAGTTTTAATGAAAGGTGAAGTCTCCTGAGCTGAAACTACATTACCAACCTGACGCTCTGGAAAATGCTAATACTTCATATATTGAAAGGACAACCAGCTTAGCCCCCTTAATGCCCATTTGCCTGAATTTTTGAGATATCATTCTTTTCAGTTTGGCATTTCTGAAATTATCCAGCTGGGAGTGAGTCAAACTTTCTTTTCTGTCACTAATTCATTAAAAATGCCAGTCATACAAAGCAACTCAAATGAGGCCATCTGCCTTTCTGAAAACTTTAAATACCCAAGAGCAAGAGGGACTGTATTCCTTGGGCCTGGGCTGGGACTGATGTGCTTACAGAGGGAATGGCCTCCAAGCCCCACATGCCTAGCCACACTCCCTACTCCCCACTCCCTTACCTGGTGATCAGTTGAATCCTTCAGAACCTCAGCCACTGCACTTGGAAAAGGCTAATAATGACCTCCAGTGCTGCAGGAGCCTTAGTGGTTTATGAGCTTACTTTCCCTTTTACAGACTTTTAGAGATGTACCATGAACTGGAAGCAGCCCCTTTACCCACAGAGTAAGAGATGTAAATTATCTCAATTCACAAATAGTAAATGACCATATTTTTATTTTTATTTTTATTTTTTTGAGATGGAGCCTCAAGCTGTCCCCCTGGGTAGAGTGCCATGGCATCACGCTCACAGCAACCTCCAACTCCTGGGCTCGAGCGAGTCTCCTGCCTCAGCCTCCCAAGCTGGGACTACAGGTGCCCGCCACAATGCCTGGCCATTTTTTGGTTGCAGCCATCATTGTTGTTTGGCGGCCCAGGCTGGGGATTTGAACCCGCCACCTTAGGTGTATGTGACTGGCACCTTAGCCACTTGAGCCACAGGCGCCGAGCCGATGACCATATTTTTAAATAAATATAAAATTGATCAGATCTTTGCTTAGAAGGATGGATAAGGTAAACTAGAGGATTTTTTTTTTTTCAGAGAAGGTCTTCTTTTCAATACTTAGGATAAATGAATTTTTAAAAGTTATTTCTTTTAGAAAAGGGTGGAAAAATTACTTGAATACCGAAAAAATGGCAGTAGAATTAAGGTTGTACATAGTATTCATTCATTCAACAAATAGGTACTAGTGTCCCTATGCCAGCCATTGTTCTACATGCTCAGTCTCCTGCCGGGAACAAAAGTGACCCAAGTCCCTGCCTTCTTGGAGCTTCCCTCCATCTAGGGAAGGAAGACAAGATACAATAAATAAATGCATGATGTAATGTGTGGGAAGATGCAAAATGCTATAGGGAAAAATAAATTAGGGAAGATGGAGAATTATAAAGTCAAACTCCAATGCAAAATGACCATATTTAATGTAACGTAAGTTATTTAAGGCCATGTTTCAAAATTTGGATTGTATCTAAAGCATTCTTTTTTTGTTTTATGAGGGATGACCCCCCCCCAAAAAAATGTCACTGTAGAAATATCCCCCTCTTCTTTGGTTCTATCACATAAAAATGTCTAATATTTATGTCAACATAAGCTGAGACCATAGCATTAAATCTCTGCAGATTTGCTTGATAAGAATAACCCAGGATAAAGCCTACAGACAAAGAATTGCTGCTTTGCCTCTCCTTATAAATAAAGCAATACAATCCTTGCTACTTTAATGGTGACAAAGTTTCATCCCAATGTTTTAGGTGTTTGGATGAAATGGGAACAAGCCATAAATCTGGTACTGACTCCACAGAGGCATCCGCAGTATGATGGCCTGCCATGTACTCCCGAGCAATAAATAAAACACCATCATTCTGACTTGAAGGAAAAAGCAAAATGTACCCAGCAGCATTTATTATAACTTTAAAGCTAGCCTAAAATTTTTCCTTGGTTGAAAAGAAAAGAAAGGTTCTATACATTGCATTGAATTTGCCTTGGGGTAAGCAGATCAATTGTACAGGATGCAGAGATGTAGAACATTTGGTAAACTGCAAATGAATTTAGCTATGTTAACCATATGTGAATAATGCCATTCTGTGATGATTTGAAGTGAGTCATCTGCACAACAAGTAGAGGATATTTAATGCCAAATGATTGTATTAACCAGCAGGAATTTGATAATCATTATGAAGAGGGCAAAATCCCATTTCACACTCTGTTCAGTTTGGAGGTCACTGAGGTTTCTGTGAACCAATAGCAGCCTTCTCTTCTGTCCTTTTTCCTGTTTCAGAGGCAGTGCTATGCCTTCTAATTGCTATTTGGAACCACACTGCAATCTTACTTGCTTTCGTATTAAAACAAAATGAGATGAACAAACAACAAAAACAATATAAGTGAGAATCTCACCACCTTATACTAGCACACAAAGAAAGATGGTACTATTGTTTATGGAACTGGATTTTGCCTTTTACTTTTACCTTTTTTTGTTTTAACATAAAATATTATTTGGGGCGGGGCTGGATTTGAACCCACCACCTCTGGCATATGGGGCCAGCGCCCTACTCCTTTGAGCCACAGGCACCGCCCAACGTAAGATATTCTTAAAGTTATATTCTCCTTCAGGCAGTTAGAATAAAAAGTGTAATCCTATACATCATTTAATGTGAAATGTTTATCCACCAAGAAGTGACTCCAGGGTGGCTGGTTTTGAGGTGCTCTACAGCTGGAGGCAGAAGTCTTGATCGAGGCTCACAGAAGTCTTGATCGAGGCTCTGCTTGATGAGATGTGTCCTTCCTAGAGGTGAGTTTGCTTCAAGAATCGAGGCATCACAGCGTTTGTAAACAGTCCTTGTTAAGAAGCACAGACATGGGAAGCAGAAGTTTCTTCCCCCCAGGGCCATGTAAGTCGGAATATAAAAGGAGCAGGAAATAGCAGGAATTGGACTTTTCTTTTAAGTCTGACTGTACCCCAAAGAGAACAAGGGGCAGCAGCTGTATGAGGGAGAGCAGCAAAAACCGTTCTAAGATTCGCAGCGTTGAATGCAGCACTCCCCTTCAGGTCTGTGCCTGGAGGAACACGGAAGGAGAATTCATAATCTATTCTTACCAAATTCTCACCCCTGAAATACTGCAGTTGCAGTGACTTTCATATGTATTTTTAATGCTGCGATCTTTATTCATGCACCACCTCATCATATTCTTGTGTCTACTTCCTTTTAAAAGGCAAAAATAAATGTGCACATCCAATAAAGTGCTGTAGAAAAATATCCTGTGGTGTATATAAATGAAACCCTAGGAAAATAGCTTATTTTGAAGACAGTTTACCTCCAAATCTGAAATTTTTTAATCAAAACATTCAACAGAGTTTGTACGCGTTACATCCTAAGCCAAAATAGAATAAAAATAAATGTTGAGCCAAATTCTTACCTAAACTATTTCCTTATTCTGGAGGAGGCACATTTGGATTGCCATTAGCTCTTTTAGCTACTGATGGAGTTCTGTGTACTTACAACGTGCAGTATGAAATGAACCGCTTACCAGATGCACATTGTGCGTGGTACACACCAGGGTTTCGCAACTGAGGCACCATTTCTTAGTCATATGGTCCTGTCCTGAGCACTCTAAGATGCTAAGCAGCATCCAGGACCTCTTCCTGCCAGATGCCAGTAGCATGACCACCTCTAATCAGGACAACTGTCTGGGTTGCCCAACCAGGACATTGCAAAATGCATCCTGGGAGCAGGGGTAGGAGGAATTATCCCACTGATACACACCATAATGGATAAATATAACTACAATGTGTGACAGATTCTGGTCTGTGCAGACCAGGGCTGGAGGAGTTGTGAAGTGGGTGAGTGCCTCCTGGAAGACAGGCGGAGGCTATAAGGAAGAGGTGAGGTTTGGCTAGCTCTGGAAGCTTCTATAGGATTTGGGCTTAAACGGTGTTTTGCTTATGGATTTCTCTTTTAAAGTTTCCCTTTATCTACTCCAACTGGTGTTTGTGTTTGAAATTCGCCCTATTGATTTTCAATGTTGTTTAATTTTCTAAATATGCCAAAATTATAATTTGTGCTTGAATTAGAAATTGGGAGAATTCAAATAATTTTTATTTCCCTTTTTAAACTAAGACTGAATTATTTCTGAACTTCATATTGTGGGTCTTTTGGAATTTTAAGCATCTGGCGGTGATCAGATTGGACATAGCTTGATGTTCCCCATTTATAAGTACTGCTGAGACATTTGGTATTGTTTTACTGAAAGGGCAGTAATATATCAGACCTGTGTTAATAAGATTAGCTTTTCACAGCACCTCCTCCCAAACTGTACCCTGCCCCTCCCCTCCAAAAAGAAAAAAGAATTTCATGCCAGATTGTTTAGATGTTTAATGCTATCCCCAACTCTTCTTTTATAAACCAAAATTATGCATAGTTGTCTTTCAAATACAGGTATTTGTTGAATCTTCAATTTAATATTAACTTTGAAGACATCAGCTTTCTCAAAGTGAATGACTTGAGCTCATTGTGTCATTTTTGAAAAACAGATGCCATACCATGCTCTGGGATGGGAGCCTCATTCTCTTCTTAACATCCCACATTACGTCTGGGGGCACAATGGCCAGCTGTGCTCTCAACCAAGTACCAGTAATTAATCATGACTCAGTGTCCATCCAACCTTGTGACTCTGAATTATCAGAAAAAGAAATCTTCTAGAAAGACTTGCTCTTAAATTATTCTCCAATTGAGTTGCCATTCTCTTCCAGGTAGAACAATTTCGTCAGTATAGCTATCACTACTTCTCAAATCATAAGATGAATGCAGAAGTTGTATTTGGATATTAACCTTCCTATGCACATGCTGCAAATCAGATTATACCATGAATTAGATTACTTTACGAATGAAAGACATCTAAATAGAGGCATGCAGAAAATGCAAATTTGAATAAATACTCTCGATATGGTAGCATGTGCACATCACTAGAAACACAGCTTGTTCAGAGCCCAGCTTCTAGTCAGCTCTCAGTAAATGTTTGTCAAAATGAATCTTTTTTGTTAGTTCCTGCCCTGAAGTATGATGTAGAGAAGACTTTTTGAATTCTGAATTTTGCTATAATGATTTTTCTCTCTTGGACTCTCACCCTGGACTTCTATTATTAATGATTAATAGAAATTCTCTTGAAATTAGGTTTCAAGGAGAATCCCATGAATAGGACAGTAAATGACCTGCCTCTATCTGATTCAGCTATACTGGGAGATGAGGTAATAGCCCTGATATTTCTTGGAGGTCTCGTCTAGCGTTATAATTGATCCTAAAGTCATAGGGCAAAGACTGCTTATTTGAGAGAGTCTTTGTTAAAGTCATTAAGAGATGATGCAGGATTCAGTTATGACTTTAGATAGTTTAAGGGGGGGGAAACTTTGACTAAATTAAATGGAAAGTGATAGAATGTTCAGAATGGAAACACCTGTATTAAATAATATTTTTTAAATGAGGGAGGGAAGAGTGTACCAGATGCTCTGTGAGCTCATTCTTTTTAAGCACATCTTATTTTTCTTTGTTGTTAGCAGAAATATGAAATAAATTAAAACTACCACACATCTATGCAACAAAAATAGATGAAGAGAGTGAACGTCATGATCGCTAGATAAAGCACTACCTAAAATAATTACCATGAGCTATTTGGAATTTATTATGAATTGAATTGCAGGAATGTGCATGATAAAAATGGCATCTGTCACTTGAAAACAATATAATTTATTTAAAAACGGGTCTGTGTGCATGCTTAGATTGACAGGTCTTTAAATTTTTATGATAATTTTATCACTACCGCCCCCAAGCCCCAGTATTTTATGTGCCGTTTGCTTTGGGATTTTCCTTGAATTAAAAATTGAACAATCTTATTGCGGTGCAGAAAGGATTTCATTACTTTCAGAGGTGACCTTCTAGATTCTATTAGGACAAGAAAATAGCCTTTAACAATGTCACTCAAAACCTATTTTCCCATACATCCTCCCCTCACCTGATTCTAGCACCTCCAAATGCTGTGGAAACTCTTTGATGTGTCTCCTTCTCCTTGCCCTTCCCAGGCAGAGTAACTAATAAATATGTGTTAAGAATGTTTGGGAGTCATCGTTATTGTTTTGTTTGTTTATATGATTCTGAGTATACATTTTTGCTGCAGTAGCTCTTCAAGTTGAGAGTTACCCTTTTGAAGATAGGGATTGAATGTTCCATTTCTTTTGTAACGTCTTAGAGAGCCTAACCTACATCCCTTTACCAAATGGGCATCTGTCAATATTATCACTAGTTCTTTCTAATAATGAAATAACTCGTGGTTCCTTTAAAGAGTGTCTTGATTTGTCCTGCCTTTTTAGGGGTTCCATAAGAACTACAAGTCAAATATTAATCAACTATTCATAGCTTTGTTGTCAAAAATATAATGGTGCTAAAGGAGACAGGACTTCTACTCGTGTTACTATATAGCAAGTCATAACATTTTTTATTTTAAAGTGGTAAAAATAATTAGAAAAATGTATGTCAAAGCCAGCATTCTCAGCTCAACCCTATTAACTCCCATGAAGAGTTATTTTTTTATCGCTTCAGTAAGATTCCTAATCTCATAAACTTTCCCAAGGAACATTCTTAAAGATGGTCTCTGATTTCATCTGTTTCAGGATCCCTTAATCTAATACTTTTTTCACCTAAAGAAATCTATTTGCACCCAACTCGTCCTATACCTGAAACTACTTAAGTGCTGTTCTCTATGATTTCCATTTAAATTTCAGCAAGACTATGAAAATAACATGTACAAAAAATATAATAGCAGCTGACAGGTAGTTTCTGGGATGCTTTCTTCTCTTGAGAGGTATTGTGTAACCAAGGGGATGTGAAGAGTTGGGAAAGTCTTGTGGAAAATAACCTTGGATTAGAAGACAGAAAGTAAAAGTTGCATAATATGAGGTTGAAGAAATGAGGTTTATTTATCTGAAAGATAGCAATGAACTTTACTAATTTAGTGACTGTTTTCAGTTATATTATGAATAAGGACCAATGATGTCTCTATAAATAGACATCTCAAAAAAAAGGAAACAGCTTTATATAGTAAAGATGAAGTTTAGATAGGATGAAAATATCCTCAAAATGAAGGCTGTTGAATGTTGGAATGATTCATTTATAACAACTGTAGGATTTTTTCATTAAGAAGTCGTTAGGAATGAGAAAGACACATAAGTGTCTGAAGTGATGAGGATTAAATGATATTTTAAGGAGCCTCCTGTTTTAATGGTTTTTAAGATTTCTTTTCATTTATTATTTAATTTCTGGATTAACTTCCCTGATTTCATCAGATTTATCAGCATATCATGATTAAAGCTTTTAAAATTTCATTGTGAATAAAAGGAAGAAGATTTAACATTTGGTTATTTTATTGGGACACGTATTTTTGTCTCCTTCTCTCCCTATGTTTTCCTTCTGTTATTAGTACTTCAATCAAGTCAAAGCTCTAGCTCTAAAATAAAAAATAATTCCAGATGGACCTAAAAATTCCTCTTGCCAGTACCCATACAGGGTCAACATTTCAGAATATTCATGACAGAAATGATTCATGAAATCATTTTGCTCCAGGTCTCTAAGAACATAATTGATCTTTGATTTCAGAATAGATCAGATGTATTGTATTTTTAAAGTGGGATTTTCAGAGTGAGAAATTTTCTGGACACTACCGTGTTTCCCTGAAAATAAGACCTACCCCAAAAATAAGCCCTAACAGGATTTCTATGCATTTGTTAAATATAAGCCCTACCCCCAATAAGACCTAGTGATGGGCGTGGCTATGCAGCGTATCTGCATTTCCACGTGGAGAGGTAAGGAAGACTAGAATACCTTTTATCTGCCACAGCTCCTTTCTCTGAGCCATTTGCACTTGCGTGGATGCAAGTGTGGTAACCGTGGTCACAGGCATCTTATTGCTCACGTGCGAATGGCTAGGGGAAAGGAGTTCACCCGGCACTAGCACCAGCCCCACCAACAAGGTCAGCTCTCCCATCAGGTTCCAGAAGAAGATGACTTAACTATATTTGAATAAATGTAGATTGTTGTATTATACTTCATAAAAATAAGACATCCCCTGAAAATAAGCCCTAGTGTGTCTTCTTGAAAAAAAATAAATATAAGACAGTGTCTTATCTTCAGGGAAACGGTATCTTTCAACTTCTTTTTCTCTTTCTTTAAAGTCTGTTATGAGGAATTCTAAATTCCCATTGCTTTGGACAGTGGTGATTTTTTTTAATTTATAAAAGAAAATTGCAACCATGGGGTGAAATTTGCAGGAAGAAGGATTAGAAATTGATGATCCTATGTGCACTCCAGAACGGAATTGCTGGTGCCTAAGCAGTTACTTGTGTCAAGCACTGTATGTTGGGAATGTAGACAATAAAATTATGATCATATTAACATGAGGTGAGGGAAAGGAGATTTCAGAGATCCAACACACATGCACATATGCACACACACACACCATTCTACACAAATTGTTTCAGAACTACAGAAAGAAAATCAAAAACATGAGTTTTCTATTTAAGTGTTTGCCATTGTGAGTCATGCCTACATCAGATCCTCTTGGACCATACCAAGGTAATTTTGAGGGGGTTTTGTTTTTGTTACTATTGTTTTAAATGCACAATATGTTCAGTGTAAAGTATTTCCATACCACAGATGCTGAGAAGAGACTCCAGCTTTAAGGAATATTCTTGAGCACCGTGGACAGCAGCAGCTTTCTTCTCCCAGTTCTGTAGTTTAACAACACTCAGGGGCCGGTGAAGAATCCTTCAGGGCTCATAATCTGTGTGATCACTTGAAATTCCACCCTTGAGTTTTCAGGCAAAGCTGCCTCAAGTCAGCACTTCTGTCGTCATGCCATTGTGAACAGTTTGTATACCATTTTCTGCAGGGTCTTTCACAGTATTTGGTCAATTGTTGTAGATTATAAGAGTAAATAAATTTGATGACCCAAAAGCCCCAAATCAGCCTGATTGACTTTGGGGTGGGACACCTAGGGGGTTTAAGATGCAATATAGTAAACCAAGGATTACTTGTGTTTCTCGATCACAGTACTAGCTAAATAGCATTTTCTGGTTTCTCTCTAGCCTATTTCATCCATTTAGGCTACCTCCTTGGCCTCTGTAGGAATTGGATTATATGAACCATGTCACAGAACTCTGGTAGGATTTGGAGGTTAGTTGCCTTTGTTAAAGACCAAAACCCTGAAGGCTGACGTGCTTGAAGTCACATAGCAATGCAAAGGTTTCATGTATGTATTGCTAGAGAGTTTCCAGGTGTGAGCAACCATATTATATGTGCTAATGAGAACTCAGAGAAATTGTAATTCAAAAGGACAGATAATAATGTAAGATAGAACCTTCTTCATCATTGAGATGATTACGTGAAATTTGTTTAGGTTTGGTATCCATTTTATTGAATCAGTGAACTTGCTGGTGTTCTTAAAAATGTGTCCTTAATTGAAAAATGAAACTCTCCATAAATCCCTAAACTCAACCCAGTCGGGTTTTTTTTTTCTCTCTCTCTCTCTGCTTTTTTCACTTTCTTAATGCTTTCTCATCACCATTAATAGGGGGTTTCAAATGCAGACACTTTGCTAGTCTAATTCTTCTCATTTCTCAGGCTCAGCTCTCATTCTTCATACCAAAGGTCTAAGGAGCCAGATGGTTAATGACAGAAGTCTTCCCACCAGAGAGCATTGTAAAGAATGCAGATAAAACAAAAAATAATGGTATGGAATAGTCCAGGTCAGACATACACGAGAATTAAGAATGCTAAAGAAATTACTACTGGGTAGCAGATCATTTGCAAGGATTTAAGATGTTAACACATTTCCTCATCCCCTAATTTAAAGACAAGAGTGCTGCAGTCAGTCCCTGGAGGAATAGTGAGATTCTCCTATCCAAAGCTCAATGCTAGCAACCAAGGAAAAGACTGTCATATGACTCTGAGCACCAAGATAGCAAACTATGCCCCAGAAAACTCCTCCAAATGATAAAGTCTTAGCAGGTCATGCCCAGAAGGAAGATTCGTCAGAAACCTTGGCATCTGGGGTATCATATGAAGTGGAGGTGGAAGAGAGCTGAGTGAGACTTACTTCGTGAAGGACTTGATTGCTCCCTGCCACTATTCAGGTTGACAGCTTATTGCACATGGGTTCCTCTGTCTCAGATAGCTTGAAATGTGTCAAGGGAAATGTGTCCCACTTTCCCAGACAAGCTCTAAAATTTCAAAAGCCAAGAAAGCAACATAAATTCAGAGAGAGTCATGAGGGAAATAAGTTGACATCATGCTTGAAAGTTCCAGAAGTACAAGAGGAGTGAAAATGGGTCATCATTTAATAAACTAATAGAAAGGCCTTCCCTCAGTGGGAACTGGTGACCCGAGCATTTGAACATGCCTGAGATTCATCTCAAAGTCTAACATTCAGGGTCCCTGGCTCAGTCGGGGCCACAGGTGCCAGCCAGTGATGCTAGAGCGGGTTAAGCCATTCAGCTGTCGTTCTGGTCTTCAGATATCTCAATCCACGAGATCTTAAAACACGCATGCATTGTCTTCTTGTAACTAAAATTTTTAGAAGAATTTTCATTTAGTTGAGTCGTTTCAAAGCTAACTCTTTGATGACCTGCTTAGGGAAAAGCCTTACTCCAGTATCATCACTGCATGAGGCTTCAGATGATCTTAGTCATAAACAAAGAGGAGAAGCTATATAGAACAACTAAGAACGTATTCTAAAAGCCAGGTTAAAAAAAAAATCAGAATTGCAAAAAATATGTTAGACCCAGATCAGGTAAACCGGATACCTTGTGACTTTTATTATGAGCAGTTTAATGTTCACATGTAGACGGTTTTGTATAGATGTCTATTTTCCTAGGATCCACAAAATAACCACATAAATAGGACTTCTTAGTTATTATAGTGTTTTTAATGACCTCTGAAGGAAATATTTTGTTGGTATCTCTTTACTGATAAATGTGTTTTGTCCTGGTTACTTAAAAATTAAAAATTGACATATAGTAATTTTTGGTTAATAAAGAATTAAATTGGCCTAAGCATTTCATTCCAGTACTCTTTCAAAATAGACAGGAGTATGCTGGGCTAACTTGTGAGGCATCTTTCTCCCATGGAACCTTAATGTATATCTTTTTGTGTTCTAACATTCTGATTTTCTTTTCCGAAAACTTCCAAACAAGTGAGTCAGCAGAGAAAAAGCTTGCAGAGAAATATACTGCAAAGTTTGAAGCCCTGTGGCCTGTTGTCCAGAATGCTAGTCTTCAACTTTTACCTTCTAATTCTGCCTCTGCATGTTACCAAGCGATGAACGTGTACTTGATGCTTCCAGAAAGCTCTCGCTGTCTCTGGCCAAGTCCATCCATCATCTAGTAATCAGGTGTCAGATTATAAACAGCTCTGAGCTTCTGGAATAGTACCAAACCGGCTTTGATAGGGAATAAGGTACAATGATGGAACTAATAAATGTGTGCTGTAAAGAATCCCACTACCAACACAAGCAGAAAAAAAGTAACCGACTGGGAAAACCTGGAAGCTGGGAGGTTGTAGTAGTGCCAGACTGCAGGCATGGGGAGGGGACCAGGAAAAAGAAAGAAGATGATGGAGACAGAGAATGTATGGGCGATTGGAGGGGTAGGAAAAGAAAAGAGGCTGCGGGATGAGGGTAGTGAACGTGGCTATGAACTGTAAACAAAGATCAAATAAGGGAAGTGGGCAAAGGGTTTTATCAAAAAGCTATTACAGCTCTCAGCAGTCTCTCAAGACACGATTGTCCTACTGGCAGGGATCAGACATCAGCCCTGAAATCATGAACGCTGCTGTGGTGAGGAGGCTCATAATTAAAATGAGGATAAATCAAATCAGCCCCGGGGTCACACAGGGGTGTCATTGCACACAAAATCTACTGAAGCACCCCAGACATGTAGTTCAATGGTGACTATAAGGTCCATGAGGCCAGAGGCCTTGTTTTACCCTTCACTGGGCCCCACACATTTCCTGGCACATAATAGGCCCACAGTAAGTGTGTTGAGTAAGGAAGGTGGGCCGTCGTGTTGTCAGGGGTGGAGCCTTTGGCTGTAGAATATGATGAGCACATGCTGTGGAGTAGGGGTCAGCGTGCCCTACCTGGTCTCCTGCCGTGTGGACTGGCAATGGCAAAATGGAAAAGCGGAAGAAGGAAAGGAAACCCAGGGGGACTTGAAATGGGAAGGCCTGGAAAACCTGGCCTGATCAGGTGTCTTTATGTTTCTCTGTCCTATAATAACTTGTTTAAAAAGGGATGCTCTTTGATTTTCTAAGTTTGTTGTGCATTTTGTTGCTGTATGATAAAAGCAGGTATGCTTAGCTGAATGTGGTGGGGGAGTACCTCGTTTATTTGAGTATTTCTCTGTGAAAAGAGGAAATACCTTTTTCTGTCCCTCCCTCAATGACCTGTAGTTCAAGACAATTTGAAAAGGCAAAATTTTAAAGAGTAAATTGGAAAAACAACAGGCTCCCATCGGCTGAACAATGCATTGGTATTTTCTGCTAAGTGCTTTGACTGGTTTTATATCGCTATCAATACAGCTATATCAAAATTGTCAGTTGCTTATTCCTTCCAGAAAACTCATTTATAAATCTCCCCAGCCCTCTGAGTAGCATGTAATAGCGTGCCTTAGTCACATTTGCCAGCTTCCCTGCAGACTGGCTGGGCTCACACACAATGAGGACAGGTTGACCGTGCCTATGGAGGCTGGTCTTGTGGACTGCAAAAAATAAAATCTTTAACTTTTAGGGGAAAACCCTTCCCACAGAGCTAGCAGAGGAATCACGGTGTTAATTCCAGAGGGTGAGCCAAACACTCCCCCAAGAGCTTTCATCAGTTTTGGAACCTTCAGGGAAAGATTATTTCAAATCTGAGTCCTACCTGAGGACACCACATTTCTCTCCAGCTGGGCAGTAATGTCTCTAACCTTGAAGAGGCAGGATTACTATTTTTGATCATCTTTCTGCCTGTCAATGTATATCCTGTGAAATATTATTCAGAAATCAAGATGTTATTAAAAATATAAGAGAAATTTGACATGCCCTGCCCATATTACATAAAACATTCAAACTTATCCATTCCAATGCATTTGTAGGTGTTAGAATTCTGTTCAAAGCCTGATATTGGGGATTATGTTAAAAACAATGTCATCTGGTATCAAGTGTCTAGATGTGTTAATATTCTGATGAAGATGGAGTTCAGAGGAGAGGTAGGAGCATCTTAGAAGATTTCCCCTACCTCTTCTCATGTAAATTCTTGGATTACTTTCTATCATTGACCTACATCTCATTTCCTTCCCCCTTACTCCACCTCTGGTAAACACTGTTTATTCTCTGTCTACAAAGCTGCAGATATGTAGGACAAACAATTTGAAAGACCTAATGCACCACTTCAGCACTCTAGTTGATAATGATTTACTGTATTTGGGATCTTTGCTAAATGAATAGATTATAGCTACTCTTGCCATAAGGGGAAAGCAGGTAACTATGTGAGGTGATGGATGTGTTAATTTGTTTAACTATATAACCATTTTGCTACATATATAAATACACATATATGGATCTCATAACATCATTGCATGCCTTTTTTGCATGTATGCAAAAAAATTTTTTTACCCTATTCTTGAACTAATAATGAGGAATGTTCCTCTTTCATTCAAATAATGAAAAAGAGCTAGGTGAGGGATGTGAGTTGCCAAAAGGGCTGACCTTGGAAACCACAGACAAGATTTAGATAACAACTTGGAGGGTTACTGAGAAGACTCTAGGAAGAAGAGTAAAGATGATTTAAAAAAAAAAAAAAAAACCAAGATAACCTCTGAAGGCTACTTTTGGTCTATGAGTCAGCAGTCAATTTTGCAAAAGGCCAGCTTGTGACGTTGCCTTCATGCCCCGTGTGCTGCATCCCACCTGTGAGAGGAGGCAAGGCTCAGGCCCCTGGGGGCTGGGAACCCACCCCGAGACCTGCACCCAGCCTGGCTCATGCTCATTCACAGTTTCACAAAAGGATGGCCGTATGTCATTCACACACACATACACACACACACACACACACATACACATGATTCTAGATTTTTTTTTTTTAAGGGAGGGGAGGGTAGTGTGTTGTAGAAAAACTTTCATTAGTGAAAATCTAGAAAATGTGAAACAGGAATTACTTAATTTTTAGAAGTTTTATTAACTGTATTCAGAAGTAGGACCTGCGGTGTTAGATCCAGGTTTTATGTGAGTCCTCTGGCCATACACAGGATCTGCCAACAATCAAGAAATAGCCTTTCCTTTTTCTCCAAAATGTGTAACTCACTTAGCACTTATAATTTCTTGTGAGTATTTGCAGTTCTTTCCAGAAGAAAGTCAGTATCTTAGAAATTAGTAAGTCCTAAGGAATTCAGATGGTATATAACAAATCTTCAGGGGAAAAAAAAAACTCAGTCTTATAATTAAATAAGGACTTCAGAACACAATTAAATTTTCTAGGGCTGGAGTCAGGGTAATATTCACTGAATTGATAGGCTTACACAGTAATGCTAATAAAAACCTCCCAGAAACACATTTTCAGCTTATAACCCTGAAGGAAAAATGCAGGTCTTTAATCAGGCACTTTCGTAATTATCAGAATGGTTTTTGCTCAGTGGCAAGAAGACATCAATGTTAATATTGGGTGAGAACATAGACTCCTAGTGATGTAAAATGATTATAATTTTAGGTTTCAAAAGCATATACTATCATAGAAGTGGTTAACAAGTACATCTAAAACTATAATTTATTTCTACATTCAAACCACCATTTTAGAAAATATGAGTAAAAGTGTGTCCGTTATTAGAAAAAATTTTAATGCCTTGTCATTTTTATATATAGCAACCAACATAGTTTTTTGGGGGTTTTTTTCTAGTTTTTGACCAGGGCTAGGTTTGAACCCCCCACCTCTGGTATATGGGGCCAGCGCTCTACTCCTTTGAGCCACAGGCACCATCTGCAACCAACATAGATTTTAATAGTTAAGTTGACGCCTTTCTCTTGTTGGCATGGCTCCATTCTCCCGGAATGAAAACTTCCTGCCTCTCTTCTGACTTTACAAAAGGCACTGGTACCTTCCTCCTTCCTTCCTTTATTTAACAAATATTTGTAAAGCGTCTACCCACTGCGTAGGTACTAGGAGCTAGGATTACAGCAGTTACAATACAGGGGAAGGTATAATAAACCGAAAAGTATCTCATACAATGTTAGCCAGTAATAAATACTGGGAAGAAAAAGAAAACCGGGAAGGGGATAGAGACAGGTGGGGCTTCTGGTGTAGACTGGGTTTTGAAAACGTTTCCCCAGAGGTGACATCTGAGTACAGACCTAAATTAAGTGAGGGAGTGAATCACACAGCTATCTAGGGCAGTGATTCTGAACCAGGGGTGACTCTGCCTCTCAAGGGACATTTAGTGTCTGGAGGTGTTTTTAACTGTCATAACTGAGAGGAGGGTGCTGCTGGCATCTGGTGGATAGAGGCCAGCGATGTGGCTGAACATCCTCTGGTGCACAGACAGGTCCCTGTGACAAAGCACCATCCAGCTCCAAGTGTCACCAGCACTGAAGTGGAGAAGCCCTGATCCAGAGAAAGTGCATTCTAGGCTAAGAAGAAAGGACATCCATAGCAGGCCCTGAACTGGGAACTGGCTTGGCAGGTCCAGGAAGCCCTCAGAGGAGTGTCTGGCTAGAGCACATACAGATCAGGAGAAGAGTCTGGAAGGTAGCTCAGGGCAAGGTCACGCGGGGTCACAGTCAAGACCTCTACGACTCCATTTGCCTGGCGCTGCTTCCGTCCCCTTTGCTAAGCACCTGTTCACGGCTCTCCTGGGAGATCTGGCTGGCTTTGCCAGCAGACACCCTGTGACGCTGACTCTGGGTTTTTGTGGGAGACAAGGATGTGTTTACCTAAAAGTGAATTCACACCCATCCTGTCCTGTGATGAGGGATCTTAGAGTTGGCCCTGCAAAAGTTAGCAAGCGAATTTTACAGAAGTTCAGAATATAGCTCTCCAGTACAGTAGTTATTAGTCTCACAGCTACTGGAATTTAAATTAGTAAAAGTGAAATAAAATATAAAATTCAGTTCCTCAGATGGACTCGCCACATTTTACTTCTAATAGCCATATGGGATTCTTGTCATGAGACTTGAACTTGAACTGCCCTCTGTCTCCTGGACCCTTTTCGTATTGCTCTTTTCCTGGGCCTCTGTGGACTTTTCATTCTGAGACAACCAGTAGTGACCTCTTAGAAGGGCAGACACCCCAGAATTGTGCAGAGGCACAATCACGCTTCCTTGACTGGTTCCAGGCCTCTTTGGATGACATGTGGATGACCGCCAGGTTTAGGGTTGATTAGCTAACCCGCTGCCCCGAGCTTGTTTAAAAAATGGTTCTCGGAGAACTGGAGTTGCGAGCTCGGGTCTCGTTCGCATCTTTCCTTCTCACTGTGTTATTTTCCACTTGCCCACACTGCAGCTTCTATTTTGCTTTTCTGCCCACACAACAGAGATCTTGTTCTGAGATATGAGTATTACTCAGTGACTGTTTTCTAACTTTAAAAATAAGTTTTAAAGGAAAAAGTATCTTTGGATTCTCAGAGAGAGCTTTCATATTTCTACTTAGTACATTGCACGGCACGTGCTTTGCTTTCTTTAGATGTGATCTTCTGCAAATGAAATACCGGCCATCCCACTTTTATTGTCCAGGCAGCAGCTCAGATTTGAGAGGACACCAAAACTCAGATAAAAGTTGGGCTCTTCAATCAGCAGAATTTACCCTCCCTCATAAATTTTGTAAGTTCTTGGTAATAGATGCCTTATTTACACGTATATGGTGGTGGCCCTCGTATTTTGAGGTCTCAGGTCCCTTTAATATTCTTGAACATTATGGAGGACCCCAAAGAGCTTTTGTTACAGAGGCTATATCTTTATGTATTTACTGTGTTTGAAATTAAAACTGGGACAAATTTAAAGCTCAGGAAAATCTAAACACATGTCACTTTAGCCGTCAGCTGCAGCCCCACACCTCCTGGGAGCCCCTAGAAGACTCACTGGGCTGCTGGAAGAATGAGAGCAATAAAGCAAACAGGGACTCAATATTGTTATGAAAATAGTTTTGACCTCAAAGACTCCTCAAATGGAAATGCAGTGACCTTCAAGAATTCCCGTGCCTTGCTTTGAGAATTGGTAAGGAGAGAGTTATTTTGTGTCAAGGAAATATTTTTTCAGCTACTGCTGGGTTTGGCTTGAATTGACTGAAAGATCTCCATGGAGAGAAAAGGAAGGAAAGAAGCATCGACTGGGAACATTCTTGGGGCCTGTCCCATTCCCACTCCCACTCCACCCCAACTCCAGCTAATCGCCACCTCACTCTGTTTCCACTGGCCCCGGTCGGCATCAGACCCTCCCACCTGCCCAGCTGCAGTAACCTCCTGGCTGATCGCCAGACCTCCTGCCTTGCCTCCAGTCTTTTCTCCACACTGAGACCAGAGCCATCTTCCAAAAACCCAGATAGACCAGGAGTGACCCTGACCATTCCCACTACCCTTCAGAGGAGGTTGCCCCTTCACCAGCATTTTCCTTTTTCTCCTGCCCCCACTCTCTACCCCAAATCATTTTTAGTTTGCTGATCACCTGAATCTTTGTGCTCTTTCTCACATTTGAGCCTTTCAATGTGTTATTCCCATTGTCTGGCACTTCCCAGCCATTCCGGGCCGAGACCCGATGGGCCCTCAGGTCATTCTTCTAGGAAGATTTTTTTTTTACCACCCTACTGCCAACCTGCCCTTATTCGTCCTGGCACGAATGATACCTGGCACACTCCCTTTTATAGCAGGTGTTACACTGCAGGGTAATTGTTTTCCTTAATTATGTCCCCTTCCCTGAAAGCACCCTGAGGTGAGGGAACTTGTCTGGGATCATTTGCATCCTCTGCCCTTACTATGCAGAGAATAGACACAGGGCCCACGTTGTAGAATGACGAGTAAATAAATCAGTCAACTCTTTAAGTCCTTCTTTTATGCTTCATAACAAATGCTTTCTGGGCATTATTTCATTCAGTTCTCTTAACTACAGCAGATACCATTTCCCCTAATTTAGTAATAAAGGACTGTGAGCTCTTTACTTCCATTGGGTAAACATCCCAGCAGCTGGAAAACAGAAGATGGGACCTGACTCCATTTCCTACCATCACAGGCTAGACAGAAAAGGGATCACCAAAATGGGGACAACTACAGAAAAGAATAAAGTTTAAAAAGCTTAAGGTAAATTTTCCAAGAGAGAAGGCAGGCCAAGAATCATTCTGAATAAAACAGCTGGATCCTCTTTCAACTTCTAAGTAATATTGTTGAAATATTCCCCACCAGAACTCAGAGGAAAGCCACTGAAAATACTAAGGGGAGCTGATCTGTTTCATCCTGAAAATACTTTCCCAGTTGGCAGTCTTGAAAATGTCTCTGCTTCCATAGCTTTACAGCCTTAATAAAGAAAAGACAAAAAAAAAAAAAAAGGTATCCGTTTTTTAAATACGTTCTGAGAGATCCAGGAATGTGAAGGTTGCAATGACTTACTTCACACCTGATGGAAAATCCTTATAAGGCTTCCTCTCTTCTGACAGTTTCTTGTTACACTGATTAAATCCCTGTGAGTTGTTTTCTTCCAGTCCAGCCTATTGGTTTCATGTTCAGAAAGAACTCAGTGAAATTCTGACAACAGAAAAGAAATCAAAAGTGTGGTTTTAAAGAGGTATGTTCATAGTGAACTTACAGATATGCAAACACAGAAGACAATTTAAATAATTTCCTGTAATTCCACCGCTGTTGGCATTGTGATAGACACTCCTCCCATCGGATCTGTTTGCCTTGCGCTCTCTCCCCTCCTCATGTGTGAATGTATACATTTTTTTAATTTACCAATATAGTATCATTTAGAACTAATTCTTGTGAAATAAGCCTACTTAACTTAATTGCAAATATCTTTCCATGTCATTACTCATCTGCCTCTGCTTCTCAAACTTTAATGCAAAATCTGGAGAACTTGTTGGAAATGCAAAACCTCCTCCCTCCTATAAATCTATTGCATCAGAAACTGCATTTCAACAAGATCCAGTTGTAAAGGGGACCATATTGGTCCACAGACCACATTTTAGTAGCAAAGGTCGACATCTTTTCTGAAGACTCACAGTGTTCCCAGAGTTGATGTAGTTAAATTTATGTAACGGAGCCCTATATTGTCAACTATAGGAGGTATGTTCAATTTCCCTGTATGGATGAGGCACATCC
>NW_003852401.1:8180105-8198711 GCF_000181295.1 Otolemur garnettii
CAAGAAAGAACTTTCTCTGATACGCTGGGTAATCCTGATCACGGTGTTGTTGTTATCCACCCTTTAACACGCAGTTTTCATCTTACCTCCTCCAGAAAATCTTTCCTAACAATCCATCTTTATAGTGAGCTCACTTGCTTAATATTTTCACCGTTATTTTCTGAGCCAATTATTTCAAAGCACATTTATCTACTTTTTCATGCTGTTATTTAAATACATCACTTTAGAACCTCTCATCTCCTTGACTGGGCTATACATGACTGGGGAAGTGGATGGGTCTTCAGTATGCTTCGTCCAATTCCTCTGCAACCCCTCTCACTTCAGGAATGGTTCGGGGCAGTGGAAAAACCCCTGGATCGGGAATGAAAAGGCCTGTGTTTGAGCCCCAGATCTGTCATTGTCTACCTGCAGAATCAAAAAGCAAGTTGTGTTACCTTCTGGAGCCCTACTTTTGTCATTTGTAAATGAGAATAATATCAGCACTGTTTCCTTGATAAATCACTTGACAAGGCTGTTGTGCAAATCAAATTATAATCCATGGTATCATTTCCCCAGATCTAAGTAATTCATTAAAAATAGTCTCATGTTAGGGCTTGCCTCTAAATTCTAATGTATGCAAATCTCTCTCTCACACACACACACACACACACACACGCACGCACACACATACAGAAAAGAATATATTTCAGTCTCAAGAACCTTCACCCAAGCAGCAATATCTAGCAGGAGTTGAGCAATATTTTTTAGTTTTTGTTGCATTCATTTACTTTTCATCAAAAAATAATTATTATTTATTTTATGATTGACAAATAAAAATGTATATATTCATGGTAACCAACACAATGTTTTGATATATGTGTACTTTATGGAATGGCTCTATCAACGAATTTATTTATTTTCTATTCATGGCATGCAATATTGATTTTCTAATTATGAGAGTAATATGAAGTTTACTTTTTAAATAAATTTATTTAAGTGAAAAAACGGCAGATCAAATTTAAAGTGAAAAGCTTGGCCAATAGTGGAGCATAAATTATGAAAATATGGTAAACTATCATGATGATGTTATAAAAATCACTGAGATGTGTGACATATCTAACTATGGGAAGCCACCCAATAACCCTAAAGCAAAATGCAGATGTCAGTTGTTATTTTAGCTATTATGTAAACTACCAGAAGACTGGTGCTGTTAGTGGTTCTCCAACAGAACCCTAGACATAATAGATTATGGATAAAGATTACCCAAGAGTCTTTTAAAATAGACCAAAAAATCTGGATGTGATAGCTCACACCAATAATCCTAGCGCTTTGGGAGGCCAAAGAGGGAAGATTGCTTGAGCCTCGGTGTTTGAGGTTGCAGTGAGCTGTGATTTCACCACTACACACTAGCCCATGTCTAAAAAAAACGGAACCCTAAGTCCAGTGTTCTGTTTTTTCAAAAATGACTATCCATTGTTTCATCTCGCAGAAAAAGCCAAAGCTTATTGAGAAGCTAGTTTGTTTCCAATAAAGAAGTTAGATAATATAATGAGGGGGTCTATCAAAGTAACTAGAATGATTCAGCATATACCAGTTCCAATTGGGAAAAAGTTGTGAATAGATTACTTGGCAACGAGTTAGTTATGTTCATTATCAAAAACAACAAATATTTGAGGGACTCCAATTGTATAGAAATTGGACAGAAAACACTTTTCTGGGGAAGATTTAACTAAAACCTACATTCACAGGAAAAACAAGAGATTACTATTCTCTGAATCAACATCATTACTGCAATTGTATTAGAGAACTCAAAGCAAATTCAATAGAACTTTCTACTTAACTCTAGAGAAATCTCCCAAAAAGGGACAGGTCAGGGGGCACCTATGGCTCTAAGGAGTAGGGCACCAGCCCCATATACTGGAGGTGATGGGTTCAAACCTGGCCCCGGCCAAAAACTTCAAAAAAAATTAAAAAGGATGGGGACAGGTCTTACTATTTCTACCTTGGTATGAAGAAATGTAAATCAGGCAGAGAGAGATCCTAAGTTACTAGTCTAAAATGATATGGTTATTTATAGCCAGAATGAAAACAAAGAGACTCTGACTCTATGTGCCCAGTAACTTTGCCATTGATTTCTATCCAGGGTAAGCTTCTGCTTGTCTGGGAGTGTTAGATGACTTAACTCCAGTGTTTTGGACTTGAATTGTGCAAAAGTAGGATTAAATTAGATGGATTAAGTTAAATAGTAGACTAAAATTAAGTGGGATTAAGAGGAGGCCAGATGTGATCGGTTTGAAGATAGAAATGAGACTTCACTTTGAAGGATGCTGCCCGGGCACTTTATACAAGTAGACCAAGCTGTAGACAGCATGTTTTCATTAGACCTGAAGAAGTCTTCTTGGATTCCTCTTCTCTTTATAATCAAAACCAAAGCAAGAGAATGTGGTGGTTTAAATTTCAGGCTCAGAAGTTGACCTGACTTAGTTTGAAATCCTGCTTCTACATTATCTAACCTCTCTGATCTCTAGTTCAACTATAAACTGGGGAAAGTTATAATACTTGCTTCAAATGATGGTAATAAGGATTTAAATGGTAAAACTAAGAATGTGTTAAGAACAATCTGCCTATGGTATAGAAAATACTAAGTAGATGAAAATGATTTCTGAAAGGGAAATTATGAGCTAATGTTTTGACATTTCAGGGTCCTCTTGGGCTTACAGTCCTGCCTCAGGATTAGAAGTTATTTTGCTTACTTCATGGGATGGCTGTGTCCTTTAGATTCCTTGTTTCATTAATAACTTGTCATCATGCAACGAAAACACAATTCTAAGCACAATATTTTCTATCATGTGTAAAATCCTTCCCCTGACAGGAGACACTACCCCTTTAACTACCATTTCCAGCTCCATTGTCCTCATGTCACCTCAGCAAAAATGGAACTCAATGTCATCTCCACAAAGTCAGACCCCTCTGACTTCCTGTTTTTACCATTATCCCACAAGGGATCAGCCCAGCTTTTTGACTCCTCCCTACACCTACTGTGGGTTTTTCCCCTTGTAATGCTTGTCTTAGTTTGGGGAAGCAGACCCAGGGTGCAAATACTTTACTTGGGAATTCCAGAAAACACCAGCAGGACAGTGAGCAAGTAAGCAAGGAAGAGAAAGCAGGTAAATAAAGGGAGGCAATAAAACCACCACCACCGAGAGTGTATTCCTTAGGAGGAGAATGGGAAATGGCATAAAACACCCATGTGTTAGACCAAGTGATGCCCCCCAAAGATGTCTACGTGCTAATCCTCAGAACCTGTGAAATATGTTATTTTATATGCTATAAGAGAGTTCAGAGGTATTGGATTAAATTAAGGATCTTGGGATGGGAAGATTATTTGGGATTACCCAAGCAGGCCCAAATGAATCTCAAGGGTGCAGTCAAGGAATATGGGCAGCATCTAGATGCCAGAAAGGCAAGGAAATAGATTCTCTCCCTAGAGTCTCTGAAGGCAAGGCAGCGCTACCAATATCTTGTTTTTAGCCCAGTCGCGTCTATTTCAAACTTAACACCTCCAGAACTATTCAACAATACATTTGTATTTCTTTTAGACATCTAAGCCTTCAGTAATGTTTTATAGCTACAATAGGAAATTAACACATCTCAGAGCTTCTTCTAAAAGGGAAAGAGAACTGGACTGTCTAGGTATGGACCTCTATCAGTCATTGACCGAAGGCTGCTGGGCAGGGAGTATGAATTCCTTAGCCCTGAGCTAAAGGAGGGAGGCTCTCACAGTTAGATGGCAGCCTGATCCCAAGACTCTAGACAAATGGGCTGGGCACCAGCAGAGTCTGCTACAATGTGTCCTTTATCTGCCTCTTCCTCGTTAATCTGTTTTCACAATCATCTCACATGCAGACCATCCCTTCCAAACTCTCCACCAGCACCCGACACGTTAATATTCCCAGAAGAAGTGGGTCCTTGAGTGGTTGTTACCTTTCTCAAAAATCTTCAATACTTCCATAAGGAAATATCCTGACAAAGGAAGACTTGGGTGTCAAATAATTAAAATGAGGGCTGAATCCCCTGATACTTTAATCTTTGTCCTTGAATTTTTAGGTTTGTGTGTTCTGCAGCAGCAGCAGAGGATGTACTTGGATATCTATTTGTGTACAAAGTTGCAGGCTTGGCACATGAACCTTTGGAGCCTTGAAATGCGGATCCCTTAGGTCTGCATTCCTTAGAATAGCAGTAACACCATGAGGAAGTGAGAAAATTGATTTGGAGATGGAGAAGGTTAATTAAAGGAAACAAAATTTAAGACATGTGGTTGTCAATTGACACTAGGAGAAACCAAGCCTGAGAAATTCTGAGTTCTGCACATTTACAGAATGTCACAGGTATATTTAGATAAAGCCCGAAGTTAAGGAGATCTAATCGCTGAAATAACTTCAGCCCACCAAAGCAAGGGGGTTCAACCTTCCTACTCTGCCAACCCTAATGGGAAATGCTTGAAGTTTCAGCGATTTGTGTGGGAGACTTCAAGCTCAAATGACTCTATAAAATTTGTCCACCATCCTCACATTTTTCTACACTGTGCTTATTTTGTTCTTGCTATTGGTCTGAACAATGGAAGTGGAGAGAAATGAAGAAGAGAGTCTATACATTTCTAATATATCAAAAACCAAAGTAAATATGCTTTAAAATTAGAACAGAAATTTGTTGATGCTGAAGGGCTTTTAATTTTTGTTTCAGAGTAAGGGTGGGTTTGGGGAAGACAGAGCCCAACAAAGGAAGGAAACTAACATTTACTGGGCACTGCAAAAGACATTTAGTTCACATCAACCTTCTGAAGGAGGCAGTAATACCTCCACTTGACAAATCACGAGGCTAAGGTTCAAAGAGGTTCTGTTGTTTGACTGATGTCATGAAACAAAGAAGTCGATCACTTGGGATTTGAGTCTAGACCCTATCTTATCCATCTCTCACATGAGACATAACTTGCATTTATATAGTGCTTTCAAAGCATTTTTCTTATGCTCTCTTTAAACTTCATTGGTGAGGCAGATATCATTTGCACCCTTTATAGATACAATTACAAAGGCTCAGAACTGTTTTGCCTCAAAAAGACCCAGCCAGTCAGCAGCGAAACAAGCCTGGGTCATGGAGCTCAGGTCTCAGGACTTCGCCAGTTCATCTTTGTGTTCAGACCAGAAGGGGCTGAGTCACCGATGGCCTGAACCCAGTCAGTACAGGCAGTTGATTTCAGAGAATCATTCTGATGGGAAAATAATTAACTAAGATTTGTTTGTTTTTGTCTCAATTATTAAATTAACAGAAGCTCCTTGCAGAAAATTTGGAGAATATAGAGAAGGAGAAAATAAAAATCACTTGCAGTATCACCACTCGTAGATAATCACAGGTATTAATTCAACACATTTGCTTGTATGCATATTCTATTTTTAGAAAAGTAGGAGCATGCTTCATGTAGTTTAATATGCTCATCTTTCTAATTAACATTAAACTGATAAGAGCAGATATTACACTTGATCTTAACCAAAAGGCTGAGAAGAGATTCTAATTAACTTTAGATGATGAATATGTTCCCAGGTCATTAAGTAATCTTGAGAAACTGTCTCATATGCCATAATATTACATAAAAGTAACCTTATTGTAATGAAACTTTATTCACTCGCCGTTGAACAGCTTCCTGGTTGTAAGCTGTCACACATGATGCTGCAATTCTGGTATCTAAATATAAGATTTATATTTCCAGCAGCTGCGGATGACAGTGCTGATTTCTCCATTTTGAGTGTCGTCATTTTAAACATTGCAAGATTGATAGGTGAAAATAAACTCTTCTTTGATTTGCATTTTGCAGATCGATCACAACCAAGCTGAGCTGGTTTCCCTGTGTTTCCTTCACCAGGTGTTCTGGTTCCCAGGCAGTCCCAGGGTTGTTTCCCTGCCTCCACAGTCCCCAGAGACCCAGAAGCAGGCATCAAATGTTACAATAATTCCCACAACTCCCAAGTCAAGCCACTGACAGAACCAAAATGTACATCCCTCTGGGCAGGGACGAGGTCTTATCCATCTTTCTAGAACTCATTCCTGGCTCTGAGCTGGACACTTGGCAGGTTCTCTGTATTTGTTGAACACATTCCAATAGACCATATGTTCTGATTTGGGCTTTCTCACCTGCTCTGTGACTTTCAACAAGTTAGGTCGCATCTCTGTGTCTCCATGTCTTCTTCAACTATGAATGAATGACAGTATGACGTGCCAAAGTCTGTGAGTAAAGTGACAGAGCCGCGGCACACCTTCCCTACAAAAGGTCTCTACAGGAGGATGCAGACCTTCGAAGCAGGATTTCCTTTTCCAACACAGAGAATGGAGAATTCCATGTGTATTAGAGATTTGAGTTTGTAGTTCCCTCCACATTTCATGCTGATGGACTATGGCTGAAACAGAGTTTGTTTTGTTTCTCTTTCTGTCCTCAGAGTCCAACACAGTGCATGGCACATAGGAAGTCTTACAAGGAATGAACAAGTGAATGAATGAATGAAGTCTTTAATGATGAAGGGATGAATAAATGAAATACTAGAACTGAAGGAGGCCTTACAGATACCATTTTAGGGGTCATATTCTTGGTCACCATTTTTATTTTTGTAAAAACAGGTATGCTATTTGAGTATCCCTTATCCAAAATGCTTGGGACCAGAAATGTTTCCTATTTTTTTCAGATTTTAAATATTTGCATATACGTGATGAGATATCTTTCACATGGGACCCAAGTCTAAACATGAAATTCTTTTATGTTTCATATATACCTTATACAGATAGACTGAAGATAATTTTTTTTTTGTTTTTGCAATTTTTGGCCAGGGCTGGATTTGAACCTGCCACCTCTGACATATGGGGTCAGCGCCCTACTCCTTTGAGCTACAGGTACTGCCCTAGACTGAAAATATTTTTATGCAATATTTTAAGTAATTTTGGGCATGAAGCAAAGTTTTGACTATTTTGACTGTGACTTTTCACATGAGATCAGGTAGGGAATTTTCCACTTTTGCATCATGTTAGCACTCAGAAAGTTTATTTTGGAGCATTTTGGATTTTAGCTTTTCAGATTGGGGATACTTAAACCTGTATTAGCACCTTTACCTTATAAACACTTGCTAGAATAAACAAATTCTTAAAATACAATAAATTTTAATAAATAGTCAAGAAATTTAATTTAAAATTTTTTCTATATTAAAATATTTTTGTTTTGCTTTGTTTTGTTACTGGCCATGATATTAATATATGTTATATATATTTACATCAATATATATTAGAAGGATAAAATTTTCACTCTTAGAGGGAGCACACCATATGTAAAGGAATGATTACATTAGAAATTTTTTTTTTAGGCTCAGTGCTCATAGCTCAAGGATTAGGGCACTGACCACATATACCGGGGCTGGTGGGTTCGAACCAGGCCTAGGCCTGCTAAACAACAATGACAACAACAACAACAACAACAAATAGCCAGGCATTGTGGCAGGCGCCTGTAGTCCCAGCTACTTGGGAGGCTGAGGCAAGAGAATCACTTAAGCCCAAGAGTTTATGGTTGCTGTGAGCAGTTACGCCACAGCACTGTAGCAAGGGCCACATAGTGAAACTCTGTCTCAAAAAAAAAAAAAAGAAAGAAATTATTTTTAGATGAGTTTTGCAACCATATTAAAAAATTGTGAAGATATCATTTTAGTTTCCAAAACTAATTTCAATGAGTATTTATTAAACCAATGAAAAGTGGAAAGTATGAAAGCCTTCTCTGAGGATGTTTTTCATAAATAGATGAAGATGCTTATTTTAATCTGCTAAACATGTCCCCCTAAAAAGGATTTTTAGCATGTTATAAAAAATAATGAACATACTTACTTTAACTTGCTGAATGTGTATTAAATGTTTCACTACTTGGTATAATAATACAATATATCTAAAATGACAGTTAAAATGATAATTTTAGCTAAGCTAGTGTAAGAAAGCTAAAATGTTTAGTTATAGAACTCAGAAGTTTTCTTGAATCGCTTATTTATCTAATTAAATATGACAGGCTTTTTATGCTTTTCCCAATTCCCAAATGAGTTCTACAGTAAAAGAAATCAGTGCCAAAGAAAAAGTTATTTGTTAAGTAATTGCAGGAGTTGTTATTACAGTTTCAAAAGATCTTGCTGCAGCCACTTATCTGAGGGACTTAGTTCATTGATGAGATCTTAAAAGCATTGACAGCAATGTCGTTTTTTTAATTTCTTAGGGTTGCTATTGAGAATCATAACTGCTAAATGCCTCAAATATTATCAGTTACTCTCTTCAGCAATTAATACTTTATCTCAATACTCAGTATAGGGAATACCTAGAAGAAAAACAGACATGGCAAATGACCTACCGGGACCTATCCATAACACATTCCAAGCCAATGCATTATCCAATTATCTTATATTAACTTAGTTATTTGAAAAGAAAAACTCAATTGTAAAATGATGCCATTGAGTTTAAGTTGAAATTGTATATTTGAAATTAAATTACCGATATTTTCAAAGAAAGCCAGTACTTTATAATTTCATACTTTAAAGCATGAAACAGCTTTACTACACAGTAGTTTTCCTTAAAACTACTCTATTTTTAGCAATAAATTCCTACTTCATGAATAAGACATGACTTTTTTACTGGATGCAGTATTTTCTTTCATCTTTCTGAAAATGTCAAAAATAGTTTTTATTTAATATCATTTAAAACATGCCAAAGATATAAAAGAATAACAGAACAAGCACCAGTAAACTCAAAATGCAACTTAAGAAATAAAACATCATCCAGGGGACAGAATCCCGGTGATATAGACTAGTCAGGGAGCATGTGCCTCCTAGCTCACACTCACCTATCAAAAAGATCACCTAAGAGAGAATGCTGGGAGTCAACAGGGAAGCAACAGGAAGCACCACAAAATAGGGAAGAGGAGGGTTCAGGGCAATTTGTTCAACCTGGAACTGGGTAAGAGCTGGGAGAAGCTGCTGGGCATGAGGGAACAGTAAAGAAGATGCCTCCGGGGCTCCACACTCCAAGACAAGATTTTGATCCGGGCTAGAGAAGAACATCCCAACCCACGCAGGCCTTTGGCCTAACACAGGGAGCTGCCTGGCGACGTCGCCCAGAGATGTTGCTCCATAAAGGGAACCCCACAGGCATCCAAGCTTAGTGCAGCTTAGACTGCGTGTCATTCCGAGAACCCATGTGGAACCCCACAGGCATCCAAGCTTAGTGCAGCTTAAACTGGGTGACATTCCGAGAGCCTGGACACCAGGGAACCATAGGCAGGTCTGCAGCTGCCACATAGCCCTGGGGAGGGCCAGAGGTACCCAGGTGCTCCCATGTACCCCAGAAAGGTCTCCACTGTGTGATGCAGGTTGCTGTTGCAACTGAGACATGAGTGGATGACATTTTCCACAGACCTTTGCTCACTCTGCATGCCGGCGGGGGCCCCAGCCTCTCCAATCCCAGGCCTGAGGTGCCATTTTTAGAGTTTTTATTTCCCCCAAACTTACATCCCCAGAGGCCTTTTCTTTAGGGTCATTCACTGTCTGCAGACAGGCCCCCCCAGCCTCCTGCCCTTGGGGGAGGGATAGCAGGACAATCAACCTGACGCAGGCCCCATGCAGCCTTTGGCTCAGTCCTTCCACATCCACTCTGTACTCAGTGCCTGCCCTGGGCTGTATTTGGCATCCTTGAGTCCAAAGCCTTCCAGGTAGAATTCCCTGGACACTCAGCCTCCTGTGGCCAGAAGTAGGCTCACCTGCCTGAAGGGAGTGGGAAACAAGGATTTGCAAGTCTTTTTTAACCTCTGTAACCAGTATTGGCATGGTTATCCCTTTACAGTCTGTATTTGTGCATACCTGAATTCTTCATGATAAATTCCTAAAGGTAGTATTTTAAAATATGTGTCATTGACCACATTTCTCAGCGTGTGCATTTCTAGCCCTCGATAGATGCTCCACGTATCCCTTTAACTCTTGATCTTTTCACCTCCTTTTAGAAAGGGTTTAGCCTATTAGTTTCCCTGTAGCTGTCTCTTTATCAGGGAATCAAAGTATCAATACAATAAATTATAAATACTTGATAGAATAAATATTAGAAAAAATATTTTGTTTCCAGAACCCCTCCCATAAAAAATGTTAAGACAGAAGGAAAATTCTCCATGTATGGGGAGCACAAATACTTATATAAGTGTGACCTGTAACAATATTGACAGAGCCTTCCTCGTACAAAATACCTCTTGATGTGTTTAAACTGAGTGGCAAGTGATTGAGCCAATTGCTAAGATAATATTCAATAGAAATACCTAAAACCTGTCAATGGAGATTTCATCATATATCATTTTTCTGTGCTAATAGCTCATTATCTTCCTAACGGTTTAAAAAAATGTTTATATAGAATGAATGGCGCAATAATGCAGGAATTTTTGTTTTTTAGAGAATCCTGGCTGACCCTGTTTTAATGAGTGACTCTGCTATAGTTCAACCAATTGATTTTGCCTTAATGGTGAGGATTTGAAAATTCTAATTTGTGGGGGATTTAACACAGATTCATCTTGACCATTTTTTCCCTCCCCTGACCTACCTGATTTTTAAAATGTGTATCTTACATGAGGAAAACAACCAAAAATTTAACTTAATTCTAGTTAAGGCAAAAAGGAAAAGAAGAATAAAGGAAAGAAGGAAGGAAGGAAGGAAGGAAGGAAGGAAAGAAGGGAGGGAGGGAGGGAGGGAACCTTGTAAATCACCTTTCAAAAAATCAAATTCCTCCTCTCCCTAACACCACCTTCTCTACATGAGAAGCATCTTAAAAACAAAACTGCCCTTTTTGCAGGGACAGAAGAGATGACTTTAGTGCTTATCAGTCTCGTCAATGTTCTTATTTTTGTCCTCTAAATGTACTTGGCTGAGGAAAACACTGTGTTATTAAATCTCTTTATGTTGCAGATATAAAAAGGGCAAGAGTTGAGGTATATAAAGGCAGCGCTTTCACCCATGGTCATCTATTGATTTCTTGTCTTTGACTTTATAGAGGGCCATCAACAACTGCCCAAGAAATAATTGCACTTCATAGCAAAATTGAAATTCAAAGTCAATGACTCAGTAAGCTTTCATGGTGCACCTACGATAGGCCAGATTTATGCACACATAGGAGGTCAGACATGAAGTTCATGAACTCATCCTAGAAAAAGTGCTACCTACCTCATTGTTGAATATCAGTATGGCCCCCTTGGAAGAACTTCCCTTGGCCATCTGGTAACCATAGTGATATTCAGCAATGAGGTAGGTAGTGCTTTTTCTAGGATGAGTTCATGAACTTAATTGTCCAACCTCACAGATAGACTGATGGATAAGTGCCTGTTGGTTATACAGAGAGGCTAACACTTTGATGGATGTTACTTTATTTTATTCTCAAAATGTCCTGAGTTAATGGCATCCCTCCTTTATAGACAGAAACACAAAGTGTTAGAGGTTATGTGGTTCTGAGGTCAAATGGCTAACAAATATATATTTTTCAGACTTAATAACTGGTGGGTCGAGCTTGAAAAAAGAGCATTTGCTCATTATAAATCTTTGGTCATTAATCTACCTTCATTCATCCAACAAAGTTTTATTGAGCACATTCCATGTACTGGGCATTTTGGTAGGTGCTAGGGAGACCGCAAAAGAATCTAGAGTCCTTGTTCCCCAGGAGTTCACATTCCAGTGGAGGAAAGCAACAAGAAGCACAGCAAATGAGATAGCAACACACAGTGACAAGGGCCAGGAAGAAAGATAAAGCAGGTTGGATGGATGCAGAGTGATTCTTAGGATGAGAAGGAAGACATTTATCTAAAGTCACAATAACTATAAGGCATCTTTTTCTTATAATTAAAAAAGAAAACGTGAATGTGTTTTATGTTTTACTGCTGGCATATTTTATCTACAGTGAAGCTAAAACGTGGAATTAAAGGAATAAAACAGAAGAGCTTTCATAAGTGGCTTCATTTTTATCTTGGAGTATTACAGTCTATCTTCAAACAACATCTAAATTGCAGTCCAATTTTTCTGAGTAGGACTCGGAAGAAAATCTAGTGAAGTCATCATTAGTGTCTATAAAATACAAATGGGGAAACAAACATTGAAATCTGTCTTTGAAAGTCTGTGTCCAGTGTTCAGGTGGCTTTGTGAGATAGTTCATGGCTTTTGAAGATAGATGACTTGTTTCTGGTAAATGTGGTTTCCTACTAAGGCTTAAAAGAATTTTTAAATTGTACTTTTAATGATGAGTATGTAATTACCATTCACTGATGACATAAGTATGGCTTTCAGTACTCACTGCTTTTAGAGATGGGTTAGTGCAGTGTACTCCTTTGCCAGTCTTTATACCTTCCTGTAGACAGGAGGTAACAATATTGTTCTTACCTCTTGCAAAGGGCCTCATATTTGACCCTTCCTCTCACCTTTCTAATTCTAGTATTTGCCTGTAAACACATCTTCCCTTAAAGTATAAAGCAGACACTGAAGTGGTCTGAGCAGAGGGGAGAGGTGGAGGCTTTCCTGAAAACAGCACTGAAACCCAGAGGCTTCCTGGGCAAATCAGCGTCTCAAGGGGAGGAACCTTTGTCCTCACCCTTGCCGTTCTTGACTTGAAGTCCAGTACTTGGCCTATATACTGGTGTTTCCTGGTGAATGGATAACTACTGCTACGGCACTTGACAAGATTTGGGCACTTGACAAATGTTTCTAATGATGTGCTTATTCTAACATATGCTAGAAAAAGTCTATAACTGATATATTGAACCTGTTATTTTTCAAAAATTATTGCCTAGAATCAACAAGAAAGTATTTAAGTAAAATAACAATGAGTCCACTTAAAGAAAAGTACTAGGTTAGCAGTATCATAAATGGTACCCAGATATGGCAAAACCATATACTACATCAGAGAGATTGAAACGAACTCAACACTCACTGTGGTCTTTGGTTAGCTTGAGCCATGATTCTCGCCAAGAGGTCTTAGATTTCTAATAACCTCTTCTGTTTACATATCTTTATTCCCCAAGGGAAGATGTGGCAGCCTGGGCTTTGCCCTGTGAGAGCCCTACTAGTGTGAGTCTCAGGGAGTTGACGTACAAACACACTAAGCATTATTCTGTCCTGGGGCCTCTGGCTTTTGAACTTCCTTTTTGAATGGCGTGGATAAGAGACCTTTCCTCACACACAGGTGTGTCTGCATTTGTGAGGGAGGCTCCTCCATATTTTCTTGGTTACACACCTTCAAAGGAGAATGTCCCAGTGTTTACAGTGGAGTAAAGTTGAATGAAACATCTTCTTGTGTGGGGCTTCTGGTGTTAGAAATTACCTTGGGCAGGCTCGGCACCTGTAGCTCAGCAGCTATGAGCGCTGGCCACATGCACTGGAGCTGGCGGGTTCAAATCCAGCCCAAGCCTGCCAAACAACAATGACAACTACAACCAAAAAATAGCCAGGCGTTGTGGTGGGCGCCTGTAGTCCCAGTTACTTGGGAGGCTGAGGGAAGAGAATTGCTTAAACCCACGAGTTGGAGGTTGCTATGAGCTGTGACAGCACATAACTCTACAGAGTGCGACATAGTGAGACTCTGTCTCAAAAAAAAAAAGAAAGAAAGAAAAGAAAAATTATTTGCTTTTATTTGCCTGTGGTGATTACTCCCTGAAAACTGTAACAAACATGATGTCATATGTTACCCCCTCCTCTGTAGCAGAATGAATATTCAGAGCATTAGTCAGGTATGTGGAAAAAAGCGTCCAATAATTCCTTAACACGTCCACCTCTTTTGGTAGCTCCTGTTGTTACTGAAAATATTAAATCATCAGAGCTGTCTCACTTTATTGAGACCAAATTGAGTAAACACGAATGTGACCTTTTGAGAATCACTCAGAACTTAGCAAATTGTAGGATAAATGGCTGATTCCGTTGCTCTTTTTCCCTCTGTTGGGAGTCCTGGTGAAGTCACTACAGTTCCTGCTTCAGAGAAGGGCCCCAACGAAGGAGCCAGGAAAACTATGCCATTTGTGAACTAGCCCACTTAATGAACTTCACTCAGCCTCAGTGACCTCATCCACAAAACAGCGGGGATGCTCGTTGAATAAGGTTGTATTGAAAACGTAATGAGGTGACAGAAATACAACAACTAGGAGAGCAGCCGGGATTAACGCAGTGTTTTCATTCTTTCTCTCAAAAAAGGGACTTCCATGGTAAATTTATGGTATTGATAAATGGACATTCACTTGTTTCATAGAATTTAAAGTCTTGCATTTATGTAAGATTTGAACTGGACTAATACATCTTACATTAGGAACAATTTGAGCTTGACATTATGAAACTGTGTATTCAACTAATAGGCCAGAAGAATTTCAATTCTGGGAGCTCGGAGCGTGATACCAGGGGAAATGCAAAATAAGAGACATTCCTCTGGCTTGCAGGAAGACATGTATGCTGGGGATAGATAAGAAACCCAGAATCGGTGCAGTGATAAAAACGGCTGCACACGCCCTGCTAGCACATTTCCTACAGGAGCACATTCTCCTTTGTGTGCTTAAAATGAAGAAAAAGCCAAAAGTCCCTCGAAGGAAATTTGCTTTCTAGTTGGCGATGCATCTACCAGAGGATACCCAGGGTCCTATCTGCAACATTTTCAGGTGTTCTCTCCTGTTGTTTTTCCCACAATATAATGAGGGAGATAGTCCTGCATTTTACAGTTGAAGAAACTGAAGTTCTGGAGAAGTTATATGACTTGCCTAAAGCTGCCCAGACGGTAATCCATAAAGCCAGGATTGTAACACTCTGATTTGGCTGCTCTAAATCCAGGGCTCTTTACACAGAGTATCAGTAGGGTACTCCAATGGAGTTGGTTTTTTTTTTTTTTATTTTGCACATTTAATAGCACCTTTCTTCATCAAGATTTCTACAAACTGAAAAATTGATTTGCAGGTTATTTTTAGAAATCATTTCACCCATCACTGAAAACAACCTTCCCAGAGCTTTTCAAAAGCATACAAAAATATTGCCTGGAAGTTTAATGAAATGGTAAAAGGAGAGAGAAAAAGTATTAGAAACTACATAAACAGGAGAAGATGCGTATGGGGACAGAGGAGTGACTCGCCACTGAGCTGCCTCGGCTGAATTCACTTTTAAGTAACACGGGATTTTTTTAGTCATTGCCTGGGTCTTCTCAAGGGCTTACTGTACCTGGCTGGGGCATTTATCAACAAATTGCAGAGTCCAAGAGCAATCCTAATAACTTGGGTGCTAATCAAGATAGCTGGAAGTAGTAACTGTTGGGAACCTGAGTAAGACTCATGGAGGGTCGTAAAACTGGAGAGCAAATACTGAGTCAGGAGCCATGGCCATGTGAAACCTCAACCAGGAAAGCGAGACGTGAGATCCAAAACCTGGAAACTCAGGAAGAAGCAGAGAAATGTGACCTGGAATGCGATGGAACTATTGTTTCAGAATGAGGACTGTGCACCATGTGACGAAGTTGGAAAACCTCTGTCCTGACCCCTGCCAGATGCCTGGGGCCACCCAAATGGACTAAAGGAAGTACTTTTCTGTTGATCCCACCTTCAAGTCTACCACAGGAACTCTTACAAAGTCTCATAATGGGACTTCATAAAATTAAGTAACATTAGGAGTACACACACGGAGGTAAGCAACATGTCATTTCATACGTTCCATATCCAAAGACATAGTGAATTTGTTAACTCACCCAGAGACTAGGTTAGACTTC
This sequence comes from Otolemur garnettii, assembly GCF_000181295.1. Lineage (NCBI taxonomy): Eukaryota > Metazoa > Chordata > Mammalia > Primates > Galagidae > Otolemur > Otolemur garnettii. The sequence goes on from NW_003852401.1 coordinate 8,195,895, forward strand.
AACTCTGCAATGCTGCCATCCTGTCATCTGCTGGGATGGGTTTTCTGAATACCTACACTCACAGTTTGGCTTCATGGGAAAGACCCATATCCCAGACATCAACACCTGAAGACCCCAAAATGGTCAAAGGTCACCTGTTCCTGTCAAATAGTCTAGGGTCTCCCCTTCTTTCGCGATCTGGGGCCATCGTGCTCAGCTCTGGGTGGGTCTGTAAGAGTACTGCTGTGCCCAGCCATGTGTACTAACTCCGGGGAAAGTACCCGACTTCTCCTTGAGCGCCACAGAAATTGTTTTCAACCATTGTGGTCAAGCAGGGCACAGAAGTTTACCCTAAGGATGTTGCCCTGATTCTGGAAGGAAAACCCCCTCGGGGAAGAAAAAGGATTTCCTTCTGCACGATATCTTGATTTCCACTGGGGAAAGCAATCTCTGCCTCCTCCAATGATGAGTCTCTGTCTGCCTTCCAGACCCTGGAAATCTGAATAAATGACACAAAAATAGGAAAAATATTGGAGCTGATTGGCCCAGTAGAGGCACCCTGAAGTGACTGCCGGCCAGTTCCTGCCTCCTGGGCCCCTAAAGGACCCTATGTCTACTCTTTCTAAGCCTGAGTCTGATTTTCCTTCCATTCAGTGAGTTTTCCCAATTTCATTCCACATGAAGCACAAAGTTTCTTTTGCTTGTAACCATAGAATTCTGAGGGCGACCCCCCACGAGGGGTGAGGGTAAGAAGCCAGAGACCCGGGAGGAACAGCTGGGAAGTGGGAACAGCAAAAGGGTGTCAGAAGGTCGTGTGCCCAGGACTGGTGGCTCCCAGCCTGGTGTCCTGCACATCAGATCACCAACAGTTTTCTTAAACGTTACCCCCAAATGCCCCATTTCTACAGAGGAAAGCCACTCTGGCTATATAAAATTTCAGTTTTACTTGCCTTCAGCTGGATTTTTATCACTCAACATTGCTACTCCATTGCTACGTCGGAAGCTTGATTGAAAAGAAGTGGGGAATGAGCTAAACATTGTCTACGTTAGTGAAGTGTGATTGGCCACACCTTTCTTTTTTTTTTTTTTTTATTGAATGGTAACTATGTACATTAATGCACTTCTGGGGTACAGTGTGGGGTTTTCACATGCAATCTGAAATACTTCCATCAAACTGCTCAACACAGCCTTCATGTCATTTTCTCAGTTATTGCTTTAAAACGTTCACATTCTACTCTTAGAAAGATTCACCTGTACCCCTGTAAGATAAACCTCAGAAGTGATCCCTCCAAACCCCCTCCCTCGGCCACACCTTTCTTGAAGAAATAAAGTGGTGTTTCTTGGACATAAAAAAGTTCAGGGGACAATGTTTACACGGGATGCCAGCCATGACTGTGAAATGCAGGTCACTTGATCGGCCAGAGCACACACCCAACATCTTTTTTGGACCCTCCCATTTCTAGGACAGTGAATTCCTCTGCACCCTTCAAGATACAACTCAGCATCCTGTCACCGCCCTGAAACCCAGGCTGAGCCGGTCATCCTTGCCTGTGCTTCTGTTGCATGCGAGATGAAGGCTGCGCTTCCTGCTACCAGTTTTATAATTGTTCAGCTTCATCCATCTCTCCCACTAACTAGCAATCTCCTTGCCTTTGAGGGCTTTGCTTTCAGTCTTTTATTACAGCACTGATTGTAGGTCTGGCACACAGTAAGCACTCAAAGTTAATTTACTGTCCTTTAAAAGAATTTTATAGTAAACCTTGCTCTCGCCTCTCAGAATTCCCTGCCTAGAATTTTACATCAGCATTATGCTAGGAGGAAGGTTTGTAAAGCTGAATTCTTCACTGTGAGTTCTTAGCTTTCCTACAGTTTTAATGTGCTTTTTTTTTTCTGTAAACCTTTTATTGGAAAGAGCTACTTTCAGTTTTGTTTTGTTTTTTAATCCATCTCACTCCGAGATAGCACAGTCAATCAATACCTAAAGTAAAAAGAATGAGCCCTGGATGGAAGCCGTGACTTGTGTCGAGGTTCCCTTTGGATCTTCCTTCAAACACCTTCCATCGCTTGCTTAGAATAAGGACACATTAGTTTTTACAGTAGTATGCTTTAAGATCAGCTACAAATACGCTTGTTTGATCCCAAATTAAAGATGCCCTGATATTTCTCTCAGTGCGTCCGTGTGTTCAGAGGTCACCCGGTGTGCTGTGCTCCCTGAGTGGCTGCTATGACGCACCCCGTGACGTGGTGGCTATTCTTTGCCATGGAAACAGGCCTTGCCTTCAGGGCTTCCTGCACACCACGGCCACAGGGAGTGAAACTGTTCCACTTCCGTGGTTTGGGATTGAAGTGTTTTCCTCCTTTTCCATTCTAGTTAAAATGTATGGAAGGGGAAAACAGCTGTCAAGGAGAAGATCACTACTGCAGGAAAGTGATCTATTTATTCATTAGCAATTGAATTAGCAATTTCATTTAAGGTAATATTTCTTGGGATCGGGCTTACAGAATGGCCCAGGTTTCACACTCAGTTATCTCAGTTCTTCTTCTAACTATCTACAGTCAGCACCAAAAGGAACATTAAATGTGGCTTCACATGTGCTGCCTCGGACAATGAGAATCTTAATCTCTGCCCAGGCAGGACATCGATTGCTGTAAGGAAACGCTGTTAGAATTACAATCTTACCTCTGGTAAATGTTCACATAAACTACCTTTGTGATGCAGGATAATGAGTTTCAGAGGCCCCTACCTAGGTCCCAGTTCCAATTAACCTGTGGCAGAGAGAACTATGTAAGAAATGTCAAATAGTAAAATCAGACTGGTGGATTTGGGCAAGAAGAGAC
>NW_003852401.1:8198982-8218266 GCF_000181295.1 Otolemur garnettii
AGCCAGGCCTGCTAACATTCTATTTGAGGGCTCTGGTGTTGTCTACTGCTTTATTTTTTTATGATTGTGCTCCATAGAGAGTATCTTGCCTGTAAAACGTTTTTCCACTGAGTGTGAACCAGGGACAAAGGAGATGGAAAGACAGAATTCCCGGTGAGACCCAGTGTCCCCCCAGGAATACGGGTGCTTTTCTTTCTGCCCTGGCCCAGGTCTCAGCAGGGTCACGCTGGAGGATACAGTAGGGAGCAAAAGAGACAGCAATTCCTGCCCGCCTGGAGATCACATTCTGGAAGAGGGAGCCAGAAAATAAACAGGTAGTTTCGACTGGATATTAGAAGAAGAGAAGGGCTATGGGAAAGCATGAAGCAGAAAAGAGAGGTCAGGAGTTCTCGGGGACAAACAGGTTGCAGTTTTAGAGAAGGGGGTCAGGGAAAGCCTTTCTGGAAAAGGTGAGATTTCAGCAGAGATGTGAAGGAAGGGAGGGAGAGGTCTGAGGTCTGTGCAGATATCTGGTGTAACAGGCATTCCCATGGGACCGTAAGGTGAAGACCTTGAGGTGTAGCTGCGGAGACATGCGCAAGGCAGGCAGTGTCAGAGAGGAAGGGAAGGAGGCTCTCTGAAAGGCGTTGGCTTTGGCAGCCATTGGAAGGTAGAGGACAGACATTCAGACAACTTTTGGCAAAGGGTCACTCTGGCTGCGTTGTTGCAAACAGGTGAGGATGAAGGCATAGGAATTCAGGGCGATTGTACTTCTGAAGTAGGAAGTGGTGGCAGGTGGTAACAGTGGCAGAGGCCTCCAGAAGTGGTCAGATGCTGGACGTATTGTAAACACACACACACACACCTGCCATGTATTGGCAGTGTTTCAAGTCAGCAGAAATTACTAAGCATGATGGTATTAGCTTTTGACAGGAAAGAAAGAACTATTTGTCACGAACTGCATTTGTGCAAGTGTCAACATTGTGAAGTTGGAGAGTTTTCCAATGTTCTGAAGTTATGAATCTTTGCCTTAAAATAAATCAATTTGGATTATGGGAAAGATGGCAGACATGAGGGACCCCAAAGTGAAATGTATACTTTCACAATTTTAACCAGGAAAATACATATGTGAAGAACTGCCTGCATTTCCCACACTGGTTAAGGAGGTGGAATTAAAGGTTATTGCTAACCCCGTCATTTTAATGAGAAAAAGTTGTGAAAGAAAAGATTTTGAACAGAACCTCATCTGTGGTACAAAAAAAAAAGTAGGTGCATCAGCAACTCGGTGTGGTCTGCGTTCTCCATTTTCACCCTGACCTCAGCCGTGGGGCGGTGGGTTTGCTGTCTGTGGCCGTCTGAGCCACACTCTTCTCCCAGTGTACCCTGACACTTTCAGGATCCATGCCTTAACATGTGCTGTGACTGTGTCTGGTGTGCCCAGCTCCCCTCCACAGCTGTCAGCCTTCGGAACCCAGCCCTGCGTCACCTCTTCTCACAGGACCGGGTGCTTCTCCTACCAACTCCATTCCAGCCCCGTGTAGTCCTTCCCAGTGTCACTAATTTCTGTATCTGTCTTTCCCTCCGGCCTCTGGACTCCCTGAGGGCAGGAACTGTGTCGTAGTCTTTGTCGGTAGCCCCAGTGTTAGGATGATATTGTCTGGCACACAGGAAGTACTCGGTGTGTGTTCAGTTAGTGTTTGGCTGAAAGAGCCCGTGGTAGGTAATCAGTATATGGTAGACAGTTTGTAACAACAAATCCAAATTTTTTCGTAAAAAACAATATCTGTACTAGATATTAAATAGGAACCAATGAGCACACATGTGCACAGAGGGAAGTAAAACTCAGTAGAAATCACGCAATGGGGAGGGGAGGAGAAGGGAAGAAGGAATGGGCAAAAACCTACCTAATGGATATAATGAACACTATCTGGGCGGTGGGTGCACTGACAACCCTGACTCAAACGTGACAAAAGCAATTTATATAACCAAAACTATGTGTACCCCCATAATATTTTGAAATAAGAAAATTTTTTCCATAGTAATAAGAATGACAACCTTTTATGTATTAGAATTCTCTAGAAAGACAAAACATATATATATGAAAATTTGACCTAACTGAAAATGCTGGCAAGGATGAGCTGTTTAGCAGGAAGGAGTTGAAAAGACAGCAGGTCTCCATTTGTTGAGAGAGAGAGAGAGAGAGAGAGATGGGAATTTGCTCATTTGATTATGGAGCTGCGAGATCTCAGGATCTGCCATCTACAAGCTGGAAAGCCAGAAAAGCCAATGGTATAATTTATTCCAAATCCAAAGGCTTGAGAACCAGGAGCACCAAAGTCTGAGGGCAGGAGGGGATGACTGCTCTGATTTAAACAGAGCAAATTTGCCCTTCCTCTGCGTCTAGGTTCTAGTTAGGTCCTCAGTGGATTGTGTGATGTTCACCCCCACAGCCACACAGCTGTTTCCACAGAAATAGTTCCACAGCTATCTGGGCATGTCTTAGCCCAGTCAAGTTGATACATAAAATGAACCATCACAATTTATTATGAATGCCCAGTGTCTGCATTACTGTGCTAGGCACACGACAAACATTACATCATTCAGGCCACCACAAACCATGAGGAAAGTGTTTTTATACCTATTTTATAGAGCAGGTGACTAAGACGCAGAAGGGCAAGGTGGTAATATACACCTTTATGCAATTCTTAGACATAATCAAAATGGATAATTTAATGAATCTAAGGACACTGTTCCCCTTTGATAAGTATGCATTAGTATGCTGTAAATCTACAACTGGCAAAGTAAAAACCTGCCTCTACATACCGTGTTTAGTAGTGATTAGACCTAATCACTAGGTCTTATATCAGGGTAGGGCTTTTATTTAACAAATGCATAGAAATCCTGCTAGGGCTTATTTTGGAGGTAGGTCTTATTTTCGGGAAAACATGGTAACAGAGTAGGTGACTGCCTCCAGCCCCTGCCAGGTTCCTGTTTTCAATAGGGGAGGCTACTTTCTTGTCCTGAGGGTATCCAAGATTAGGGCCTAACCTCAGTGACCATCTGGAACTCCTTCATCTCAGTGTTCAGTCAGTTATATAAGTTTTACTGTCTTCCTTTTTGTGTCTTTTGTGACAACACAGACTGATTGAAATATATTACTGTAAATTAACCTCCTATTCTGTATTTTATGCAATTAATTTTCTTATCCCCTTGTTAGATTTTCTTAGCTTAGCATGTTACAGTGGGGTGTTCTGTATTGGGTTACTAGACAGACTGTGAATTTGTAGCTTCATCTAATAGTCAATTCATATCAAATCTGTGAACAATGAGGTATTTAGAAGAAATTCATTGTCATGTCTCAGATGGGCACTGTCTTCATTCCAAATATTTTTTATAAGAATTTTATTTTAGTGAAATTTTGACCTAACTGAAAATGCTGGCAAGGATGAGCTGTTTAGCAGGAAGAAGTCAAAAAGACAGCAGGTCTCCATTTGTTCATTATTGAGTAGTCTTTAAATGTCTTCTCAACATGTTCTGGTAGTGCTTCTGAGTTTCTCTGGGTAGAAAATACAACTCAAGAAATGCGATGTTGATTAAATAGAATTAAAGTGTCACACTAGACAGCTAAGTTAGAGAGAACTCAAAAGGCAAGTGCTTTATTTGGTTGCCTTAATCACTTCACAGGCTTACCTGGCCAGTTTTGGAAGGAAGATTGATGTCCACAAATACATACCAGGGGAATCCTCCTGCCAGTTAGGAAGTGGCAGAATAGGATACAAAGCTTCCCGATAGAGACAGATGTAGGAAAAGGTGCTGGGAGCAACATGAACTGGAGCTGTGTCTGTGGTAGTAGAAAGAACATACGATTTAGAGTCAGAATCTAAAGTGAAAGCAGCAGCCATGGTGGTTTCCATTACCGCATATCCACCCCGCACAAGGCTTGCTGCCCACTTCGTCTCATTTAATCTTCAAGACAACCCTGGCAATCGGTATTAGCAGCCTATGTGTTGGGATGAGGAAAAAGATCAAGTCATTTGCCTAAGGTTGCAGAGCTAGAGTGAGAGGGGGAAGGTTTGAGAGCAGGATTGTCTAATGGATGACGGAGCCATCATCGTTCACTGTTTTGTAGGTTTGTGTGTGTGTTTTTGTTTATATAAACATGTTTATATGTTTATTACTGTTTCCTGGTTTATATGGCATATATATTTGCTTACATCTTTTACATTAGCCTGGATAGAGTTGGAACACATTCTTCTTAGTTAAGTATCACAAGAGTGGAGAAGCACGAATCCAATGTACTCAATTCTAATATGAATTTCTAATTTCTAATTCTAAAATTCTAATATGAATTTCTCTAATACATACATAGAGAAAAATCCAAATCAATTTGGGGGGCAGGGAGAATAAGGGAGTGGGGAGAGGGGAGGAGGAGGAGGTTATGGTATATGGCATACTTCTTGGGGACAGGACACAATTATAAAAGGGACTTTACCTAACAATTACAGACAGAGTAACCTAATTTTTTGTACCCTCAATGACAATAAACTCCAAAAAGGAAAAAATATATATTTTATAGTATATGTTTATATATAAATACCCTTATATCTACATATAAATCTACAATATATAAAACATATCACATAATATAGAATTACACATTATATATAATATATAATGGAATATATGTATATAGTATATCAATATATAAATGTATTTATATAGTTCATTAAATATTATTAGAATATTTATTTGATTTTAAATTGCCAAAATACACAAGCATTGAAAGTCTTATTATTTTAATTTGAATCATTCTAATAATTTTTTTTTTTTGCAGTTTTTAGCCAGGGCTGGGTTTAAACCCATCACCTCCGGCATATGGGGCTGGTGCCCTAATCCTTTGAGCCACAGGATAAAATAAAAATATTTTATTGTTAAAAATGTTTATGAAGAAATCATTTGGGTTTAGAAATTAACTATTAAGTAATAAAATAATTTCTCTCCAAAGTTAAATCTGTCCTTCCTAGTAATGTAACGCAATAATGGACAAATTTTATCTGTTTTTTTGTGACACCTTACTTGGAATTTGTTTGCCACTAATCAAGAGTTCATTCATCTTGTTTCATTTGCTTCTTTAAGTCTTTGCCTTACTTACCTAATTTTCAATGAAGAATTCTTTTTATAAATTTTTCCCATGAAATAAGATATATAGATAGAGAAAAATGTCTTCATTGTGGAAGAAAAGTAGAAGATATAAATAAACCTATAATTTTATCATCCATACATGATCATTGCTAATGTATAAAGCAGGCATCTTCAAACTAAGGCCTGCGGGCCACATGCGGCCCACCTAGGACATTTATCTGGCCTGCCGGATGTTTTTGCCACAGCTGCCTGTCCTGCTTAGCAGCCGACTCGTCCCGGAGCCTGCAGTCCGGCCCTCCAAAGGTCTGAGGGACAGTGAACTGGCCCCCTGTTTAAAAAGTTTGAGGACCCCTGGTATAAAGTATAGCCTTCCAAGATTTTTAAAGCATCTAATTTTTAAATGTTGTTCTTATTAACGTACTCATGAAATAATTATGCAGCCCTATAATTAGTAAATGCTATTGTTTAGGAAAGGTCTTTGAAACAAAAATCTGTTTCTTTTTATTAATAAAAGTCCCTGGAAACAGTAAAAAACTTTTAATTATCACAGAGTTAACCTCATTCTAATCTGATTCTTTAGGCTAATTAGTTTGAGGCCTTGGCACTGGCAGCTGGATTAACAGTTTTTATCAGGGATATCAGAAATGTTCCTTAGAAATCCATAAGGTTCATTCAGTGCAGATAAATCAGGCTTTGCTCGATCACGTGGTGACCTGAGCAGTGAAAAGCAAATTATGGTGCCCCTGGAACAATTATCCTTACCCTTAGATGTATGAGAGTCTGGGCTCTGTCCAATCAGCCTCTTCTCCACCCCTACCCCATTTTAATGGGCCCGAGCATGTTCTGGCGGCTGGCAGAGTTGGGATCAAATTCTGACTATATTTATTTATCATGTGCTCTTGGACAAATCTCTCTGTACCTAAAGTTACTCATCTATAAAATGGGAATAACAATATCAACTGAACATGACTGTCACAAGAAATAACTGAAATATACCTGGCAATTTGTAATGGTGGCCATAGTAATTACCGTTGTTGAAGAACATATCATAGGAAACCTAACTGAGGCTGGATTGGATAACAGGTTTCCCTGTGACCTTCATTCTTGCCTGTGACCAACACATCCAACTACAGCTAAGGAGGGGTCTTAAGACTGAGATCTGATATTCCTGATGGCTTCCAGGAATGCCAGGGGAGATAGGAAGGGGTGTAGAAGTTGTGGGCCTGTGAGAATAGAAAGACGCTTCCATCAAGCTCTTAGGATTTCAGAGCTCTCTGGGTCCAGACCATTCTCTGAGTGTATCTTGTGGCAGACCCACCTAACACAGAAGGTAATCACCAAGGACCAATGACTGTGAGATGCTCTCCAGTGTTTCTCAGTGACATCATTGTGATAGGCCCTCAAAGGTGTCCACATCCTAATCACTGGAACCTGTGAATATTTAACATGGCAGACTATCCCTCTGCCATGTTAATATTTACTGCTTATATTCTGTGTTGTTGTTAAGGCTTTAAGTTTGGGGATGGTTGATACAGCAGCAATAAAAACTAATACCAGCCCTGTTGTCATTTTGGACACCACAGTTCTCTGTTATATGGGACTGCCAGAGCACTCTAGGGCCATTAGAATGTCACTGGGCTTTGACCATTAAGGCCAGTGCCAGCACTTACCCAACTCATTTTGTCATCTCCCCCCACTCCACCCACTTCCATTCACACGTCTCCACCTTGGACCACAGGGGTGCTGTATTCCACCCATGACTGAGAACAGTCTCCATAGCAAGAGGTGGCCTCTCTCTTTCTCCTTTTTGTCTCCTGGTTTTGGAGAAGAAAAACCTTCCTTATCAAACAGTAGCATAGGCCTGGAGGTATAGAAATATTTTGAACTATAAAGAAATTTCTCCCAATTTACTGCTTATATTCTGGAAAGGCAGCAGAGTAGAGCACTGGAGCATATGGGTGGTTGAATCTCATGCAGCTTTGAGATCAAATCCCAAGTCTGTTACTTACTAGAGGTGTGATATCAGGAATGACTTACACACTCTGAGCCTCGTCTTCCTCCTATGTAAAAGGAAAACCAGAATCTGGTGGGACTGGAGAATAAATATGTTGAGAGGATACAGAATAGTAGGAGAGGACGCTGAAAAGGAATGACAGTAAATTGTTGGCAACGAACAAGTAAGATTGTATGTCCCTTCAATAGTTGATGAGTATCTAGTGTGTCCAGGCACTAGGCTAGGACTGGGGGAGGCAAAGTGAATTAAAGACAGTCTCCACATTTTAAAAGCATCCAGTGTGACCAGGGAGGAAGATACGTCAGTTAAAACATAACTTACTTTTAATTTTATAAAAATATGGTATGAAATGTGCAGGCATAGAAATAAGGTCAAGGCGCAGAGGGCAACTGAGATGGCAGTGGGTGAGAAATCCAAGCCCCAGGGGGCTTTCTAGAGAAGACTAATCAGACTAGCAGTGGAATGATTTTCTAGGGTGGCAAGACAGTAAAACACTTCTAGGCAGACGGAGCAGCGTTGACAGGCTGCAGACAGCATGGAACAGCTGGAATATCAAGTGCAGGTGAGGCCAAAGGAGCTAAAGGTGAGGCTCCATGTAGCCGGGGGAGATCACCCTGAGCAGCCTCTCCTGCCAGTTACAGGCAGCGGACTCCTGTCTCGGGTCTTGGGGTCAGTGCTTCATGCAGAGAGAAGAGGGAAATTTAGAAAGCTCTGTCACACGATAGCAGAGAGAGGCAAGAAGACCTTTAAGAGGCCACTGAGGTAGTTAAGGAACGCTTGGTCCAGGGGGCACATGGAGGGTGGGGAGAAAGGAGGAGATGAAGCCGTCATGGGAGGTGGAACTGGCAGGATATGGGAACCAGTCAGACTTGGACGGTAAGAATGGCATTCAGGACAATAGCCAGCCTCTCGTTAGGTCCTAAAATCATTAGTCATGATATGAAATGGGGGAGAGAGAATGGATCTGGGTGGGAGAGTAGGAGGGATAAATCACAGTGCATGGACGCTGGATATTTTTTATTTTGAGTCACCTGAGAAAAATACAAGTGGAAATTGCTGTTTTTATTATTTTAGCAACTTCTTCCTTTCATTATGACACTTAACTCAGGATTTTTGTTTCTCTTTTCCTATGATAAATCATTTATGTTTTTAAATGGCAAGGAGATCGAGTCCCTTCTCACTAATCGTGACGTCTAGATTTGTTAGTATCTTAGCTAAAATAGCAGATCCCAGTCAAACAAATATAAAAAGTACCTGATCTTCATTAATTTGTTCTGTTTATTTTAAATGTTTTAAGTAAGGATTGTTGCTTGTGTGACTCTGATAATGTGCGCATAAATAACACCTGTCATGCTGAACACACTGTGCTTTAGAAAAGACAAAATGTCTTAGACGAACAGAATCCTACCTAAAGAGCAGTTTGCTGTCAGAAATCATGAAAGACACCAAGCACTATAACCTCCGGGAAAAGGACAAGACGTCCTGCATTGAAAAAAAATAATAATGATTTTAGTAGCTCTTTAGAGGGAAAAAACATCTGTTAGGAAAGAGAAAGGGCCATTTTATTACTAGTACATGCTGTTCCCATGAATTGTTAGAAATAAAGAAATGTATATTCTCTGCCCTGCCAGCCTTTAATTCATTTACATTCCCTTTTAATCAAAATTTCAAAAAGTTCTGCACTAAAAATATTTTAGAGCTGTGTGGACAGACAGAGCTAGAAGATAATTTTTATTTTCTTGAGACACTAAAGCACATTTTCACTGCTTCTTAACCTCTGTCTATGGCAGTTTCCCCACATGCTCCTTACAGTTAACTGAGGAAATAAAAACAAGGTCCTCTCTACCTCATTTGGAAGTAATGAGAGTTAAGAAGATGCATCACTGAAAGGTTTCAGGGGAAAAGTATTACTTTAATTCTAAAATATTTTATAAAATCTAACCATTGATTATTGGTTCCCCAGGAGCTCTTTACATACATTAACTCATATTATCATCTTCACGTTTAAGAGGTGAGGAAACCGAACCCCTCTAAGGTTACATGATTTGCTCAGTGGCTCATTACTAGGCAACACATCCTATTTTTGCCCAATTCTAAAGCTTGTTCCCATAAAGAACTTTAAAATCAATTCATTTCAATTAAAGTCTATCAGCTTTAGATCAATCACAACAAACAATTCTGTCTTCTCGCAATGGCACAAACACCCTTTCAGTTGCTCAGCCAGAAACCTGAGCGTCCCAGCTGATGGCCTTCACCCACACCTCCACACCCAGTGTGTGTTAGCACCTCTCCATTCTACCTTCTCATCACCTCTCAGGGTCATCACCTTCTCATCTCCACCACACAGGTGAGTGCAAGATGCCTCAACTTCTCCTTGGACAATAGCAACACTTCTAAACAGTCTCCCCTGAGTCTGTCCTTGCCCCACACTAATCCCCTTATCAAGGGCCAGGCCTTGGAAAATTCATCTCAGATAGATCCTGTCATTCCCTGGCCTGATGCTTCTCACTGGCTTTCCTCAAGTGCAAGTGAATCAGATATTGGCAAGAGTGAAGGCCTGTAAGGTCAGCAGCCATGCACCAGGTGGCTTAATGTTCTGTGAGAAGGGCCACGTGTCTTAGAACCAGAAAATCTGGCATTTGAAGCCCAGCTGAATTCATTTTCTAGGTTGGCTATAATAAATGGCCACAAACCAGGTGGTTTAAAACAATCGAAATGTATTCTTTCACGGTCCTGGAGCCTTGAAGTCTGACATCAAGGTGTAAGCAGGGCCATGCTCCCTCTGAAGGCTGTAGGGAAGAGTCTTTTCTTTCTTTCTTCCTTCTTCCTACCTTCTGGTGACTGCTGGCAATTCTTGGCATTCCACAGCTGACAGCTTCTTCCCAGTGTGTGTGTATCTGAATCGTTTTCTCCTTACCAGGACACCAGTCCTTTAGATTTAGGATCCACCCAGATCCAATAGGAACTCATCTTTTTTTTTTTTTTTTTTGAGCCAGAGTCTCAAGCTGTCACCCTGGGTAGAATGCCATGGTGTGATTGCTCACAGCAACCTCCAACTCAGGCTCAAGGGATCCTCTTCCCTCAGTTTTTTCTATTTTTAGTAGAGACAGGGTCTCACTTTTTGCTCAGGCTGGTCTTGAACTCGTGAGCTCAAGCAATCCACCTTCCTCCACCTCCCAGAATGCTAGGATCACAGGCGTGAGTCACCACACCCACCAGACCTCATCTTATCTTGACCCCATTTGCTGAGACCCTGTGACAAAGGTCACAATCACAGATCCTAAGGATTAGGATTTCAACATATCTTTGGGGGGGAACAAAATTCACCCCACTTCACCAGGCTTGCCCCATGACTTTGCATGTCTTTGAAACTGGAGTTTCTCATTTATACAATAGGAATGCTAATATTCAATTTCCAGGGTGACTGAACTGCAGAGTCAGTGTGTTGCATGTTCATGACAGTGCCAATCTCACAAACAACATGCATTAGTGGAAGCTGTGACTGACTGCCAGACTTATTTCTTCAAAATATTATCCGTAAGATAATCTCCTTCTAAAAGCATCAAGGAAACTTGCCATTTGAAGAAACCCTGCGTCAAATCCCTTGTGAAACAAAGCAAATAGTATCTGTCATTTATGTTTTTATTCTGATTTCTATATGCTGAGTCTTATAGGAGGGGATATGACTGTCATAAAGCAAACTAAAATCCAAACTCAAAATTTATGTTTACCCAAGGGTGCTAATGTATGTCATGATGCGAATTCAGACTGAGCTTGCAGAGAAATTAATTGAAGAAGCCCATTCATCCTGTCTGCAGGGTCACAACCATAGCCTGAGGATGGCAAGTGTGTCTAAGAACAGCCCTGCCAATCTTTTTCACTTCCAGCCATCCCACTGCTTATTAGAAGGAGAGACAGGAGATTGGAAGGGAAATGAATCCCTCTTTGCAAATTCAGATCCATGCCTTGGTGCCCTCTGCCACCAAGCTCGTTATAGCAGCTTTCGCATCTTGCAATAGGTCTTAGCAGCCCTGGGATCGTTGTGGTAGCACTACCCACAGTGGTAGGCATGTGCACATTTAGTTTAATCAGTGCTACTCGGCAATGTTTAGGCAGTTTCCATTACAGAGGGTGGCAGAAATGCTTCATGACAGAGGAAGCATCATTGGAGAAGTAGGACAGCACAGTAAAGCTGCTTTTCACACTCAAACGCTGGACCTGACCCCTGCTCTCTGCCAGCCAGCCTGCCTGTGGGACACGGACCCCAGGCCTTTACTGCTGTTCTGATCCGTTCCCATGTCCCCAGGAGCCTATTCTGTTGACAAGTCAGGAAGCATCTTCTGTCACTACTGTTGCTGTTTGACGGAGTGGGATCGGGGGCAGGTCATCCTAGTGGGGAAACCAGGATGGAAGAGTCATGTGGCTGTGAATTGTGCTGCCCCCTGACCTGTGGAAAGAGCGGCCCTGAGCTGGGTTTGTTTGAAGTGATCAGAAGGCTCTAGAACTTGGTTAGAATTGGGCCTGAGCTCAAATATCAGCTTCAGAGGCAGACAAACATGGACCCCTATCCCTCTTGTAGGACTCACTAGCTGTGTGGTGTTGGGCAAGTCTCTTGACCTCTCTGAGCCTCTTTTTCCTCATCTGAAAAATGGGGGTAAGGACCCCTCCCTTGCAGGATGCCATGAGGGGTAAATTAGATGATATCATTCACTCTTTTCCTTTCTTATTCCAGGGAATGGGCCAAAACACTAAACAGCCATTTACCTATTTTGCAGGTAATAAACGCAGAGTATATCTTTTAAACCAGAAATCTTTATCAAAATTATAAAGGTTCTGTTTAGCATACACCATTTACTATTCTTGCATTGATTTTATAGGTATGGTGTTTGGTATTAATGATCTAAATCCAGGAAGACATGGAATACACATACATGTGCATGTGTGTGCACAGCAGCTCACACCAGCTCACGGGATAGTGAGTGAGAGCAATGAACTAATTTATGAGGACAGCATACATCCTGATAAAAGATGGTCAGAAAACAGGCATGAAGTCAAATTTAGAGGTAGCAGGGGATGGGGTGATTTTTGAGAATAAGTGTTACTTTTCAAAAGTGAAAAGGAAACAACTTCCCTGGCAGAAGTAGTAACATGTACCAAGAAGCAGAATCCCAGAGGAAGCTCCAGGGTTGGGGAGTTCGAGCATCTCAGTGTACCCTGTGGGAGAATCAAAGTAAAAATCACTGTCTGTGTCCTAGAGCTTGTAAATTAGTTGAGGGGATGTGTGCGGGCCTTGGAACATAACTAACGGGGTGACCATAGCAAACTGGCAATACAGAGATTAGCGAGACTAGAGGAGAGAGGACTCTTAAGAACAAGTGTTGGAGTCCTCCCTGTGCCCAGCACTAACCCTGTCTTCTCAGGTCGTGCAGTCTTTTGCTGGTAATGGCAAGACTTCAGCAAGCCCGCAGAATCTCACAGCTGGAGTTTCTCACAGCAAAGACAATAAATCCCATGTGGAAAGCTCTACAAAAATGTTCCAAAACCAGCTCTTGTAGCAGGATCACTAGCTGGTCGGCTCCGGTGTACTAGCCACACCCTACTGGGTCAGTTACTAGATGTCTAAACTCCAACACACTTGAGTTCCAAGCCTAGCTTTGCCATTTATTAGGATGCGACCTTGAGGAGAGTACAAGACCTCTGTCAGCCTCAGCTTCCTCATCTGTAAAATGGAATAACCACATTACCCATCTCTTAAAAGCATCACAAGGATTATATAAGACAGTCTATAAAGTGCATTGCCTGCTGCTCAGGGCCCAGGGTCTATGAGCTTGATGGTGGTCTTGGTTGTGCTACAAGTTCTGGTATAAGCTTCTCTTTCACAAGAGGAAAAACAGACTCACAATGCAGCCTTTTCAGAACAAAGTACTTCCACCCCAAGCCTTCTAAATCTTCTAATTCCAAGTTTAATACAATTCCTTGTCACTCCATAGTAAAGCATGAGGCATCTGAAGAAGAATTTCTCAACCGTTCTTCCCACTGCTGAACTGCTATCCTCACCTGCCCCCTTTCTCAGGATGACTTGCAGCCACTATCCTTAAAATGGTCTGTGCTGATCATCGGAGAAGGGATACGTCTGAGGATAAATGTAAATGCCGTGAGACAGAAGGGTTAAGTTGCGCTAAGAACCTCCCACCACCACCCCTGGTCCCTACCTACTTGTATGAATGAGTCACTTCTACTAAAAATAGTGCCGTCCTTAAAAGAAATGGTAGAGCAGTAATTACTCCGACAGCAGCTTCCTCCACCTGCTTCCCTGGGGCAGAAGCCGATAGGAAAGACAGAGGCACTGAGAGCCGGCAGACCGGCAGAGGGAAGTGTGCAGATCCGTACTCTTTCACTGGTTTGTTTTTTATTTCTTCTCATCTGGAAGAATCCTGGCTTGCCAGGGGGCCAGACTATTTGCATTCGAAAGGACCTTGGCCCCCTCATAATTCCCTGACTATTCACCTTAAGAATGAAAAGGCTGTCCTGTAGTTTTAGGCTCCAAAGGTGATCAAGAGGTTGGAGACTCTCGCTGGCTGTTTTCTTGGTGGTGTCATGAGAGGCTCATAAGCATATTTGAAAACCCTGAGCCCCCATGGACTCTACATGAGCCATTTGAAATGTGTTTGTGACTCTAGGAAATCAGCTTTCTCGAGCATTTACTCTTAGGCACAGCTTTTCTTGCCAGTTAACACAGATCCACCTGGTCTAAGGGCAAAAAATTAGGTCTGTTTTCAATGCTAAAAATACAGTCTGCAACACTAGCACTCAGGCCAGAGGCATTCAAGGGGTTAACACAGCACTATGTCCATTTCGCCCTGGACTGTGGTCAGTGCTATTACAGAGCAGGAGAGCTTCAGTTTCGCCATTACAGCCAGCCCAGCTCCCAGGCTTTTCACCTAGAGAAGTCAAGGACCCAGCTAAGAACATGTAGTGCCCTGAAAAGAAGTAATTAAAGAGAATTTAATGAAGGGCCTGTGCCTACAGATGTAGGTAGGTGTACTCATTTCCTAGGGCTGCCATCAAAAAATGCCACAAACTGAATGGCTTAAAACAATGAGGATTAATTGTCTTGGAGTTCTAGAAGCTGGAGTCTGAAGGCAAAGTGTTAGAGGAGTCATCCTCCCTCTGAAACCTGTAGTGGACTCTTTCCTCACCTCCTCTGAGCTTGGGGTGGCAGCCAGCAACCTTCAGCGTCCGTGGAATCTCTGCCCTCATTCCCCCACCCACCTCTCTGTCTTCACACAGCCATCTTCTCATAGACTCCTGTCACTTAGAGTAGGCTCTCCCTACTCCTTATCTCAAACAATCACATCTGCAACAACCCTATTTCCAAAGGACATTATATCCTAAGGTATGGGGGTTAGGATTTCAATATCTTTTTAGGGGGGACACAATTCAGCCTATAACAGCAGGGGGTCAGAGAAATCGGCAAGGATGTGAAGCACTTGGGTCCACTCATTGCCTGAAAGTGCAGTGGACAAAGGGTCACTAAGACCTTCTGATATCTGTGGCTGTAGAAAACGGCTGCCAGACAGGAGATGGGTCTTGGGCAGAGAAATGCAGTCCCTGGCCCTTTGCCTCCAAGCAAAGAGAGGGCTAGGAAAATGCCGTTCTCACCTCTCTCTCCTCCCAGCCTCTGCCTCCTGGATCTCCTGCTGGTACCACCCACTGATTGAGTCTGGTGGGCTGCCCTTGGCAGGAGTCTACAGATACAGCAGCTGACGGAGGCCTCCTGGAGCAAAGAGCAGGGTGAAGAGGTGCTTGCCCTCTGTGGGTGAATATGAGACTGAATATGGAGGGGCAAAAGAGAACAATTAGCACATCTTGTTAATTTTCCCAAGGCTCAGTTTTCCCAGCTGTAAATTGGGGAAACTAATAGTGCCAGCCTTATAGGCGTTGTAGCTCAGTATCTAGCCCAGAGTAGTAATAAATATTAGCTCTGCTTTATCATGTGGAACACCTGGCTGAGGTTCCATCTGGAGCACAGGACGTGACAGATACACTACTTTCTAGGTCACAGCAGCACATCTGTCATGTTCTGAATGTAAACCGACTCCTCTGTCCTCCTCACAATGGCCCCATGTAAATATGTGTAGTTGTTCTCAAAGGTTCCTCTGAGCTTCAGCTGAGATTACAAGGTGGAGTTGAGAGAGGCAGCTCTTAGAAGCCAGAGGTGGGCAGTAATTCAGCCTCTACAAAGGGAAGAAACCCAGAGCTGCCAGGCAACAAACTGTCACCATACAGAGGGCAAGTACCCAGGAGTTTCTGAAGGGCTGGAGGGAGAGTCGCCTTTGAGGTAGGAAGCCTGGGGAACAAAGAGCACCTATGCATTGGTGGGTAAGATCCCTGAGGAGGCAGGAAGGGAGGCTATCGGGAAGGACAGGCGAGAGGCCACAGCACATGTGGAACATGGAAGTTGGGGCGGGGAGCAGGCAGCAAAAGAGAAACTGAGGCACCCCACTACCACAGTCACAAAGAAGTGGGAAGAATAGAGGGTGGGAAATGAAGGAACACCATAGCTACACGTCAGATTTCAAAAGAGACAAAGGAGAGGGACAGAAAATACAGACAGGTCAGAACAAGGAGCATGGTCTGTGGGCCCCAAAGATGGAGAATAAAAAAATAGGAATTGTCCAAATAAGAAATGTGGGAATCTGGGAACAAGATTAAGAAAAGTCAAAACATGAGGAGGAGTGGTAGGGAAAGGATTTCAGAGAGGGTATCTGGAATTAAGAAATAATAAAAGAGTTGAATTAAAAAGACTTGGAATGGAAAGTGAGAAATTAGAATAAACATTCTTCAACTGGCCAAACACAAGAAAAGATAATTCTAGAGTTCTGAATAACACAGGTTGTGGGAGGCACAAATAGGGATAAAATCACACTGGTATAAATCTAACAGAATTAACCGCACACAGCAATCCATAATTCATTGGTCTAAGTTTTTAGTATTTCTATTTTTATTTTTTTATATTAGTTGTAGTCTTGGCAACCACAAAGACTTTGTATTCTGTTCACTGTGGTATCTTACAAAGCAGTTTGACTTCAATGGAAGCTCTCTCTATGGAAATGATCTATTCCCTGGTTTAGAGAGGAACACAGCCTGATTCACATTACTGAAGCCGACAGCCTGAGGTCTTGCACAAACAATCCTGAAAGGGCCCACTAGTCATAATTGCAGACTAAGCTTCAGAAATTCAACCAGGAGAGAGTGATTCAGGCTCTTCAGGGGCAGCCAGAGCTTGTGGCCACCCAGGATCCTTTGTCACAGTCCTGTATGGCACCTTCAGATTAGAATGCTAAACACACGATTATCAAGCCACTCTGCCTCCTCCCAGGCCCGTGGAAGACATCACCAGTCAGCCTCAGCAGGCTCTCCCACTGAGCCCAGCCAGATTTGAATCCAAATTGTTCTCAGCGCAGCAGTCAGGTAACCTCCACCCACCAACTGTAAATGGCAGGGGAATCAGGACCCATTCACTAGCAGCCTTTGGACAGTCTTGTGCTTTCTTAGTGGAAGTTTATAGTACTCGTATTCCTATCACTTGGCAAGTCTATAAATCTATGGTGAATAAAATCCCTCACCAATTAGTGCACTAATACCTTATATCTACAGCCTCATCACCCGATAAGAATTGTAAATGAGGGAATTTTCCAGATAACTGAAACCTGTTCACTTAAGTGCCATTTCTGATGAAAGTCTTTCTAAAGAGTACTGATTACACACTCCCCTGCTTGGGAAATAGAATACATTAGGCATAATTTAACCTTTTCTTACTTTAGCCTTTCATTTTTGAATATGTTTGAAAATACTTTTGTACTGTGGTAGAAATGTCTCAGAAGACATCAGCCTCTCTTGCTGTTAGCGTCAACATCTTTAGAATACCAATGGGTCAGCTTTCCCTGTTCTCATTACCTTCTAATTTTCTATCTGCGGCTATTTAGGTCAGATGAAAGGCTCCCTAAGACCCAGGGTAACTAAGAATGTTAAGTCATTAGCTAATTTCCCAAACATGGGCTTTGGGAGGAGCTCTTCTCCCTGTGGCAGTAAATATTTCTTTTTTCATACTTCAAATTTAAGGCTGTTACAAACGTGTGAGGGCCTAAAATTGTAATTTCAAGATGAATGGACTACTTGGGCATTACCTGAGAATTATTTCTTTTTGTTTTGTCTACATCCTTTGTTTTTGTCTAAAACAAACTACGAATCACAGGTTATTAGTAGGTTATAGACAGGAAGCAACGACTATCCCTGTGGAGAGTAGCTTTTCTGGGCTCAGACCTGAGAAAATAATGATGATCTTTCTTTTTTTTTTATTAGATCATATTTCTGCACATTAATTCTATCATGGGATATAGTGTGTTGTTTCCATATACAATTTGAAATACTTTCATCCAATTGGCCAACATAGCCATCATGTCATTCACATAATTGTTGTGTTAAGACATTTATATTCGACATTTAGAAAGATTCACATGTACCCTTATAAGAAAAATCATAGGCATGATCCCCGCAATCACCCTTCCTTCACCCATCCTCCCCTCCACCCCTTTTCCGATATTCTTGGACTCCATTTGGATTATAGCTTTCCTATGATAGTTAACAATTAGTTTCATAATAGGGTTGAGTACATTGGATACTTTTTCTTCCATTCTTGAGATACTTTGCTAAGAAGGACATTTTCCAGCTCCATCTATGTAAACATGAAGGAGATAAAGTCTCCATCTTTCTTTAGAGCTGCATAATATTCCATGGTGTACATATACCACACTTACTGATCCATGCATGGGTCGGTGGATACTTGGGCTTCTTCCATGACCTAGAGATTGTGAGTTGGGCTGCAATGAACATTCTGATACAGATATCTGTATTGTAGCATGATTTTTGGTCTTCTTGATATATATCTAGCAGAGGAATTATAGGATCAAATGGCAGATCTATATTTAGATCTCTAAGTGTTCTCCATATGACTTTCCAAAAGGGATGTATTAGTCTGCATTCCCACCAGCAATGTAGAAGTGTTCCCTTTTCTCCACATCCCTGCCAGCATCTGTGATTTGGGGACTTTGTGATATGGGCTAATCTTACTGGCATTAGATGATATCTCAAAGTAGTTTTGATTTGCATTTCTCTGATGATTAGGGATTATGAGCATTTTTTCATATGTCTGTAGGCCATGCATCTGTCTTCTTCAGAGAAATTTCTCCTTAAATCTCTTGCCCACCCTGAGATGGGATCACTTGTTTTCTTCTTGCTAATACATTTGAGTTCTCTGTGGATTCTGGTTATTAGACTTTGTTGGAAGCTTAACCAGCTTTTCCCATTCTGAGGGCTGTCTGCTTGCTTTTCCTACTGTGTTCTTAGGATGATCTTTCATGAGCATGTGCAGACATGGTTCTTAAGGGCCCTTTTATTGTCCCACCATAAGCACTCATCCTTGCATGCCACTGACGAGCATGGAGAGACTTAAGGTGGCCAGAGGTAACAAGTCTGGGTTGAGTAAAGCAGCTGGACATCAGTGGAATTATGGAACTAGGATGGTGAGCTGGATGTGTGACAGCAGGGACAGAGTCAAAGGCTATTCATGGGTAAATAAGAAAGGACATCTACTGCCAAAGATCTCACGAAGGATTACCATGTGGTGCAAGGTTCTCAGACCTGCCAGACAAATATTGTTAGAGTGACATTTTATATCATATTTTGCCAGGCCCCTTCCTTTACCTGGAATGAAATTCACAGATAATATGTGTAAGAGAGAGGAAAGGTGGAAAAGAACCTCCACATTCCCCACAAGGGCAACTAAGTAAGCAGAGAAGTAGCGCCACTAACCAGGCAAGGGGAGGAGTAGTTTCACCAGGTGGTCAGAAATCGTGGTCTTTCACACAGCAGAAAATGCCACTATTTAGGGACACTCAGCCTCCCAGGAACACACAGGTGCCAGAGGGCAAGGCAGCCAGGCCAAGTGCTAGGAACACACAAAAGCCAAATGTCCAGGCAGAACAGAGGATCTGCTCTGCATATAGAAGCAGCCAAATGGATTCATCTCAGAAACAAGTGGAAGAGCCAGATACACTACTTTCTGTATGATTCCTTTTTTTTTTTTT
>NW_003852401.1:8218471-8222491 GCF_000181295.1 Otolemur garnettii
CTATAACCACTGTACTACAGGCACCAAGCCTCTGTATGATTCCCTTTACATGGAAGTCTAGAAAAGGCTAAATTGTAATAACCAAAATCAGACCAGTGGTTGCTTGATGCCAGGAGTTGAGAAGGGATTGACTACAAAAAGGCATGAGGAAACTTCTTTGAAGTGATGGAAATGTTCTATGCCATGAGTGTGGTGGTGGTTATATGACTTTGACATCGGCCAAAACTCATCAAATGGTGCATGTTACCATGGATGACTGTTAATCATGCCTCAATAAAGCTGTTTTTAAAAAGCAGACATATAGTCTGTTATAGAGGTGGAATCACCTCGGCACTGACCCTATAACTCCAAGGATAAGCAGATAAGAGTGGACACAAACATTGAGGAGGTCCCAACACAGATGTGACCCAGCCAGGATACTGACCTTCAGATGGGGATATTTACTCCACAAACACACACTGCACATCTAGTGCATGCCAGGCATTGTGCTGGGCCGCAGGTATACAGTAATGATAGAAGAATGACAAAGTTAAAGTCAGGACTTGGGGTAGACTCTAAACGCAACTCCAAGCTCAGGATCCTATTGACACATGATAATGGGTATCAGGCATACCGGCATGGCTATGTGGGTAACTTCAGGGATTTAACTTCTCAGCTGGGAAGAGAGCGCTCAGAACGAAGACTACTTATTGGTGTTGAGACGCCATGAGGACATGAGGATGTGCTGGCAGGGATGTCTATTCACCGTGAGTGCTAACTGGTAGTCTTGTTCCTTCAGACACTTGTTGAGTACCTGCCATGTGTCAGGCACCAAGGAAATCCCATGTATGAATGGGTCTCTATTCTAGTAGAAAGGAGCAGTCTCATATTCTGATCACAACAAAAGATGGCACACAATTGAGTCTCCTAAGAGAACGTCAGTGTGCAGCAGTGCTCACCAGAGTATGAGCTCACTGTTGGCCAGGCTATTAGAGGACATTTCAGCTACATGTCTTGTTTGCAACTTTGCGATCTGAGGCTGGGCCCTGGGAGTTAAAGGCCTCTGTTCTCAAAGGAAACAGGTTGACAACTTAGCTGTATGTGTCCAAGATTGGGGAGTGGGGAGGAGGCAGGTGGCGAGGCATCAAGAGAGGAGCGAACCTTTATGATTAGTGAGTTGTGAGGTCTGAAACTGGAACTCTGAGGGTGCACTCAAGCCAGCTCAGAACCCTAGAGGGTGATTGTCTTTTACCTGGAAGATACGAGGGCAAGAAGAACAGCATGAGTACAGGCAGGCAGACACACTGCTCCCCTAAGAACAGTGCCTGGCACACGGTGAGGCTCAGCAGATACCACGTAAGTGAATCAAATGGACGAACATCACTGAATCTGATGGGAAAGAGGAAAGCCTGAAACCAATGATGTCAATTTAGAGCAAGCGTGAGGGTCTGAACTAGAGTGGTTGTATTAGATTCCTGTGGCTACTGTCACAAATTAGCACAAATTTTGTGCCTTCAAACAACACACATTGATTACGTTGAGGTTCTAGAGCACAGAGGTCTAAAATCAAGATGTTGGCAGGAATGTGTTCCTTCTATAAGCACCAGAGGACAGTTCGTTCTTTGCCTTTTCAGTCTTCTAGAAACTGAGCTGCATTCCTTGGTTTGTGCCTCTTCCTCCATCTGCAAAATGCATCACTCCAACTTCTGATTCCTTGGTCACTCCTCCTTTTTTCCTCTAATTCTACTGCCTCCCTCTGTGGTTACTATGGACCTGAACAGATAATTTGAGATAATCTTTCCATGTCAAGATCCTGAAGTCCCTTTTGCCATTTAAAGTAACACATGTACAGGTTCCTGGGATTAGGACAAATGCAGATATCTTTGGGGGCCATTATCTAGCCGGCCACATTAATATCAAATTCTAAATCTTTTTCCTTCACCAAACAAAAAGCCAGGACGTGGAGGATGTACCCTATCTCTAAAACAAATGAAAGAACCATGAGAGTATAGCAATCAAAAATCTCTAATCACAGACAGATTAATTGTCAGGTGCTGTCAATTAGCTTTGCCATTAGAGATTCCAAAGGATTTGAAATTTCTCTCTAAGCAGGACATTTAGTGAGTAGAATCTTAGGGAGCAAAGCAATGCGAGGATCTCCTGAAATCCATCACTTCACTCAAGTAAGGAATCCCTCACAGAGTGCTGCCCAAATGGAGAAAAGAACCGAGATTTTCAGGTGGATGAACCCCTGTTGTCTTGGAGAGAAATAACTGTGGTCAGGAATGAAAGCCCAGTGGTAAGAAGGTGACTGCTGAAGCCTGTGGAACATGTGTAGGGAGAACTGTGACACCTCCACTGTCCACCACACATGCAGTCATCAGTTTGGTGATCCCAGTCATTTGCTGGGTCTCTCGTTCCCCTTGTCTGCAAAATAAAGGCATTGGTTAATAAACCCATCTCCAGGGTTCCTGACAACTCGGTGTCTTCATTTTGTGTTGCTGACCTAATTTTACAAAGTAGTGGAAGTTGCTTACTAACCCTCATAAAGTTATCACTCTAGGGAGAAAATAAGGAAAAGGGAGAGGAAAGCCTGAATAGAGGAGCAGAAGAGGATTTCTCAGCAGCAAACTGTATGTTCATTAGTGCTAATGTCATCTCTCCTCCCTCCCCAAAGCCCTCATTGGCTCTGCCTGGAGTGCTGGTAGGAATGAGGCTGATGAGTTAGGCTGCCTGGATCTCAGTCCTTCCTCCACTCGCTATATGACCTTGGCCAAGCTACCTAATTTCTCTCTCTCTGCCTCAATTCTTTTTTTGTCTATAAAATAGTAGTAATAATATCACCTTTGCCATTGAGTTGTTGTGAGAATTAAAGTGGGCAATATAAGTAAGGTGCTTAAAACAATGAGTAGGGCAGTGCCTAGTGGGTACCATTAGAAGTATTTGCATTCTTACAGTTAGGTGCAGTTATTGCTGGCATGGCTCCTGCTTGCGAAGCCAGAACTTTACTAAGAGGGCTTATTCCACACCACAGTATAAAAGTAAATTGTGGCTTTAGATCTATGCTACTGAATACTATTATGTCCACATCTGAGCTTGTTTCTGCATAGGTACTAATCTTTCAGTTTTTGAAATTTAGAAGACAGCAGATTATTTACTGTGAGTCATGTAGACATTCCAGTGATGCAAGTTGAGCACTTTGTTATGCTATCTCTTCAAATATAAGCCATAGCTATAGTTCTCCACTTCAGAAGCATTTCAACCCTAATAATGGAATTAACTTCATTGAAGGGTATTTGATATTGGCACACACACGCACACATAACAGAAGCTTATTTGTAAAAATACCTGTGAATTAATTTTTATTCTAGTTGGTAATGTTGGTTGCTGTTTGTTTTTATATTTTTATTTGTGTGTGTGCACATGCCATGCTTTGTTTTCTCTACAGATGGCTTGGCTGTCTGTGAAAGACTGGTCTACTCAAGAACAATGCTGACTTTTTAATGAGGCCAAGGTCAGAGCTTCAATTCCCATTTGGCCAGTAAGCTTTGCTCTCTGTTCCCTTTCATAGCCACAGGCTGCTCCCTAATCATCACATCCAAGCTGTCTCCCTGGGATGGGAGGCTGGTACACAAGGCAGATTATCAGGGCTGGTCCACAACTCAGGTAAGCACATGGCAGGTCAGCAGCCTACAGAAACAGTGGCTCTGACCACTCACTGGGTTGTTCTTCTTTGTCTTTATGTGATCTTAAGTTTCACTGTGCTGTGTCCCCACAGAAATCCATTTTGGGCTCTGTTTCTCTTACCCAGTGGACTAGATCGATCATTTCAGCATCCATCCTCTTTGCTGCCAGCATAGACTCCTGAGACCCAATTAGAACCATTACTTACATTTTCAGCTCTTAAACCTGTTGCCAAAGAATCTCCTAATAAGAGCTAGCATTTATTGGGCACTTACCAGATGCTAACTTTCTCTATGTGAGTTATTTCCTTTCCTCTTCAAAATAGTCTAGAGGTAGAACCCAGTATTCCCTTTTCCC
>NW_003852401.1:8222845-8224228 GCF_000181295.1 Otolemur garnettii
CTGGGAACACGTGGACCATTGGCTAAACCTAAGAAATATTTGATTTCTCAGAGATGCTTGAGCACACTAGTACTGGTGACCAAATGAAACTTGTGTTTGAGGAAGCCTTTGATCCAGTTGTACTCTCTCCAAATGTCAGTGTGTACTAGCCCATATTTTTGGCAGTGATTTTCAAATGCTGAAAGAAAACCCACATTGAAGTCCAAACATAGCCTTCTCACCAGCCCCCTCCCCCACCCCTTATCATGAACATACGGTTTTATGGCTTAAAAAGCAGTATGGTATAACATCCGTGCTTTCTTTTTAAAAGTGTACTAGTATTTCTTATCTTTCTGTCAACTTTGAAATACCCAACACTTTTTTTATGCATTAACGATTTGAGCTGGAGATCAACACATATTATCTGAAAATAAAACTAAGAAAAGCCTAATACTTCTCATTGTCCATCATAAAAGTAAATATAA
This sequence comes from Otolemur garnettii, assembly GCF_000181295.1. Taxonomy (NCBI): domain Eukaryota; kingdom Metazoa; phylum Chordata; class Mammalia; order Primates; family Galagidae; genus Otolemur; species Otolemur garnettii. The sequence continues at coordinate 8,223,310 of NW_003852401.1, forward strand.
AAAGCCTACAGTTCCATCTCATGGGTACAAAGTTTTGTAAACCTTGACGATAGAAGCTATTTAACTACAGCTCCAAGCCTCTGAATTCTTGAGGCATTTACAAGTTGGCTAATACTTGTCACTCTTTCCTTTCTAGTTTTTAAAATTGGTCTGACTGATCCTTGACCTTGAACTTTCCTAGATGGTGCCCACATTTCCTATCACCTACATCCTCCAAAGAATTCCTGGGTTTTTGGTTTTTAGTCAACCATGGTAAAATTCGCAAAGCCCTCTTATTCTAGAATAAATATCTTTAGGCTCAGACAATTGGAGCAAAATCAGGTTTATTAAATAACTTTGAGTCATTTCCTTCCCTATGCTAGCATCCCCAATCTGCCAACACACGTGGGTGGTACACAGTCTGTGAAACTGAATACAGATTGACCCTTTTTATAGATTGTTTTAAAAACATAAAACCCAATAACTAACCCTAACTCCTTTATCTTAAAAGACTTCTCTTTAACTAAATGTCCTTCTTTGTCAGTGAATCAGTGTTTACCTCAGTGTCTTTTTCCTATCCAATAGAATTAAATAATGCTCACCCAATTCCAATTCATTCCTGTTTTAAAATAGTCTCCTAGTTGGGCTTTCTTTCTACAGGTGAATTTTATTTTCTTCACTTCTTCTTAAGTGACCCAGTTTAGTTTCCTTGTCTCTTAGCTTTCTATTATGTTGGCGTAGGTTCTAGTTTTGGCCAAATTCATTCTTTTTCTTGTCTTCACTTTTTCTCTTGGATTTTGAAATTCTCTCCTTAAGCAGCCAAGTCCTTTGATGTCTTGGATTTGTGGGGGAAAGGGGTTTTGTTTTGTTTTGTTGTCAGTTTCTCTAATCTCCTGATACCTCTCTGAATTGATTCCATCTAACTTTTTAAAAAATGTAG